>NC_052158.1:139499616-139848494 GCF_902713615.1 Scyliorhinus canicula
TTAAGTTCATTTACTTATTGTTAATTTATTTTGTTGTTTATTGGGTTTAGTGGGGGGGTTTGTTACATGCGTTGTTACGGGTGCCGGGGGGGTGTTTATTATTATTATTATTATTGTTCTGTTGATATATATTTTTCAAAAAATTCCAATAAAAATGATTTAAAAATAAAAAAGACATTCTTGCACCGATTGCAAGCTTCTGGCCACTTCAACAATGCAGATTTCTGTGGTGAGAAAAGCTGTTTTGAACTGGTCAGACGTTGTCAATCACAACAAGAATGTCTATAAACATAGCAGTTAGGATGAATGGAGGGGCTGGCTGAAGTCGGGGGGGGGGTGGGGGCGGTGGCTGAGGGTTTACACTGATGCATGCATGGTGTGGGGAGGGAGGCCTCGTTGTTCCAGTGGTGGGGGGCTAGGGGAGAGGGTTCCCCTCCTTGATGAGGGGGTCAGCAGGGGGTAGGACCGAAATTTGCATTGTGGGGGGTGGAGGGGGTCTGTCTCTGGATGCTGGGATTGGGGAGCCCATTCAACATGACGGCCGGGACACCAGTAAGCGCAGGGAAACCGGTGAGTTCACCGCTATGCAGTTTTGCAAAGGTCAAGCTCTGAGAAAAGCACCTCAGCGAAGCTCCTAAAGCCAGGGGGACAGAGTCCCAATTCTCACTGGCACGGGCACTTTGCCGATGAAACGGAGAATCTCAGCCATTATCTCTTTCCTTCACATGGAAACACCTCTTGTTTGGAAAATCTGAATTTCCTCAATTTTCTTTATTTGCTATTGGCACATTTATTAGAAGTGTGATCATGGATTTAGCTGCAATGGTCACTTGTTTAGTTGCTGGCTCAATTAGGAATGGTCTCATCCCATCCTGGCCCTGTAACCTCCTCCAGCCCTGCAACATCGAGAAATTTGCACTCCTCTAAATTCTTGAGCATCAGTGATTTTAAGTGCTTCGCCATTGTTGGCCATGCCTTCAGCTGTCAAGTACCTAAAGTTCTAGATATTTGTTTGGCAAGTGTTTTAAGAGTTACACAACCAAGGTGGGGGGATGAAGTTAAGATACAGATCAGCCATGCTGTAACTGAACGGTGGATCAAGCTCAGAGGGCTACGAGAGCAGCCTACTTCTGTTCCCATGTTCCTCTGCCTAAACGTAGAGCTCAGAATTCTTCCCAAGAATGAAAATGCTAATCAACTAAATTGAAAGATTTGGATTTAATAATAATCAGAAATATACATGTCTGTTTAACTGTTAGTAAAGAGATGATGGACACAGTGCTCTTTGGCAGTCGAAAGGATGCACCATGGCTCCAATTTTATTTCAGATAAGTATTCGGCTGGAAATATGGAAAAGGCACATTAGCACTCATTGTGAATTTGAATGTCAGTGTGGACTGAGCTTATTTTGAACAACAAGAGTAGGTTAATTTTCCAAATCTGTGTAGCTGATGAGGAGCCATACATACTGACAGCACAAATCACAATAAAAGTGGCCCCCAGCACATAAAGGATTCACCTTGTTGGGGAACAGAGACAGGCTGGTATAGGTTTGGCTACCTATTACATCCCCTGGAATGGAATTGAATATTGGGAGGGGCTTGTAATAGGTGCACAATTTAATACCCTCTGTTTTGGGGTATTGATGAAGGCACACGTTGACCTCCATTTGCTTTAGCACGTTTAACAGCTATCTGGGATAAACCTGGGGTGTTCACAATTGTGGCTGTAAAGAGAAGTGAGAAGCAAGGTGAGGAACCGGTGTGACCTAAGCTTTTGTGTTTCACGGATGCCTTTGTGAGAGGAAATTTTAATTGCATTTGTGTTGAAGCTTGGCCATGATAACCAACAGCTGCATAGCTAATGAATTATGGGCTTGAACCTTTTTGTTTTCAGGCTGCTGCGGGGTATATGTTGGCACATATATCTCGAAAACTGTGAACGTGGAGCCCAGCCAAATTTATAAATGAAGTTTAGTGGTGATTAGAGCTCCACTGCCTGCATGATTCACTCCATAGAACATTCCTTGAAGGACCCTAGTAACCTAAATGCAAAGTAGGAATACAATTAACATAAATTATTAGGCCAAATTAAATTAATTCAGTAATTCATGTTTTATGACCGATAATTGCTCTGCCATGAAAGAGAACTTCACTTTTCAAACCTGACTTCTCACCGTATGAGAACATTGCGTTTTACGGTGGCACAGTGGTTAGCACTGCTACCTCACAGCTCCAGGGACCCGGGTTCAATTTCGGCCTCGGGTGACTGTCTGTGTGGAGTTTGCACTTTCTCCCCGTGTCTGCGTGGGTTTCGTCCGGGCACTCCAGTTTCCTCCCACAGTCCAAAGATGTGCAGGTTTGGTGGATTGGCCATGATAAATTGCCCCTCAGTGTCCAAAAGACCAGGTGGGGATACTGGGTTATGGGGATAGGGTGGTGGCGTGGGATGCTAGGGTCCGGGGCAGACTGGATGGCCGTCCAAGAAAATTCAATAAGGGTTCATTAAAAATAGCGCTGCATCGTGGCGGGTCAGGATACTAGAGTGGCAAAGTGGAGGGGGGATGGGAAAATGGTGGGCCGGATTCTCCCAGCCCTGGGCCGGGCTGGAAAATCCACGCGACCGGCAACGCTGCCCCGACGTCGGCACGTGATCCTCTGCAAAGCGGAGAATCGGCACCATTGGTGACGGCGCGGTTGGCGCGGCGCCGGTCACAGGCCGCTCCACACGGCGGCACACCCCCCCCCCCCCCACCCAGATTCCCCAGCCGAGCAACCGTAAGGAAAAAAACCGAGTCCCGCTGGCGCCGTTCTAACCCGCTCTGAGCCGGCGGGACCTCGGCATTGAAGGGTCGGGTGGTGGCCTGTGAGGGGGGGGGGGGGTCGTCCGACCCCGGGGGGTGCCCGGACCCGGGGGGAGGGGCCCTCCGATGTGGCCTAGCCCGCGATCGGGGCCCACCGATCGGCAGGCCGGACTCTCTGGCGCCTCTTTCCTACGCGCCTGACCCTGTAGCTCTGCCATTTTGCGTCGGGGCCGTTGAAGGAGGCCACTGTGCATGCGTGCGTTGGCGCCAGCGCCACGGCACAAGCACGGATCCCACGGCGCCCCCTGTAGGGGCCAGAATTAGTCCTGGCAGCGGCCAATTCATGCTGTCGTAAAACACAACGGCGTTTACGACGGCTTGGACACTCTGCCGCGGGATTAGAGTATCCCGCCCGGCAACTACACCAGAATGGAATGCGAGAAAGAGAAAATGCCTGGTGGAGCTGAGGTGAAATCCAGAGAGGGATGCCTCATGTAACCAAACAAAAATGGCGCACTTTATATACAAGTGATAAAAAACAGTTTTGGCAATACAGAGAATATACACTACAAATGGTATGTAGAAATGATTTCTTTTGAGGGATTAAGGTTACATCATAAGTCACAAAGGAGACATTTTTATGGTCAATGATCGCCAAATAAAGAAAGCCCATTCAAAACAGATGTTTCCCGCTGAATAATTTTGTGGCCACTTACACATGCAATAGATTCTAGAAATTGCATTAAACCCTTTCCTTTCTGGTGAACAAACAGATTTTGCCCTTACCCTTTCAATTTTCACGAAACGTTGCACGGAAATGTAAGTGGGAATAATGGCGCCGTGTCCAAGGCATTTGTCACGGTGCATGGTATGCTAACATCTGTCAACTTCTGGCATACTCTAGCATTTAACAGTAATACGTTAAAATTTTCTAGACTGATAAAAAAATTTGTATTATGTCACACCGAGAAAGCAGAAGATATACAGAAGATCGATGTTCTACCTAGAACAAGTGAGAAAATGCATTGCACAAAGATATGGGCATGACCTTGAACAAACTGCTGACAGAATTACTTAATGACCATCAGAAAGAAATAGTTGAAAAAACTGAAAAGAATCTTTATGCAGAAATGAACCTTTTCAGAACATCACCTTGTTATAACATACTTTTGCAATGTTCTGTAGTACATAGCTATACAAGATGCATGGGCCTCCCATGTGAGTAGTTTCTCGGTAATTTCCCATGGTGCTGCAAGCAATGAGTTGGATGGGGCCCAATTTTATGATGCTAGAAATATTCTACAATGTGCTGAGCATTACAAAACAATGTAACCACTAATTCACCATGAAGACTACCATGGGAATACCTTTAGTACAGGGGCCAAAGCTCAAGGGTCAGGGAAAGTATAGATTGGCTATGTTAGTCTAGGAGTTGTGATACTTTACGAAGAAGCCAGAGGTAATTAGGTCGTAATCCGCTGCAGCAAGTGTGCTACTGAAAGCGGTGGCCACTGCTGGGAATGCGAGCACTCCCAACGAGGAGACATCAATGGAGCTTGGACTTGCAGGTTAATCGTAGAATTTACAGTGCAGAAGAAAGCCCTTCAGCACATCAAGGCTGCACCGGCCCTTGGAGAGAGCACCCATCTTAAGCCCACACCTCCATCCTATCCCCGTAACCCAGCAATCCCACCGAACCTTTTTTGGACACCAAGGGCAATTTTAGTATAGCCAATCTACCTAACAAGCACATCTTTGGACTGTGGGAGGAAACAGGAGCACCCAGAGGAAACCCATGCAGTCACAGAGAGAACGTGCAGACTTCGCGCAGACAGTGACCCAAGCCGGTAATAGAACCTGGGACCCTGGAGCTGTGAAGCAACTTGCTAACCACTGTGGTGAGATCTCGCTGTAGCCAGGCTGGAAGGCCCAGCAAAGGGATGGTGGGGGCGTTGGGCTAGGATCATTAGGATGGGTTTTTTTGTGTGTCGGGGACATCTTAGATTGAGGGCTTCCTGGTGAACAGAGGATGCCAAACAGGAGGCCGTCCCCCCCACCCTTGAATGTCTCAGCCGAGCTATTGCTGCAAGCCGCCTCCAGCACAGTAAAATCCCAGGAGGAGCAGCAGCACAAGGAGGCCCTTGGGTGGTCGTGAATGGACCACTCCAAGGTTTCCACTGGCCCACAGGTAAAATTGGCACTTGAAGCCTTCCCTGCCACGGAAAACATACCTGCACGGGCAGGCAGCGATAGGCACAGTGCCCAATTTTATAACCCTCTCCCATACGGTGGGGCGTAACATCATGACCTGAGGCAATGTCTCCAATCTAAATAACTTATTCAACTTACTTTGCGCTCCAGCAACCAGGATGATCCAAAACCACAATAGAATTGTGGTTGTGTAGGTAATAATATTGTCATCCCACATTTGTTATCAATGCCTCTGGGGCAACTGATATTTGTTTCGGTGGTTTGAGATATCGGGTTGATGTAGATTATGGGCGGGATTTTCTGTCCTGAGGTTAAGTGTTGACGCCGTCGTAAACGCCGTTGCGTTTCTCGACGGCGTCAACATGGCCTCAGGATCAGCGATTCTGACCCCTACAAGGGGCCAGCACAGCACTGGAGCGACCCACGCTGCTCCAGCTGCCAATCCCCGGTGTCAGGTGGGTGCCGCGGGTCTGCGCATGCGCAGTGGAACCGGCGCCAATGCGCACATGCAGTGTCTCCCTTCTCCGTGCCGGCCCCCACGCAACATGGCGTAGGGCTACAGGGGCCGGCGTGGAACAGAAGAAGCCCCCAGCCCGAGAGGCCAGCCCATTGATCGGTAGGCCCCAATCGCGGGCCAGGCCACAGCAGAGCCCCCCCCCCCCCCCCCGGGTTGGCCCCCTCCCTCCCCACCAGGCCGCCCCCGGATGCACGCCGAGGTCCCGCCGGGTAAAATTTATCATAGAATTTACAGTGCAGAAGGAGGCCATTCGGCCCATCGAGTCTGCACCGGCTCCTGGAAAGAGCACCCTACCTAAGGTTAACACTTCCACCCTATCCCCATAACCTAGTAACCCCACCCAACACTAAGGGCAATTTTGGACACTAAGGGCAATTTAGCATGGCCAATCCACCTAACCTGCACATCTTTTGGACTGTGGGAGGAAACCGGAGCACCCGGAGGAAACTCACGCACACACGGGGAGGATGTGCAAACTCCGCACAGACAGTGACCCAAGCCGGAATCGAACCTGGGACCCTGGAGCTGTGAAGCGATTGTGCTATCCACAATGCTACAATGCTTACCGTGGGTAAGAACAGGTGTGAATGGTGTCGGAGGGACTTGGCTCTTTTTGCGTGGCTGCTCGGCCCATCCCAGACGGAGAATCACTGGGGGGGACGGACCGTAGAGCGTCCCCTGACCGGCGCCGCGCTGCCGCCAATGGCGCTGATACTCCGCTCTCCGGAGAATCGGCGGACCAGCGTCGGGGCAGTGTGGCCCGATTCGCGTCCGTCCCGGCGATTCTCCGGCCTGGCCTGGGCTGAGAGAATCCCGCCCTATATTCTTGTCTTATATCAAACAGGAATATTTTAATAAAGGAAAAAGATTGGAAATGGACTAGCTCAGAAATGCACTCAAAGTCCTTGGAGAAAATCAGAACTGCATCAGTAGATTGGAGAATCTTGGGTTTTCTAGGTCACATCATTGAAAGCAGAATTGAATGCCAAGCTCAATTAATGAACATTAAAATTCAACTGCAGTACATTAATTATCATTAAAAATGTCGTCGTTAACTTCTCCAGAAAAACAGCCAGTTAGCAAAGAGTTTACCTCGCCACAGCCAACCTTGCAAGCTGAATACATATTGAAAAGTAAAATTTAATTCCATCATATTATACTTCTACAAGAGCTCAAGCTCAATTCAACATGAACAAACTGGACTGAGCCAGCAGCGCTGAAAATGAATTTTCCAAAACGAAACAGATTCATCGTTAAAAGAGGTAAAGCTTTTTTTTTTAAGAAGGTGACACTAAAGCGAAGGTGACATTTGTAGTTGCTATCTCCATTGTCCACATGCTGAATTTCCTATTATTCATTTGCGGTTTATGGGCATCGCTGAAATGGAGCCACTAGGTGATATCATAGAATTTACAGTGCAGAAGGAGGCCATTCGGCCCATCGAGTCTACACCGGCTTTGAAAGAACACCCTACCCAAGCTCAACACCTCCACTCTATCCCCATAACCCAGTAACTCCACCCAACACTAAGGGCAATTTTGGACACTAAGGGCAATTTATCATGGCGAATCCACCTAACCTGCACATCTTTGGGCTGTGGGAGGAAACCGGAGCACCCGGAGGAAACCCACGCATACACGGGGAGGATGTGCAGACTCCACACAGACAGTGACCCAAGCTGGAATCGAACCTGAGACCCTAGAGCTGTGAAGCAATTGTGCTATCCACAATGCTGCCGTGCTGCCCAGTGCCTGGCCTCTCCTCACTGCCTCTTCCAAATGTTGTTCAACACGGAGAAATTGATTCATCAGTTGAGGGAGCGTGGTAGGTGATAATCAGCAGGAGGTTTCCTAGCCCATGTTTGACCTGATGCCATGACGCTTGGCGGGCTCCAGAATCATTGTTGAGGATTCCACTGCCATTCCCTCCTGACTGACCATCACTGTGCTGCTGCCAGAACATATACGTAGAGACGGTGATGGGTGGTTCAGTGAGCATGACCAGGTCAGGCTATTCTTTGACTCGTCTGCCAGAGGGCTTTCCCACTTTTGGCTGCTCCCAGATGTAAGTGGGGAGGACTTTACAGTGCTGGCTGTGCTTTAGTCATACCCAGTGCCTAGGTTAAAGCCAGGTAGTCCAAACATTTATTCTTTAGACTGCTCTATTAAGTCTGGGGTCACGCGTGGGCCAGGCTGGGCAAGGCCGACAGATTTACCTCCCCAAATGAATCCTTACAATTATCTGGTGGTTTTGTGGTCATCATGACTGAGACTAAGGGTTGAATTTTCGTCTTCGGTTGAGGAAGCGTTCGTCTGACCGTTTCCTGACATTGCACTCCCAACTTTGGGAAGTGAGCCCATTCATCAGGAATTTTGGTCTCCAGGGTCGTCGCCTCCCAATGCAGGCCCAGGATAGAAAAGGAAGTGGCGGGAGGATGCCAAGACCACAGGTTAGAAAGCCTGCCTCTGTTTACTGGGACATTAGCCCAGTTCAATTCATGGTTGTTAGACGCTCTAACCCTCAACCCTTATACTTACCCCACCCACCCAACCTCATGCCCTCTCATATGTCCCATGCCCCCTCCATTCTACCCTCATATCTCCTGTGGCCCCATCCATGTCTCTCATATTGTGTCTGCCCTATGCATCCTCCATGTGCATTCATTCATTGGTTCTGTATTATGAGCCATATAACACTAACAAGTTTTGAAATACTCACAAGAAAAGAAAAAATCAACCTTTCTAAGTCCTCTTGTAAAACACTGCCCCCTCTTACAAACTCATAAAGCTGTCAAACAGTACTGAAGTGATTTTCAATGCCAGATTGTTTATTTGGACAGGATTAGGAGATGTTAAATGGATTCAAGTTTTTCTTGCAAGTGGAGCTTGAAAGCTTGCATTTGATTATAGTTTTACCAACTTGTAAAAGGAGCAATTATTTTTAATGCAATTTTGAAAAGCTATTCTTCATTTTAGGAGCATTTCAAAGGCTTGAAAGTGATATATGGTTCACTGGTTTAGTATGGAGAGGTACCATCAACGCTCTCTGAGACGGATTCTTCATATCAGCTGGGAGGACAGGCGTACTAACATCTGTGTCCCTGAAGGAGCCAAGAGCATCAGCATCGAGGCAATGTTTATCCAAAACAAATTCTGCTCAGCCAGCCACATGCTTAGGATGCCAGAGTCCCGACTGCAAAAGCAAATCTTCTTCATCCAGCTCAAGGAAAGCTCCCGAACAAGAGGAGCAAAAGGAAGCACTTCAAAGACACCCTGAAGGCTTACTTCAAGAAATACAACATAGACATCAATGCCTAGCAAACCCTTGCTCAGAAGAGACCTACGTGGAGGAACCTCCTGATTGAAGGGACACAATTACTTGAGAACACCTGACGACAAGAGGGGAGCCGGAAGAGGAGCCTGAGAAAGGAATACTGGTGATCTAGCGACCAAGGACCAATCCCACCTCCAAGATACACCTACCAAGTGCGCAATCAGAGATGCGAATGCCGGATCTGGCTCATCATCCACGCAAGGACTCACAGAACCCATGACCTATGACTATGAGTTTCATAGGTGGACAATCATACTTGTTTGTGAGTGATCAGCTCAGAATAAGATCATCTATTAGATGCTGGAAAAGTGCTTCAAAGATTCAGTAGTTGTCAGGACAATGAAATCAAACCACAGTGCCCCCTACATATATTAATATCTGATTCCCTTAATGCTGAATTCAGACAGCACTTTATCCACTGAATAAAGTACTTTTATGCATCTGAACCATTACACAGTGCTGGCCAATTTATACTCCTTTACTTTTTAAAGACAGAACCCCAATGATCAATCACTGCGTTAATAACAGACGTAACTTATCAATCAGCATCTAATTATGGCATTTGAAGTTGGCAAGACCATATAAAGTGACTTGCCAAAAGGTTCCAACTTCACAGCAGGCTTTCCCCAAGGTTCACAAACTAACATACTTGTCATACTTCTCTCAGCCTTCAGAAAGCCACCTGTCTACAAGAAAACAGTGATCAAAAGGAAAATTGTATCTGGAATAGGTACCTAAATAGTGAAACTGGCATTACTTTATGTGAGTGTTGCATCGTGATTCTCCATGTATCCCGACCCAAGAAAATATAAGTATAAAATTGTGGTCGAGCATGCCTCCTGTTTAGTCTTCCATACACGGGTGTGCTCAGAGTCGGGAGAGGAAATTTCAGTCCTTACTTTTTATTCCAGAATTATTGAATAAAGTTCAAATTTTCTTGAGCTCTCATGATGATGGTAATTTAATATTATCTCCAGTTTATTAGTCCAGATATCTGGATCACTGGTAGACTAGCATGCCCACTCTGCTACTGTTCCCTCGGTGATGACACCATCACTACTTGCTACAAACATCGCAACGATAAGTGAATATGTTGGAATCGACTCAAAATGTCTAGGTTAGCCAGATCAGAAAGGAAGGAACTCTCCAATCTGTTATGATGGAATGTACACCGTACTCATAGAGTCGTAGAGTTTTACAGCACTAAAAGAGGCCATTCGTGTTCTCTGCTCCGAGGAAAGCAACCCCAGACTTGCCAGCCACTCTTCATAGCTGAAACGCTCTAGCCCAGGCAACATTCACCCCTGCACCCTCTCTAGTTCAATCACATCCTTCCTATAGTGTGACAACCAGAACAGCACACGGTACTCACGCTGCGGCCTAGTGAGTGTTTTATACAGCTCCAGCACAACCTCCCTGCTCTTATGGGGCTGGTTTAGCACAATGGGCTAAACAGCTGGCTTGTAATGCAGAACAATGCCAGCAGCGCGGGTTCAATTCTCGTACCAGCCTCCCCGAACAGACGACTAGGGGCTTTTCATAGTAACTTCATGGAAGCCTACTTGTGACAATAAGTGATTATTATTATTATTGTATCCTGTGCCTTGGCTAAGAAAGCCAAGTATCCTATGTGCCTTCTTAAGTTCTACTGCTCAGCACCACTCACAATGGAACTGTGCCTGTTCAGCAGGGCAGCCAAAGAAAGTGTTTAAAAAGCCCACATGCAGCTCAAAAGACATGGGGCGGGATTCTCCCCTACCCGGCTGGGCGGGGGGTCCCGGCGGGATGGAGTGGCGTGAACCACTCTGGCGTTGGGCCGCCCCAAATGTGCGGAAGTCTCCGCACCTTTAGGGGCCAAGCCCTAACCTTGACGGGCTAGGCTCGCGCCGGAGTGGTTGGTGCCCCGCCGGCCGGCAGGAATGGCCTTTGGCGCCACGCCAGCCGGGGCCGAAGCGACTTCGCAGGCCGGCGGAAGTCCGCGCATGCGCCGGAGCGTCAGCGGCTGCTGACGTCATCCCTGTGCATGTGCAGGGGACGGGGTCACTTCCGCCTCCGCCATCGTGTAGACTATGGTGAAGGCGGAAGGAAAAGAGTGCCCCCACGGCACAGGCCTGCCCGCCGATCGGTGGTCCCCGATCGCGGGCCAGGCCACCGTGGGGGCACCCCCCGGGGCCAGATCGCCCCGCGCCCCCTCCCTAGGACCCCGGAGCCCGCCCACGCCGTCTGGTCCTGCCGGTACGGTAGGTGGTTTGATTCACGCTGGCGGGACCCACATGACAGCGGCGGGACTTCGGCCCATCATAGGCTGGAGAACCCCGGAGGGGGCCCGTCGACAGGTGCGGCGCGATTCTCGCCCCTGCCGAATCTCTGGTGCTGGAGACTTCAGTAGATGGCGGTGGCGAAATTCACGCCGGCCCCCGGCAATTCTCCGACCCGCGGGGGGGGGGGGGGGGGGGGGGGGGGGGGGGGGGGGGTCAGAGAATCTCGCCCATGATCTGTGGCTGACCCGTAAATTTAAATAAGGAAAATGCTGTCAGAGGGAAGAAGAGAGGTTAAGTAGAGATAGAGAAAGAAAAGCTGTACAATGGTTGAGCCGAACCCAGCAAAATGTCACCATATCAACACTGCCCTTGTAAAAGGCAAAACAAGAATATTTGTGATTTTCAAACTGGCCATCATGTCTTATAATAACCAGATTTTTAAAAAACAAGTGACTTATAATGCTATGTGCAGCAGCACATAATACAACCACATCATCAAAACTAAAAGAAGCAGTTCAATAACTCATCTTGAATGTATTGAGCTGCAGAGTTACAATGCCAAGCAATTTGACTTTAGATTACATTGACAGAATGGTGCAATATTACTGATACACAAATACGCAAGTCCAATCGTTTTGTGGCAGTAATGGCACATTTTTAGAAATTTTTAGGACTCCCTTGTTTTAATGAAAAGCTCCTACTTGGTGGAGAAAAATTAACGTCATTTTCATGCCACATTAAACCAGTCATGGAAAATATTCTATCCATGAATAGTTGAAATATTCAGACAAAGGGAACTTAACTATCTTCGTCAAGAAGTAATTGTCAAGCACCGTGGGTTGATAATGAACAGTGTGGATAAACCAGGGTATTCTCACATGGGTTCAGCAAGGTCAGAAATTGCAATATAACTGATAGATTAGCTTGTCAGAAAAATAGTTTAATTTAACCACTGATCAGTTGTGACTGAAAGTCATTACCGAGCAGTCAGCGTGGGCATGTTTCACAGACTAACAGTTTAGAAGACCACTCGCCCCAAATTTCTAACACATTCTTAAATGTTGCCTTTCTGTTGCAAAGCTTAAAATGTTACGGTACCCACTTTTCTTGATCTGTGCCTTAAACCATTCTATTTCTACAGAGGTAAAGGACCAGTGATCGGATTTTCTACAGCGAGCAGGGTTTTCATTCCAACATTCTATTCAGTTGTATGGCCACTGGATTGGTCCACTGAAGGACAAATTAGGAATGGGGTCCTCTCCGTGACAAAAAGGGTCTCAGGATGCAGCCTTAAACTCTGGAATAATTGGCTGACATCATCTTTTAGAAATAATTCTCTAGATGTCCACATACTTCCATAATACTCCTTTTGGCTCCAGTGTACCAGTAAGACAACTTACTTCAGGCACAGAGGTTTTAATGCTCTCTTCCTCCCTTACAATGCTATGCACTCCCTAACACTGGTCTTGCTCTGATCCTCCTTTGCTGGGCCATTGGCAGTCATTCCTACAACTTCCATGGTCCTGATCCCTGGAACACAATGGTTACCTTCCGTTAAAAGAGGATCGTCAAAATCCTTCCTCTCCATCACGCTAACAGTCCTTCACCCTAACACTATCCATTTTCCCCTTTCCCTTCCTGTCGGGCATCCGCACTTTTGCCCACTGTACGCGAGTGGCACAACAGAAGTGACTATGCAACAAAACTTTCATTTATAGGGTGCTTGCAAGACTATTTTCACAATACTTTCCACACTCAACTACCCTCGAAAAGGAATGATTGTTGATTTATAGACAAGTTCACATGCTGCCTGCATCAAGCAATATGGAAATGGCAGTGTCTTCCTATAGACTGGCTATTATGGTTCTGGAATGCAGCTATTCAATGTTTGAAAAGCACTCCACAACAATATGGGTGCACCTACAACGCATGGACTGTGGCAGTTCACCGCCACCTTCTCAAGGGCAATTAGAGATGGGCAACAAATGCTGGCCTAGCCAGTGATGCCCACGTCCTGTGAAAGAATATCTAGATCATCTGTGTAATCAAGTAGGTTCGGTGACAAGTCACCACACAGCAGCACTTGATGGACAAAATGCACGAAATAAAACAACTTTATTTCTCATTCTTCAAGACAAACTACGAAACATTTGGGAATGTAAAGATTGCCTTGGTATCGAGTCTTCGTGCTTGCACACTTACTCCTAGATTACCTTCTTCACTGAGACAAACCACAATTAATCAGTGAGATTAATTGCACTGTCCCTCCCACATTTCCAAGCAAGGTAGAATGGAACAATCCCATTACTTTTAGATAATGAATTTTGTGGATAGAACACGGATATCAAATTGACCTGTGATTTATTTCTAGTACAAACTACCTCTGTTACAGTGTAGCCAGTTTTGACCTATATAAGTGCTGTGTTTTAGTGTCCTACAAACTCGGAATACGAAATTATTTCTATCAAATACAGAAGAGCAAAAGACTAAATAGAAAAAAAACATATTGCAGTTAATTGAAGAGCTGCATATATATCTCACGAATTTGTATTTTTGCTTGGTAATGAAGCGTCATTAAAAAGCTGATGAAGGGGGTTCAATACAGTGTGAGCATGGGAGCAGCTGCGTGTGGGTGAGCTCTATCTTTGCTTATCTTTTGAAATGAATAAAATGAAATGAAAATCGCTTATTGTCACGAGTAGGCTTCAAATGAAGTTACTGTGATAAGCCCCTAGTCGCCACATTCCGGCGCCTGTTCGGGGAGGCTGTTACGGGAATCGAACCGTGCTGCTGCCCTGCTTAGTCTGCTTTTAGAGCCAGCGATGTAGCCCTGTGCTAAACAGCCCCTAATTCACCTTTTGATCCTTGTGCACATTTCTTTTTTGTCTTTACTTGGATTATATAGTTGGCACTCTGTCCTGAGAATTGTTGGTCGGTCTTTCTGCACGATGGAGCCGAGTTAGAATATTTAAATCTTCACTTGTGCGTGGCAGCTGGAAGGAGTTGGGGTGGGGCCGGAGCCAGGGCCCTCCCTTTAGTGGCACAGTTGCTTTTGGGCAGGCTTCCGCTCTGACAGTGCATTGATGAAGGCTACCCAAGAACATGCTGTTATGGCTGGTGATCTCAACTCTGAGGTACAGGTCTTCAAGGCCCAATAGTTGCAGGGTTTTTTTATGGAGGAAATGGAGGTGCACGAGGAGGTTCTTGCAATAGAGAGAGCACTATCTCTGGTAGGAGCCCCCCTCCATACGACTGAGTTCCTGCTCCATGGCCTGTGGCCCATCTCCTGAAGGAGTTGAGAGAGAAAGAGGGGGAACAGGGGAGGAATGCTGCTGAGCCCGGTCCCAGATGTGAGGTAGTGGAGAATTTCTGAGCTGAGTTTATGAATTGGGTGCTATGTTTTGGGAATTCCGATCTGGAGGTTGGGCAAATTAAATTAGATGGAGACTATCTCATCCTGCGTTCGAGACCTGGGATGGGTGTGGCCTTCCGACCACTGGTCCTGTTCTGGATGTCGATTGTGAGGGGATGGAGGTGGCTGAGCCGGTGGAGTCACCCCCACTCCACCCCACCGGAGCTGAGGTTGTTGTCCGCCTGGGTTCTAGTGAGACAGCATAGTGGGAGTAATGGTGTCTCTTATTTTGTTCATTAAAATCCTTGATAGATCCCGATGATCCTGAAGAGTGCTTATTGTTTCTGAACCTGCTTCATCCTTAACTTTGACCTTCTTCGTATGGCATTGAGGAAGTTTATCCTGAGGACGGCCTAGAATTTATGCCTCTCAGTTGTTACCCAGGACTTCACTCCTTGTCGATCAGGTTGTAGCATGTTTGATGGTGTCAATTATTTCCATTTAAAAGAAAGTGAACAATGAATAATATGGATGTGATAGCCTGTACCATTGATCATCCTGATTTAACAAGTTCAAGTCATGTTAAGGCATAGATTACAAAAGCAGGGAGGTCTTGTTGGAATTGTATAGAACTTTGGTGAGGCCATAGCTGGAGTACTGTGTGCAATTCTGGTCGCCACATTATAGGAAGGATTTGATTGCCCTGGAGGGGGTGCAGAGACAATTCACCAGGATGTTGCCTGGGATGCAACATTTAAGTTATAAATAGAGGTTGGATAGGCTTGGGTTGGAGCAGAGAAGACTGAGGGGCGGCCTGATCGAGGTGTACAAGATTATGAGGGGCATGGACAGGGTAGAGAGGGAGCAGCTGTTCCCCTTAGTTGAAGGGGCAGTTACAAGGGGTCACAAGTTCAAGGTGAGGGGCAGGAGGTTTAGGGGAGGTTTGGGAAAAAAACATTTTTACCCAGAGGGTGTTGATGGTCTGGAAAGCACTACCTGAGATGGTGGGAAAGGCGGGTTGCCTCACATCCTTTCAAAAGTACCTGGATGAGCACTTGTCATGCTATAACATTCAAGTCTATGGGCCAAATGCAGGCAAATGGGATTAGGTAAGTTGGTCAGGGTCTTTCATGCGTCGGTGCAGACTCGATGGGCCGAAGGGCCTCTTCTGCACTGTATTATTCTGTGATTCTACCATTGATCATTCTGATTTAACAAATTCAAGTCATGTTAAGCAAAATTTTGAATACAGGAATTGTGCATTTTTTCCCCCTTTATCCTAAATGCATTTATGTCTTTTATGTTCTGACAATCATTCTGGTGGAGGGAAGGGATGCTTTTTGTGACTTCCCCCTGTCTCACCTAGATGATGTGAGGGAGTTGGTAGAATTAGTCTGTCCTCGCTGTGTTAGAGGAAGGTCCCCCCAGTTAGAGCTAACCAATTGCTTTCCTTTTTCTCTTTGTTTTAACACCAATCCGGAGCATCCACACTTTGTTATTCTGGGCCCAAGCAGACTGTTTGTTGTCCTCATGTGACTGGGCTACAATTGCCTCTTAGAGTGGAGTTTGTCTTTTCTCCTCAGATGGGTCTCCCTCTCCAGCTGTTTTCGCTGCTGTTGGAAATCGCTGAGTATCGCTTCTGGCACAATAATTCCGTGATCCGGCTGCGTACAACCCTGGGAGTTTTCTTCGCTTCTGGGAGCATGTGGTGTTGATTCTGGCATTGGCTCAGCCTGAATGGTGTGGTGGGGGGCCCTGGGCTGTCAGGGGGAAGAGAAGCCTGCCTTCCTTCCCAGGGTGCCCACAACGCGAGTGTCTTGATGGCTCCTTTTCCTCGTGCTGGAGTTCCCCGTTGGTTGGGGCCAATTTGTTTGTCCCTTCTGCCTGGGTGGGGAGCAGTGCCTTATCCGGATTGGGACTGGGCTGGTGCAATTTTGGTGGGGTGCCGGAGTTGGGATATTGTGGAAATTCCTGGAGTCAAACTTTCCTGAGCCATTTATGATAGCGCTGGGTTAGGCCAGACCTGCACTGTGGTCAGTAACCTGCTGTCCCTTAGGAGTAGGGGTGTCCTCTCTCAGGACCCCCATAGGGGAGGCTGGTGTGGCTGCATCTGGCAGCCAGGTGAAACATGCCTGTGGAATGGATCAAGGGTTATCCTTTTCTTTCCCCCCCCCGGGTAGGAGCGAGGTACCCCTGTGGTTCAGTTGGTAGGTTCTTGACCATTTTTGCTTGCCTTGGACAGTGGCCTGGGCAACTTTGTCACCTGAATAATTAGTTCTGATACCTCTTGTTCTTTTTCCTTGTCTTTTTCTTCCTTCTGATAGACGCTAGATTTGGGGCCCCTGTTGAGTCCTTCCCTGTTCCTGGTTTTCTCCTGAACACGAGTGAGAAGCTAAGATGGCAGGAGTGCCTTGGTACCATGGCCAAATGAGCAGGTCTTGAGAGGTGGGGTTTCCCTTTTCCTGGCTGCGCTCTCTTGGTTATCCTTCTTGGCCTTGTGCCTTATGGCTCCTCTGGTACCACCTGAGGGGATGTGCTGTTATTGATACGGTGGCTTGTTCTTCCCTTGGACCTGAGACCCGATGGGTGGGGTATGGGAGATAGGAGCTTGTTTTCTGTCTTCATGATGTTTAATCTCTTCTTAATTTCTTATGGGAGCCCCGCATGGTTTGAGGTGTGAAACCGGAGATTTTCTCGGTGACGTGGTACACGGCCCTCTCCTCATCGTCTTTAGCCAAATGATGGTTGCCTGATCTGGAAGGGAGTCTGATTGCATTGTGGGTGCCAGCGTAATCCTCCACAGCTCTGGGGTCCTCGAGGTACTTTCATTCCTCTGTTTTTTCTATTCTAAAGCTGTGGATATTATATGATGCAATCTGGTGTTGTTGTCTACATCCTGCTAGTTGCAGATTAATCTTGTATTCATGGGGGGAAATACGCTGGGGATTTTCTCCCCAACTAATCCCATTTTATTCATTCCTATGTTGGCAACGACCTCTGGACCTGTTCTGCATCGATACCCATGACATTTTTCTCTTTTTCCTTTGTTTTGATGTGACTATTGTGAAATAAAAACTTGAAAACTTCAATAAAAATAAATTTTTAAAAGAAGTTGATGAACTTCTTCAAAAGAAGAAATTTTGCGTTCTTTTTTTAAAAATAAATTTAGAGTGCCCAATTATTTTTTCCAATTAAGAGGCAATTTAGTGTGGCCAATCCACCTACTCTGCACATTTTTGGGTTGTGGGGGCGAAACCCACGCAGACACGGGGAGAATGTGCAAACTCCACACGGACAGTGACCCAGAGCCGGGATCGAACCTGGGACCTCAGCGCCGTGAGGCGGTTGTGCTAACCACTAGGCCACCGTGCTGCCCGAATTTTGCGTTCCTGCAGATGGAGAAATGGGGCTCCCTGCTGAACCCTCCAAGGCTAATCATAAAAGAGGATTAATGAAACGTGGGGCGGGATTTACCAAGCAACCGGCAGCGTGCTTTTTCTGGACCTGGGATTTCCCGCTGACCGGAAAGCCCGTGCGCCATCGGTGGGACCGGAATATCCTGCTGGCGTGAACAGCCGGTAAACTCTGCCCCTGGCGTACCCTCAACTCAAGCTCAACAATGTCTGAAACCTTTCATTTGCCGGTCTGACATTTACACTTCTGGTATCAGCAAACTTGCCAGTCTTCGAGGGGAGAGAGTTGATGAGTATGAGAGAAAACATGAGCGGATGCAAGTGACAGACTGAGTACAAGAGAGACACATGGGGTGGAAGAGGAAATGAGTTAGTGCAACTTTAGTAAATGAAGCATTTTGTGACGTTTGACAGATTTCCGAACGAGTATAGAATCCAAGCTCTTTCTCTTCAAATTAACACTGAAAGAAATGAGTTACTGCTCTGGCCTTCTGCGTTATCTAGCAAGTCAATCGAGAAAGCTGCAACCCTTCCGAAAATCAGAGTACATACCGAAGACATGCGATAATTCTCGAATTCCTGATAGGATCTAAGTAATCTTGTAATGTGAAATTGGCAAAGTCTTCAAATGATTAAGTAGGTCAGGTCTCTAAAAAGATGTGATGCTTGCTTTGCTACAAAAAGGGGAGAAAGCTGCACCAACAGCAAAATTCCAAAAAGGGGAGGAGCACAGGACTGCATAAAACGGAAATGAGAATGGAGAATGCTGCATAACTGGGACGGGGAACGCTACATAACTGGGATGGAGAACGCTACATAACTGGGATGGAGAACGCTACATAACTGGGATGGAGAACGCTACATAACTGGGATGGAGAACGCTACATAACTGGGATGGAGAACGCTACATAACTGGGATGGAGAACGCTACATAACTGGGATGGAGAACGCTACATAACTGGGATGGAGAACGCTACATAACTGGGATGGGAAATGCTGCATAACTGGGGTGGGAAATGCTGCATAACTGGGATGGAGAACGCTACATAACTGGGATGGGAAATGCTGCATAACTGGGATGGGGAAGGCTGCATAACTGGGATGGAGAACGCTACATAACTGGGATGGGAAATGCTGCATAACTGGGATGGGGAAGGCTGCATAACTGGGACAGGGAAAGCTGCATAACTGGGACAGGGAAAGCTGCATAACTGGGACGGGGAAGGCTGCATAACTGGGATGGAGAACGCTGCATAACTGGGATGGAGAACGCTACATAACTGGGATGGGAAATGCTGCATAACTGGGATGGGAAATGCTGCATAACTGGGATGGGAAATGCTGCATAACTGGGATGGGAAATGCTGCATAACTGGGATGGAGAACGCTACATAACTGGGATGGAGAACGCTACATAACTGGGATGGAGAACGCTACATAACTGGGATGGAGAACGCTACATAACTGGGATGGAGAACGCTACATAACTGGGATGGAGAACGCTACATAACTGGGATGGGAAATGCTGCATAACTGGGATGGAGAACGCTACATAACTGGGATGGGAAATGCTGCATAACTGGGACGGGGAAGGCTGCATAACTGGGATGGAGAACGCTACATAACTGGGATGGGAAATGCTGCATAACTGGGATGGGGAAGGCTGCATAACTGGGACAGGGAAAGCTGCATAACTGGGACAGGGAAAGCTGCATAACTGGGACGGGGAAGGCTGCATAACTGGGATGGAGAACGCTACATAACTGGGATGGGAAATGCTGCATAACTGGGATGGGAAATGCTGCATAACTGGGACAGGGAAAGCTGCATAACTGGGATGGGAAATGCTGCATAACTGGAGAGGTAAAGTTGCAGAAGAGGATGGGGAATATTGCCTGAAAAAGGAGCTGGAAATTGTGCTGCAGAAAAGGGGGTAGGTAAATGCTATATAAAAAGGACAAGGATATAAAAAGGTTGCAGAGAGGACTGAAAAAAATAGGATGTGGAAAGCCGCATAAACAGACCAGAGGCTGGTATTTTCTGCTCCTGTTTAGGTGGGAATGGCCCAGCTATGGGAGGGGAAACTATCGTGAGAAGGAGAAAGATGCGTTTCACGATGATGCCAACCCAAGAAGCTATTGCCCCCTCCCCATCAGATGGTGCTTCCCGCCCATGCACCAGTATCGACCCCTACGCAAAAAAAACATCCATCCACGGCGGCGAGATGTCAGAACGCCATGAGCGACGACTGATCTCAGAAGGCATGCACCTGGCGAGCAGACCTCCCAGGGAGCCCGGTTGAGAGTGCAGTGCTCAGGGGGAGAGGGACATACCAGGGTAGTGTCAGTCTGTTGCCAGGGTAGTGCCGGGGGGGGGGGGGGGGGGGACTATTTCCTGGCTTGCTAGCTATGCGACGAGGCAGCCTTTAAAAATAATGCCCAGACATTGAGTGTTTGAGCTGATGGCCTGGTGGGCCAATCATGGGTCGACAGGGGGAAGGGGGAAAGGAGAAGGAAAGGGACGGTGAGTTGCTGCAGTTGTGGGCCTGACCAAGTCTCCGTGTGACACATTGGGGCAGAATTTTACTATACTTTTTCAAGGTGTCAGGCTCAGACTGAAAACCGGCGTGCAGCTCCCCAGTTGCTCAGAGCAGTTTTCACTCCAGATAGTGAACCTCTTTAAAGAAACAAAAATGAGTGGCCGTGGTTTACACCGTCACTCTGGTGAGGCGTGGTCTGACAGAGCTGGTACTCGGCTCCAGAGGTTTGGGTACCATCTTTAAACGGGTCAAAATGAAGTGGAAACCCCCTCCCCCCCACCACCTCCCTGGATAATCACTGGGGGTTTCCGACCCCCCCCCCCCCAACAAAAGTATTGCCGAGGGTCCCTCCCCATATGCCTGCAAATTCCCCTGTCATTGCCTGGTTCCTCCCTTCCACCCACCATGGGGCTTCCACGAAGGTCAGCCCCTGGGTCTGTCTCCTGCCACACTGCCAATGTCAACCTGTGCCAAGAGAAAGTGCCAGGATAATGCCCGGGCATGACCCCCCCCCCCCCCCCCCCCCCCCCCGGTGGCTATACTGGTCTTTGCACCCCTGGAGGGATCCCCGAGACTAAATCTTGATTTTCTTTTTTTTTTAATAATAATATTTTTATTAAGGTATTTGAAAATTGTTACAACAGTAACAAAACCAATGACATCAACATGGTCAAATAAACATTTCCCCTCACCAGCCCAATCTTCACACACCTCAACCGTACAACAACAATCCGTCCCCCTTTGGAATACTGTATCTGCTGACATTTTTAATTTCCCCCGAGAAAGTCGACGAACGGCTGGGTGAACTCTAACTGTGACCCTCTTAAGGCAAACTTTATTTTCTCAAGACTGAGAAACCCAGCCATGTCACTAACCCAGGTCTCTACACTCGGGGGCTTCGAGTCCCTCTACATTAATAAGATCCGTCTCCGGGCTACCAGGGAGGCAAAGGCCAGGACGTCGGCCTCTTTCGCCCCCTGAACACCCGGCTCTTCCGACATCCAAAGATCGCTACCTCCGGACTCTGCACACCCCGTGTTTTTAGCACCGTGGACATTGCCTTAGCAAAACCCTGCCAAAACTCTCTAAGCTTCGGGCATGCCCAAAACATATGGACATGATTTGCTGGGCTTCCCACGCACCTCGCACACCTATCCTCTACCCCGAAAAACCCGCTCATCCTAGCCACTGTCATGTGTGCCCGGTGGACTACCTTGAATTGTATCAGGCTAAGCTGGCGCACGATGAGAAGGTATTAACCCCGCTTAGGGCATCTGCCCATAGACCCCGCCTCTATCTCTCCTCCTAGCCCATCCTCCCACTTGCTCCTCCATCGGGGTTTCCTCCGCCTCCGAAAGCTCCTGGTAAATATCCGATACCTTCCCCTCTCCCACCCAGGTGCTGGAAACTACTCTATCCAGTACCCCCGTGGCGGCAGCAGCTGAAAGGCCAGCACCTGTTTTCTCAGGAAGTCGCGCACCTGCAAATACTTAAAACCATTCCCTGCTGGCAATTTAAATTTATCCTCCAAAGCTTTCAAGCTGGGAAAGCTTCCATCTATAAATAGATCCCCCATCCTTCTAATTCCTGCCCTCTGTCAACTCCGGAACCCGCCATCTAGCCTACCCGGTACAAACCTGCGTTGTTATAAATTGGAGTCCAAATGGATGCTCCCTCCACTCTCTTATATCTCCTCCACTGCCCCCAGATCCTCAGTGCCGCTACCACGGGACTTGTGGAGTATCGGGCCGGCGAGAATGGCAGAGGTACCGTTACCAATGCTCCCAGACTGGTGTCTTTGCATGACGCCACCTCCATCCGCTCCCATGCCGACCCTCCCCCATTGCCCACTTCCTAATCATGGCTATATTAGCCACCCAGTAGTAATTGCAGAAGTTCGGCAGCGCCAACCCACCCTCCCCCCCGACTGCACTCCAGAAACACTTTCTTCACTAGCGGAGTTTTATTCGCCCACACAAAGCCCGAAATAACCTTATTCACCCGCTTGAAAAAAGCCTTAGGGATGAAGATGGGAGGCACTGAAAGACAAACAGAAATCTGGGGAGGACCGTCATTTTCATGGTCTGTACTCTCCCCACCAGTGATAGCGGGAGCATGTCCCATCTCCATTTGTTCTACCAACCGGGATAGGTTTGACTTGTGTAGTACCTCCCATTTCCAGGCCACCTGGATTCTCAGATATCGAAAGCTCTTCCCTACCATTCTAAGTGGAAGCTCTCCCAGTCTTTTCTCCTGCCCTCTTGCTTGGATCACAAACATCTTGCTTTTCCCCATGTTCAATTTATACCCTGGAAAATTGCCAAATTCCCCAAGATTCGCATTACTTCCCCTATCCCCTCCAATGGGTCTGAAATGTACAAGAGCAGGTCATCTGCGTAAAGCGAGGCCCGGTGCTCCAAACCCCCCCCCCCCCCCCCTCCCCCCCGAACCAGCCCTTTCCAGTTCCTAGAGGCTCTTAACGCCATGGCCAATGGCTGTATGGCCACAGCAAACAGTAAACAGTAACGGGGAGAGGGGGCACCCTTGCCTCGTTCAAAATACCCCGACCTCAGCCGGTTTGTACGCACACTCGCTACTGGTGCCTGATAGAGCAACCGCACCCAGTCAATAAAGCCCTCACCAAACCTAAATCTAAACCTTCCCAGCGCCTCCCACAGTTAATTGCACTCCACCCGATCAAAAGCCTTCTCCACATCCATCGCTACCACCACCTCTGCCTCCTCTCCTTCTGAGGGCATCATAATAACATTTAGAAGCCTTCAAATATTGGCCTCGAGTTGCCTGCACTTAAAAAATTCCATCTGGTCTTCCCCTATCACCCCTGGGACACAGTCCTCTATCCTTGTCGCCAGTATCTTAGCCAGCAGTTTGGCATCCACATTCAGTAGAGAAATCGGCCTGTGTGACCCGCATTGCTCCAGGTCCTTCTCCCGTTTCAGGATCAATGAAGTCGAGGCCTGCGACATTGTTGGGCAAGGACTCCCTTCTCTCTTGCTTCGTTACATGTCCTCACTAGCAGTAGGCTCAATATCTCGGAAAACGTCTTATAGAATTCCACCGGGTAGCCGTCAGGCCCCCGGGGCCTTGCCAGACTGCATGTCCTCCAGCCCCTTGTTTATTTCCTCAATCTCAATTGGGGCACCCAGCCCCTCCACCAGGTCCTCCTCCACCCGTGGGAACCTCAACTGATCCAGAAATTGCCTCATCCCCTCCATCCCAGCCAGTGGTTCTGACTCATATAATTTACTATAAAAGTCCTTAAACACCTTGTTCACCCCCGCTGGGTCCAGGACAGTATTACCGTCTCTACTCTTTACTTTACCCATTTCCCTGGCCGCCTCTCTTTTCCTGAGCTGGTGCGCCAACATTCTGCTTGCCTTTTTCCCCGTACTCATAGATCGCCCCTCTTGCCTTCCCCAACTGTTCCATTGCTTTCCCTGTGGTCAACAGCCCAAACTCCACCTGTAACTTCCTCCGCTCCCTCAGTAGCCCCAGGGTCTCCGAGTATCTCCTGTCCACCTGGAGTATCTCCTCCACTCTACCCCTCTCAGCCGGTTTCACCTTTTCTCTGTGGGCCCGTATCGAGATTAATTTCCCTCTGACAACAGCCTTCAAAGCTTCCCAGACCATCGCTGCAGAGACCTCCCCATTTGGTTCCAGGTAGTTCTGGGTGGACTTGTTAACCCGCCCACAGACTGTGTCGTCCGCTAGCAACCCCACATCCAGTCTCCACAGCGGGCATTGCCCTCTCTCCACACTAACCCATAGATCCACCCAGTGCGGGACATGATCCAACACTGCAATTGCCGAGTACTCAGTATCCACCACCTTTGGTATTAGCGCCCTGCTCAGAACAAAAAAGTCGATGCGAGAGTATACCTTGTGGACATGTGAAAAAAAGGAAAACTCCTTTGCCCTTTGCCGTGCAAACCTCCATGGGTCTACTCCCCCCGTCTGTTCCATAAAACCCTTCAATTCCTTTCCCGCAGCCAGCCTCCTCCCTGTCCTGGATTGTGATCGGTCCAATTCCGGATCAATGTGTTGAAGTCCCCTCCCATGATTAGGTTATGTGACTCTAAGTCTGGGATCTTACCTAACACCCGCCTCATAAATTCCACATCGTCCCAATTTGGCGCATGTATGTTCAAAGTACCACGTGCACCCTCTCCAGCTTCCCACTCACCATTATGTACCTACCTCCCTTGTCTGACACGATTCTCCCTGCCTCAAATGGCACTCGTTTGCTGATCAAGATCGCTACCCCCGGTCATTGAGTCAGTCCTGAGTGGAACATTCGGCTAACCCATCCCTTCCTCAATCTCATCTGGTCTGTAGCCTTCACATGTGTCTCTTGTAGCATTGCCACGCCCATCTTCAGCTTCCTCCAATGCGCGAACATGCGAGCCCTCTTGACTGACCCATTCAGTTCTCTCATGTTCCATGTGATCAGCCTGGACGGGGGGCTTCCAACTCCACCCTGCTGACTAGCCATCACCCTTTTTAGGCCAGCCTGGAGCTTGCGCCCTCCGCTTCCTCGAGTCACCACTCGGGCTTTCGCCATTCCCGACATCCCATTTTTCCCCTATTAACAGTTCCTCCCCTGTCAGCAAAGCAGCTCCCCACCCCCTCCCCCACCCCCAGCAACAACACTAAAAATCCAAACCCCCGAGTCAAGCTCCAGCTTCACACCTGTCCACCCCCCACTGCGCTTCCGAGAGTCAGCTGACCCATGCTGATTCAGTAGCTCCAGCCCCAGGCACCAAGCAGTCTGTCTCCCTATTGTACTCTCCTCTCCTTCACATGAATAAACATTTTAAAAGCATCACATTCCCCTGTAAACAAACAACAGAAAAAAAACAGTGAAGAAACAATCACTTTAGAAAAGTAGTCACCCAAAAAGCAGAACTAAATTCAAAGCCCATCACCCCCTCCAACAAGGTTCCTGCAAGACAGATAAACCTTTAACCATCCACACAGCCCATTATTTCACATAGCGCGACTTAAATTGATACAATCCAGCACCACAAATCGCTGCGACAGTACTTCTCCAAGGCTCAAGTGTCTTTTAATTCGCCTCCAGCTGCATTTCTTGAATAAAGGTCCATACTTCGTCTGCCGTTTCAAAGTAGAAGTCCCGTTCCTCATGTGTGACCCACAGACGGGCTGGGTACAACATCCCGAACTTCACTCCCTTCTTAAAGAGGGTTGTTTTTGCCCGATTGAACCCAGCTTGCCTCTTGGCCAGATCCGCTCCCAGGTCCTGATAAATGCACAACTCACAGTTCTCCCACTTGCTGCTCCGTTCTTTCTTGGCCCACCGCAAAACGTGTTCCTTGTCCATGAAACAGTGAAAACGTACCACCATGGCCCTTGGCGGCTCTTTCGCTTTGTGCTTCCTCGCGAGGGCTCTGTGCGCTCTGTCCAATTCCTGGGGCCGAAGGAACGCCCCAGCCCCCATCAACTTCTCCAACATATCCGTCACATAGGCCCTCGCATCCGATCCCTCACTACCTTCAGGGAGGCCAACAATTCTGAGATTCTGCCTCCTGGACCTATTCTCAAGTCCTCCAGCTTCTCCTGCATTCTTTTCTGGCGGTCGTTCATCATCCCCACCTTGCTTTCCAACACGGTTATATACTCCTCGTGCTCGGACAACTTTTGTTCGACCTCCTGGATTGCTCACCCGTGGGTTTCCTGATTCTGAACCACTTGATCAATCGAAGCCTTAATCGGATCCAGCATGTCCTTCTTCAGCGTGGCGAAGCAATCCTCAAAAAACGTCACCAGCTGCTCCGTCGACCACTATGTCATCTCCCCGCAGCCCTTGCCCTCCGCCATGCTGTCCCGTGTTCCCAGCTATGCTTGCATCTCCCTTATAGGACTTTGTCGTCTCACACGGCCATTTCTGGTCCAATTCTCCATCCACCAGAAGGGAATTTCTCCTTACTGTCTTACTCTTCACTGCTTTATCCCATAAAATCCGAAAAAATACAGGGTAAAAAGATCCAAAGGTCAGTTACAGGCGGGAGCTATCAAATGTGCGACTTATCCCTCCATGGCCGCCACCGGAAGTCCCTGAATCTTTGTCTTCAACAGCAGCTGTAAATCTCGCTGACGTGGCAGCACATTGCCGAGGTTTGAATATTCAGTGAGGGGGTCATGTGGAGGGTGGCGGTGGGGCTGGGTAACCATATTAACATTTCTTCATTACATTAAAATATGGTTCCCACCGTTTGTGGGCGTGAACCTTGTGATGTTGCCGGTGAGTTGCAGGGAAAATCGGAAAAGGTGATCTCTCCGGAGAGAATAGTGTTTCCCAGTTCTCTCTGGATTTTCAGCATGGTCGCCATTCTCCCTGGCAGTGAACACAGGCTGAAAGCCACCCCCAACATCTATAAAGTTGCTCCATCAATGGGCTCCGTGGACTCCAGTTAATGTCCGCTGGACGGCATGTTTAGTGGGGTGTTTGTCACTGGCTGCAGCGCTGAGAAAGATCCCACTATTCAACAGTCAGTTTCCTTTGGCCTCGGGGAGTTTCTCCTCACCAAGGCAGCACTCAGAGGGAATTCCTGCTGGGGACCTGAAGCTCGCCAACAAGAAAGGCACCTCGAGGGCGGCACAGCGGCAAGCACTTGTTGCCTCACGCTGCCGAGAACCCGGGTTCAATCCCGGCCCTGGGTTACTGTGCCTGTGGAGTTTGCACATTCTCCCTGTATCTGCCTGGGCCTCACCCCCATAACTCCAAAAAAATGTGTGACGTAGGTGGTTTGGCCACGCTAAATTGCCCCTTAATTAGAAAAAAGAATTGGGTACTCTAAATGTATCATTTTAAAAAAAGGAATGGTGCCTCGCAGATCGTGGCGCTATTTTGGAAGGCTGCCCCGATTTCACCCCCCCCCCCCCCCCCCCCCCCCCCCCGGTCAGGCACTTCACACCTATTTGATTCCCCCCCTCCCCCCCCACAGCCTTGGGAAGACTCCTGGGAACACCCCTCCCCCCTCAAACTGGCAAGGCCTACTCCATCCCAAGGCCGACCCCAAGCAGTGCCACCCAGACATCCTAATAGTGTCAGGGTGGCAGTAACAAGGTATCAGGCTGGCAGTAATAAGGTGCCCAGGGGGAGTGCCAGAGTGCTAACTTGTTCCGTCCCCGACCACGCAGGCATCTCGAATGGCCACGCTTCTGGAGATCATTTCTAAACAGCGCCCTGGCGAGGTCTCCCAGGGTGAATCCGGCGTCCAGGTATTTAAATGAGCTGCAAGATCACACAGTGGGTGGAGCGGGTTCGGCGATGCCAGCGAGGCTTCGGGCCCAACGCGGAGGCCAATTTGAGGCTTGCCTGCGATTCACCCATTGTGTCCGGATCCGCGCCCGGGGGGGGGGTCTCTGAATTGTGCCCAATATCTGGGAAGAGCTGGTAGGTTGTCAATGTGTACAAAGGATGTGTATTTGCAGCTGAAAGCTTTTCCTAAACCCATCACCTCACCACGTTGATGAATCTCACATTATGCAAGTGAAGAGAAACATTCCGGGATGAGGTACAATTAAAAAATACAGGTTCAGAACATGGAAGCAGCATTGGAAATTACATCATCCAGAATGAAGCTGGTATGAAGTATCTCTCTAAAGGAAGCTACTATTATGGTATGATAGAACATTTGTTACCATTCAGAATGCAGGGGTTATTGGGATGTCAGGATGAATTTGGTTTAGGGTACAATAATATAGGGCAGTGACAAATGAAAAGTTGCTTATTTCTTGATTTAAGCTGAATTGAGCCTGGCGCCGAGAATATTGCCGGTCCCAGTAGAGAAGAAGGAGAAGCCGCATCATTTTAATCTCTGGCTAACACTGATAATAGGAGACTATGAGCCAAAAGACAAAATAGACAACGGACAAATAAGTGGGAATTTGCATAAAAGACTCTCGACATAGTCTTTCACAAACATGAAAAAAACAATGCTGATCTTTTGAGCAAAAATGTACGAATGACAATGTGATAAAATACCACCAATATCAGTTTTTTTAAAAAGGTCTAAGTAATGCGCAGCATCCTTCCCTCAAAGACTACCAAATATAGGTCATTTATTTCATTGTGGGATCTTGTTGCACACAAAGGGTTGCAGTGTCTTCCTGCATAACAACAAACCCTTTTAAAAATAAATAAGTACTTTAGGACTTTTTCAACAGAAAGTTCCTTCTCAACTTTCTTTTTAAGAAGTGCAGCGGCAAAAAAAAGTGTTGGGGCGACACGGTGGTTGGCACCGCTGCCTCACAACGCCTGAGACCCGGGTTCAATTCCAACGTAGGGTGACTGTGTGGAGTTTGCACGTTCTCCCCGTGTCTGCATGAATTTCCACCGGGTGCTACGGTTTCCTCCCACGGTCCAAAGATGTGCAGGTTAGGTGGATTGGTCACGCTAAGATTGCCCAATAGGTTAGCTGGGGTTACGGGGATAGGGGCCTAGGTGGGGTGCTCTACTGGAGCTAGGGCCGGTGCAGACCCGTATGGCCGAATGGCCTCCTTCTGCACTGTAGGGATTCTATGATTCTATTCTATTCTATGATTGTTTAGCCAGGCTGAAATTTGGATTGTACGCAATCCATACAGGAAAAGAAACATATCTACAAAGTTCCCTCACTTCAGTTTTGCATGACAGCTAAATAAAAAGCAAACTGCATGAAGTCATCACAAAAATACTAATCCTTTAGGAAGATCATGTGGGAGGAACGGCATGATAATTACATTTTCTCTTTCATCTTTCAAGACTTACAGAAATGTGACTGTCATGTTAAGGAGTCAGGGCTGTCCCTCACTGACTCATGAGTGGAATTGATTTAAGGGAAAAAAAATATCAAGGAGGAAAGGGAGACATTTCTGCGGAGACCGCTATCTGACCTAGAGGGAATACGAGCTGCAGTAACACAATCACCCATTCATTTGCCTGGGATAAACATTGGTCAGCATATCGCGTAGAACTCTCCTGCTCTTCTTTGAAATAATGCCATGGAACGTTTCTGTCCATCTGAGAGGGAAGATGGGGCTTCGATATCTCATCCGCAAGATGCCAATTGCACTTTTAAGTAGTATTAGGGTCACTAAATTTCAAAAACAATTGTAGCTCCGTGTCACACGATAGGAGGAACTTTGTTTTACATTATTGTGCTATGCCACAAAGGAGTAATAATAGGATTAACTTCCTGCAAGAAGATGACAGTCTTTCAGGCAAAGAATACTCCATTTCATAGTTATAAAATAAAGAAAGCTTTAAGAGTATCCATCACGCTTTCAATGACAAGGTATTGTATAAAACACCAATGGATGAATCGTAATTAAAAATCCTTCAGACAAAAACATACACAATAGAAAATAAAGTCGGTCACTTCCCTTTTACTGACATTGACTGAATCTGGCATCCTCCCAAGGAAAGAACCAAAGGATTTGCCAGTCTGGAGCGACTTCCTATGTAAGTAATTAGCCTGTAAGTGGCCTCCAGTAGATGCTATTTAGAGCACTTCAACACAAAGAGTAGCTGAGCAGTGGCCTTAAAGGAACAGGTCAAGTTGACAGCTAACCTTACAACATCCTCCAGTCCCTGAAATAGCCAAAAGCAATGCCACAGTAAAAGTGCTAATACTGCAAAAAAGTCCCTTTTGAGTGAACTTTTTTCTGTACCTTGCATGCCATACATTATTTTATCGAACTATACCTTAATTTACATGTGTGTACTTAACGTGCCCAAAGCTTAGGCCGGAAGTTTTCACGCGATCAGAAAACACAATTTCTTTATTTCATTGGTGGAATCACTCGAGGGAGATGAGGGAGCTGTACCGTTCAAATTGTTTTGGCACAAGTTAATTCCCTTTCTGTCTCAGACTTCAGAACTGTTCCTGAGGTCCCCATCAATTCTCTAAGCCACTGCTACTGTCTTTGAGTGCCTCGGCTGTACTTGTTAAAGACTAATTGGTTTGATCTACTAGTCATTATTGAGACTTAGTCAAAAAGGGATCAAGATTGGGAACTAAACCTTCCAGGCTGCTTAAAATAAAAAGGAAAGGCTGTCCTAATAATAAGAGCTGAGAAACAGCAAGGGGCAAAAAGCATTGGCGTGAGTAACTTCTTGGCCCCCTAACAGTATTTTGAGTGTAGACAGGGTATAAATCGGGAAATATGAGGCACATATAATCGGGTAATACAGTAATTATTCAGGACTTTAGTCTTCTTAAAGACTGAGCAAATTAATTTTCAGTAATAGGGTGGAGAACGATTTTATGGATAGCATACAAGATAGTTTTCAAGATCAATATGACAAGGAGTTAATAGAGAGAAAGTTAACTTGGATCCAACAAGGCAATGAGAAAGAGTTCATTAATAATCTCTTGCTCTAGGGAAGTGTGATCATAATATGAGAGACTTTCATCTTAAAAGTGATTTGATTAAGTCTGTAAATAGGGGGTTCGATTCAACTAATTGGGAACAAAGTCCCATAGCGAGTGTGTTTAGCCGGGTGTTTGCCGGAGTTCGCAGCACCGAGAAACACATGGCTATTCAACGTGACTTGCGTTGTACAAGGGGCCTCAACGGGGAACGTGCGGCCGTGGCCCCACATAGCCCCATTTTGTACTGTTCCACTCGATGGAACTCCCCAGTGTGGCGGGAGACAGGATGCTATTTTTAAATGGTGACGGTCTCCCCCACCCCCCCATGCAGGCACCCCAACCTGATCACGCGCGCACTCGAAAAATGTCAGCTTGGTACCATGGCAGTGCCAACCTGGTAGTGCCCATGGCAGCTGGCAGTGTCAACTGGGCAAATTGGCAGTGCAAGGCTGACACCAGGTGGCAGTGTAAGGGTGTTCAGGTGGCATCAGCAGAGCCAGGGCACCATCTTACCCAAGGTGCATCCACTGGGAAACCCCCGCGAGTTCCGTTCCGTCCCCCAGTGCTGAACAGCACTCGTCCGAGGTTTCTGAGGCAAAGTGGATGAATCCCAAAGCCTTGGGTACCCCGGGAATCTGCACATTAAAGTAAGACTAACTGTCTCGCTCTAATATACAGGTTTGCCAAAAAGTGACCCTGCCCACAATGGGTGGGATTTACATCGCAGCGTCTCTCTCTCTCTCTCGAGATCATGTTGGATATTGCGAGGCATTGCGAGCCAGGTAGATCCCGGGGGCCGGGTCTCCCAGCTTTTATCGCCCACGCTGCACTGCGCCGCGCCGCTTTTCAGGTGGAGCATGATCATTGGACTTAAATCTAATCAGGGTCTTAAATCTAAACAAAGGAAACTACATAGTTATGCAGGACTAATTGCCGAAAGTCGATTGGGAAACTGCATTAAAATATATGATAGTGGGCCAACAATGGCTAGTACAGTTAAACATTGAAATAAATAATTGTAAGCCTGAGAATTGGAAGGATTTCAGAATTCAGCAAAGGAGGACCAAGAGATTGAAAAGGGAAAATGAGAATAGGCTAGCAAGAGACATAAAAACAGTTTGCAAAGCGTTCTATAAGTATGTAAATAGAAGGAGAAGAGTGAAAGCAGATGTCACCCCATTAAAGACAGAGACTGGTAAAATTATAATGCAGAATAAGAAAATAGCAGAGACATTAAACATGTACTTTGCAGCTGTCTTCGTAGCAGGAGGCAAAAAAAACCATTCTGGAAATAATGGGTAATCGAGGGACTGACAAGAATGAGGAACTTAAGAAATCAGCATTGGGAAAGTAGTGGCACTGGAGAAATTACTGAAATTAAGTGGCAACAAATCTGCTGGACCTGATAACATGCATACAAGGGCATCCAGACGTAGTGAATGCATTGGTTCTGATCTTCCAAAATTCCTTAGATTTCTGAACAATTCACAAGGATTGAAAGATAGCAAAAATAGCTCTCCTGTTAAAGAAAGGAGGAGGGGAGAAAAAGGAGAGATATAGGTAAGTTAGCCGAACTAAGTGGGCAAAAGCTAGAATCTATTATTGGGAACAGGGTAGCACTTACAAAATCAGAATATAATCGGGGAGTCAACACGGCTTTGCGAAAAGGAGACAAGTTTGACAAATGGGTGTGGCGCACTTGGATATTCAGAAAGCATTCAATAAGGTGCCAAACAAGAGGGTATTACACAAAATTAGGACTCTAGATTGGGGTAATATATTAATATGGATTGAGGATTGCTTAGTGGATAGGAAACAGAGAGTAGGAATAAACAGGACACTTTCGGGTTGACAGGCTGTCAGTGGGTGGGTTTCACACAGATCAGTACTTGGGCCTCGGCTCTTTACAATCGATACGATACGTTTTCTGACGATGCAAAGTTAGGTGGGAGAGTGAGCTGTAAGGAGGATGCAAAGAAACCTCAGAGATATATCGGGCCGAATTTAATGGAAACATTTCTATAATTATTTAATAATAATAATCTTTATTGTCACAAGCAAGCTTACATTAACATTGCAATGAAGTTTCTGTGAAATACCCTTGTGGCGGGTTTTGCAGGGAGTTTCCCACTGACTCTGCCGGCGAGTTCCCCGCTGCTATCAAGCAACAGTTTTTGGGGTCCTGGGGATGTTTCTCACTGGTTTGGCCGCATAGAGGACGGGATTCTTCAGCCGCGCCGACCAGGCGACTGGAGAAATCCACCCGAGGCCAATAGACCTTTCCATTGACCATGTCTCGCATGTGTCACTCTGGCACCCGGGCACCTGTGCACTGCGACCCTGGCAGTGCTCCTGCCAGCTTGGCAATGTCACCTGGCCATTGTGGCAGTACCAAGGTGCCAGCTGGGCATTGTCAAGGTACCTGCGTTCCAAGGGGAGAGCCAGGGAGCCACCCTCACACTATTCCTGGCCACCATCCGATGGACCGGGAGATCCTCCGGGTGCCATTCCGTCTGGTCTACGTTTGTGGGCCGGTACTGAACGACATCCGGCTGGAGCCTCACTGGGGGCGCTGGTAGATCCCCGGAGGCCGATAGGTCCCGGGCAATCTTGCCTAAGTAGGTTTAAAACCTCTGATGGGATCTACCGGTTGCGTTGTAGATCGAGTGAGAGTGCAACGCAGCCGGTAGATCGTGCTCATCGACAGGTTGAGTGAGGGAGCAACAACATGGCACTCAGAAAACAATCTGATCTCGCTGAATGGCCAAGCATGCTTGAAGGGCCAAGTGACATACTCAATTTCCTGCTTCTTGTTTTCTAAGGAAAGATGGCATATATTTTGCACTTTCCTTGGGTCCCGATTGTTTCAGTTTGTTTTCTGCAGCTTTCTACATTTCAGTATATTCCAAATAAATTTCAGTATAAGTTAATGTTGGCAAGAACTGCACAGTCAGATCAAGTGAATTCCAACCCTATTAATCATATGCAATAGTCAAGGGTTCGAGAACGAGATCTAGATATAACGAGGTGGAAGTCATTTAAAACACAAAAAAGCAAAACATATTCCTTTTGACACAGTTGATTGTGTGAATCTACTACTGCGCCATGTCAACATTTAAGAATGGGTTAGATAGCTAGTTGAAGGAAAGGGCAATAAAGGACTCCTGTTCATGTGGAGTGTAAGTGCCAACCCGGTCTTCCTGGGTTAAATGACTTCTTTCCATGTTGCAATTTCTACATAACCTAGTATTCAACAAAACAGTGACAAAGCAGCTTGTAACCACAATTTCAAAGAGAACTGAAAGAGATTAGAAAGGTTTTTGCACAGAAAATAATTAGAACATGGAAAATACTGTCCAAACAATTGTTTCTGTACATTCTACAATTCTATTAATACTGTAAAAGCTTTTCATTTGACATTTCCCCATGTTCTTTGCAATACAATGGATAGATTTTAATAAGTATACAAACAATACACCAGTTAGTGCAATATAAATCGATCAGCCCTTATTTTAAAAATAAGCAAGGACTAACAATAAAACGTAACAAGATTATTTCCTTCCAGTAACTTGACCCACTTATTAGCTTCCCCTCAGTTGTGTTAGAATTTAAAAAGTTCCTTGTTTACACCCTTCCGTGAATCACATGGCCAGATTATTCTGCAGTCATGATATCAACTTACTATTAATTGTTATAATCAATGTTTTTATATGATGCATTTTATATCTGTGTATTAAAATAAATGTAAGAGTGCAAGTTCAAGGCTGTATTTGAACTTTGTTTTTTGTTCTCAAACATTGGCTGGAACTTTCCGGCTGTTCACACCGGCGGGATCTTCCCGCCAATGGTACCCCCATCGGCAGTTTCCCTGTGGCGAGGGGCGCATTTAACGGGAAACCCCGTTGACAACAGTGGGATAGGTCCCGCTGCCGGCCAATGGCGGCCTGCCTCTCACCACCACGAAACACAGGTCAGGTTGCACGGTAAATCCTGCCCATTGTCTCATCCATTATGGTAACTTCAAGCTTGATTTCCCTGCTGGGAATCTACAATGGTCTGCTCAGTCCATTAGAAAAATACTTCTTCTTTGTTTTTCTTCGTTTCCCTTGCCTACTTTCGGTAAGACTCCACCTTGTGGATCACCTGAAACAACTTGGATGTGCTCGTGAATTCATCATGTGATTGTAGTTTATTTCTGATTGGTCCAGTAGAGTACTTGTCGATGACTAGAAGAGGTCTCGTCTCAATCATGGAACCACTGAAATTTACAGCAGGAAAGGAGGCTATTGCTCCATTGTATCCAGGGATTGTTTAAAATTATGGCTGTTACACTACATGGTTAAAAATGGCTTGTCTGCAGGGCAGCAGGAATATTGGCTGTTTTAATTCTGCCAATGGAAATATGTAATTAAGGAACTCTGCTTCCTAAAATTACAGACAATTAATAATTAGTCCTTGGAGGTTTTCAGAAACCATGCTTTGATTCATTTAGGGCTTCTGTGTTTCCAAATCCTGGCAAAACTTTGCTGTCAAGACCCAGTGATCACTAACCTGATACGAAGCCAGGCAAGCATCTGTGTGGTGCCCCCTCCAAACACCCAGACCGTGAAGAACACAATCAGCAGGGTTGTGGTGAACATCATCTGTTTGGGTTTTGAGTCGGTGTCCCGAATTGCCAGGGCAAACGCAATGGCACCTCGCAGGCCTTGGGAAACAAATGGTCCAATTATTACATTAATACACAAGACGCAGATCCACGAAGGGGCAGCAGTAAGTGATTAGGTTTGAAAATTGCTAGAAATAAGTGGAGCATCATTTTCAGTCACAGATGTTCACAGCCAACACATCCCTAACTGGTTTATATTTTTATATTGTTTGATCTGTTGACAAGCAAGCAAAGCTGACGTTTGCTGTCCAGCAATCAAAAGCTCAAGCCAGCTCAGCCATAAAGGTAGGGGATGAGTTGTGATGAGAACCAAAAGTGCTCTCAATTTAGCATGAATTCAGAACATTTCGAAATGAATATCCACAATTTCCCTTCAAATTAATCACACATGTGGCAAAATAAAATAGCGTCCGTGTGCATTTTAATGTTCAACAAGTGAAGCTGGAAAGTGGACATCTGTGTCTACGGTCTCAGAAACAAAGGTCGTCAATGATTTGTACTCGTGTGCGTGTTGCAACAGGGAAGGGGATTATAAATGGAGATTCACCATCCAGTGGAGAGCAGAAATAACTTGACCACCTCCTCGGCTGTCTGATCTGCTATGGAAGAGGGAAGGTAGAAGAAAGAAAATGATCAATATGCATTTGAACTCTATTAAATCCACTGGTGGGTGAACAACTGGATAGTCTTCCTGGGGGCTGGTTTGCTGGTGGGATCTTTACTCATCTATTGTTCCATTCGAAGGGGTCCATGGTGCTGCGCATAATTAAAATATCTCATACTCTTAGTTAGCCAATGCAGGCCTGGATTTATTCACAGTGGTCAGTACATAATTGCGACTGCTGATTTTTCAAAAAGCTGAAATTTGACTAGTTCTTAAAATAATAGATGAATGCCAAAGGAGCCAAATTCTCCCACCTTCCGTTAGTCCAAGCAGGCCACTGACAAAAGAAAGTTTTGTTTAAAGCACATGTGGCTGCTGATCTGGGCCGGGATTCTCCCCTACCCGGCGGGGCAGGGGGGTCCCAGCGTAGCGGTGTGGCGCCAACCACTCCGGTGTCGGGCCTCCCCAAAGGTGCGGCGCCAAAACCGGCGCATGCGCGGTGGAGGTCTCTTCCGCCTCCACCATGATGGAGGCCGTGGCGGCGGCGGAAGAAAAAGAGTGCCCTCACGGCACAGGCCTGCCCGCCGATCGATGGGCCCTGATCGCGGGCCAGGCCACCGTGGGAACGCCCCCCGGGTCCGGTCGCCCCCCCCCCCAGGGGGCCCGCTCGCGCCGCCAATCCCGCCGCCACCAGAGGTGCTTGAAACTACGTCGGCGGGAGTGGCCTCTCAGCGGCGGGGCTTCGGCCCATCGCGGGCCAGAGAATCGCCGCAGGGGGTACGCCGACCAGCGCGGTGCGATTCCCGCCCCCGCCAATTCCCGGATGGCGGAGAATTCCGGCCACGGCGGGGGCGGGATTTACTTTTCATAGAATTTACAGTGCAGAAGGAGGCCATTCAGCCATCAAGTCTGCACCGGCTCTTGGAAAGAGCACCCTACCCAAAGTCAACACCTCCACCCTATCCCCATAACTCAGTAACCCACCCAACACTAAGGGTAATTTTGGACACTGAGGGCAATTTATCATGGACAATCCACCTAACTTGCACATCTTTAGACTGTGGGAGGAAACCGGAGCACCCGGAGGAAACCCACGCACACACGGGCCGGCCCCGGGCGATTCTCCGACCCTGCGGGGGGGTCGGTGAATTTCGCCCCTGATGAGTCATCAGCTCTTAAAAGGGCTGATGATCATCATCAAGGGTAAGGTGCAGTGCTGGAAAGAAGGGACATATTACTCACAATGGCACATTTGGTGCAATATGTGAACATCAGCACTTGATTCTGAAGAGTTGGTAGACCTGACACAGAGCAGTCCACAGTGGTCAGGACTGCTGCCTCTCAGTGCCCGGATTTAATTCCGGCCTTGGGTGACTGTCTATGTGGAGTTTGCACGTTCTCCCCTTGTCCTACTGGGTTTCCTCCGGGTGCTCCGTCTTCCTCCCACAGTCCAAAGATGTGCAGGTTAGGTGGATTGTCCATGATAAATTGCCCTCAGTGTCCAAAAGGTTAGGTGAAGTTACTGGGATAGGGTGGGGGCATGGGCCGAGGCAGGGTGCTCCTTCGGAGGGTTGGTGAAGCCTTGATGGGCTGAGTGGCCTCCTTCTGTACTGTAGTTATTCTATTCTACGATTGAGGGAACAGGTTGAAGACCAGCCCTCAGTGAGAGCACAGGTTTCAAGCTGCACAGAAGGAGGCAAATGAATGCAGCCCTTCATAATTTTGCTGCAAGTTTAAAATGCAATCACACTTGACCAGACTATGCTCTCCTCTGGGGAATGGAGAATCCAAAGGGGAAGCAGAATAAAAATATTCCAAGAGAAATGGAATAAGTACCTACAGTTTATTTTTTTAAAAGCACAAAGGACATCCATTTACTTGTTGGCATCAGAATGAATGTGGAATCATTTCCTCACTTTTGCACACATTTTATCACAATGGAAAGATTACAACAGAAGCAATAACACGTCTGTCTCTTTACTGATGCTGACTACCTTTTCATGCACCTCCAGCCTTTTCTCTTTCTGTTTCAGAACTGTAGCTTCTACAGTTTTCTGCTTTTAATTTCACAAAGCAGAAAATTCCCATTTAGTACGTGATATGGCATGATTGGCTGCAAGGTAACTAATTATTCAGCTTCAGGTCTTGCATTGCAAGGGAAAAGTTAGACACTTCCTCAGTAGGAAACAGAGGGAATCCTGTGGGCAAGCCACCAGAGTATCAGCTCCACAATACACTCAGCAGGGATTCATCAGGCTCTATACTCTCAACTGGGAAATGAAAAGTGTAATACTGTATTGAAATGTGGAGAATCAAAAGTAAATGTTAGAACCTTACCTTTTCTTATTCAGTGTTTTGGGTCTGTTTTGTTTATACAAGTTCAATGAACATTGAACTGTGCATGAACAGGGGTGTGCACCTGTTGGGGACTGTGATGATATGATCTGCATACTCGTCTGCCATTGGGCCAGAACGTCGGCTTACCATTGGCCCTGGTCGGTCATGTGCCTCTCGACCGATTGGCCGAGAGGCTGAGTTAACCACGCCTCTATCAACGAGGTATAAATGCTCAGAAGCCTGACGATCGGCCTTTTCCACTGTAGACGATCGCCAGGCTGTGTTCTAGTTAATTAAAGCCTGACATTGGTAAATCACTCGCCTCGCGTGCAATTGATGGTGCATCAGGGACATACATAGACTATAAGATATAGGAGCAGAATCAGGCCACTTGGCCCATTGTGTCTGTTCCGTCATTCAATCATGGCTGATATGTTCCTCATCCCCATTCTCCTGCCTTCTTCCCATAACCCCTGATCCCCTTATTAATCAAGAAATCCCCTTATTAATCAAGAACACCAGATTTGTGCTTGGGTCGAGCCATCTTTAAGCCAGACTGGATACAAACATACCAGTTAGGAGCAGGAGTAGGCCACTCGGCCCCTCGAGCCTGCTCCCCCTTTCAATAAGGTCATGACTTATCTGATTGTTACCTCAACCTCACATCCATGCCAACCCCCCTCCTGATAACCTTTCACCCCATTGTGAATCAAGAATGTATCTAGCTCTGCCTTAAAAATATTCAAAGATTCTGCTTCCACTGCCTTTTGAGGGAGAGAGTTCCAGAGACTTGTGGCTCCCTGAGAGAAGAAATTTCTTCTCATCTCTGTCTTACGTGAGTGGCCCCTTATTTTTAAACAGTGACCCCTAGTTCTTGATTCTCCGACAAGAGGAAACATCCTTTCCACATCCACCTTGTCAAGACCCTCAGGACCCTAAAGGTTTTTCTCAAGTCGCCTCTTACTCTTCGAAACTCCCAGTGGATACAAACCTAAAATCTCCAGCCTTTCCTTATAAGGCAACTCAATTCCTAGCATTAGTCTAGTAAACCTTCTCTGATTGTCTTCCAATGCATTCATATCTATTCTTAAATTAGGAGACCAATACTGTACACCATACACCAGCTGTGGAACCACCAATGCCGTGCACAATTGAAGCACAACATCCCCACTTTTGTAATCAATTCCCCTCACAATAAACAGTAACATTCCATTAGCTTTCCTAATTATTGCTGCATACTTGCCTTTTGCGATTCATGCACGAGGATACCCAGATCCCTCTGCACTTGAGCTCTGCAATCTCGCACCATTTAGATAATAACCTTTTTTATTCTTCCTACCAAAACGGACAATTTCACATTTGCCACATTATGTTCCATTTGCCAGATTTTTTCCCCACCCATTTAACCTTTGCAGCCTCCTTACATCGTTTTCACAATTTACTTTCCTACCCATCTTTGTTCTGTTAGCAAATTTAGCAACCATACTTTCAGTTCCTTCACCATTTACATTTATATAAGTTGCAAAGAATTGAAGCCCCAACACTGATCCCTGTGGCACAGCACTTGCCACGACCTGCCAACTGTAAAAGACCCATTTATTCCAATGATAGCAAGCCAATCTTCAATCCATGCGAATATGTAACCCCCTACACCATGAGCTTTTATTTGACACAATAACCTTTGATGTGCCATCTTATCAAATGCCTTCTGGAAATCTAGGTACAGTGCAACCACCAGTTCACCTTTATCCACATCACATGTGACTCAAAGAAGTCCAACAGACTGGTTAAACATGATTCCCTTTTCACAAAACCATGTTGATTGGGAATTTTTTCCTAGTGCCCTCCTAGAACATCTTTGATAATGGCTTCTAACATTTTCCCTCTGACAGATGGTAGGCTAACCAGCTTGTAGTTTCTTGCTTTCTATCTCCCTCCCTCTTTGATTAAAAGAGTTACATTTGTCATCTCCCAATGGAACCATCCAGAATCTAGAGAGTTTGGAAAATTAAAACCAATGCATCAACTATCTCATTAGACACTTCTTTCCAGACCTTAGGGTGAAGTCCATCCAGACCCAGGCGTTTGTCAGCCCGCAGACCCAACAATATTCTCAACACCACTTCCCTGGTGATTGTCATTTTCCTGAGTACCTCCCTCCCTTCCATTCCATTTCCTGATTTATAGCTATTCCTGGGATGTTACTTGTGTCCTCTATCATGAAGACAAAAGCAAAATACATGTTTAATTCAACTATCAAAACCCTGGCCGGGATTCTCCCCTACCCGGCGGGGCGGGGGGTCCCGGCGTGTCGTGAACCACTCCGGCGTCGGGTCGCCCCGAAGGTGCGGAATTCTCCGCACCTTTAGGAGCCAAGCCCTCTCATTGAGGGACTAGGCCTGCACCGGAGTGGTTCCCACTCTGCCGGCTGGCGTGAACGGCCTTTGGCCGGTGTAAGTCGCACATGTGCCGGAGCGTCAGCGGCTGCTGACATCATACCGGCGCATGTGCAGGGGAGTGGGTCTCTTCCGAAAAAGAGTGCCCCCATGGCACAGGCCCGCCCGCCGATCGGTGGGCCCCGATCGCGGGTCAGGCCACCGTGGGGGCACCCCCCGGGGTCAGATCGCCCCGCGCCTCTCCCCCAGGACCCCGGAGCCTGCCCGCGCCGCCAATCCCGCCGGCCAGGTAGGTGGTTTAATCCACGCCAGCGAGAAAGGCCTGTCAGCGGTGGGGCTTCAGCCCATCACGGGCCGGAGAATCGCCACGGGGGGCCCGCCGACCGCGCGGCGCAATTCCCGCCCCCGCCAAATCTCGGGTGGGGGCGGAGAATTCACGACACAGCGGGGGTGGGATTGACCCCGGGCCCGGGTGATTCTCCGACCCCCGAGGGGTCGGAGAATCCCGCCCCCTAAATTCCATGATCAATTTCCCACATGCACTTTCCAAAGGATCAACGCTCACTTTGTTAATTCTTCTTGTTTAAATATCTGGTTTAGCTCACTCAGCTAAATCGCTGGCTTTTAAAGCAGACCAAGCAGGCCAGCAGCACGGTTCGATTCCCGTACCAGCCTCCCCGGACAGGCGCCGGAATGTGGCGACTAGGGGCTTTTCACAGTAACTTCATTGAAGCCTACTCGTGACAATAAGCGATTTTCATTTCATCTATATAAACTCTTCTTATCTGTCTTTATATTACTAGTACTCCAGTTTGTCCTTCACTATCAATCTTTTTGTCATTCTTTGATGTTCTTTATATTCTTTCCAATATTCTGACCTCAACTTTGCACAAATAGCTGGTGTATCTTTAAGTTTAACACTGGCTTTAACTTTTTTAGTTAACCACTTATGTTGGTTCCTCCTGTTATGGGCCAGGGTTTAGAAAATTTAGAGATTTTAAGTATTTTTAAACAAAACAATGTTTATTCTATGAATCCAGTTAACATTTTATAAACACACAGTAAACATCTTATCAACTACCAACACAAGTACAGTACTCTATGGGTAACACTGAATAACTTTCCTAACAACATCCATAAGCCAAACACCCTGGGCGGGATTCTCTCAGCCCAGGGCCGGGCCGGAGAATCCCCGCGACCAGCGCGAATTCCGCCACGCCAACCCGATGCCGGCACGCGATTCTCCACAGAGCGGAGAATCTGTGCCATTGGCGCCGGCGTAGTTGGTGCGCCACCGGTCACGGGCCGCTCTACACTGCCAGTCAGGGGCCAGAATTAGACGACCCGTTCACGCCGGCGTAAAACGCGATGGTGTTGACGACGGCATGGACACTCTGCCGCTGGATTAGGGAATCCCGCCCCCTTTTTCTACAAAAACAGTAGGTTTGAATTCCTTACAGAAAACAGGTATTACTTTGAAGTTATCAAGTGGTCTGGAGACATTCTTTAGCATGCAGAAAGAGAGACCAAAAATACAACTTCTTTGTTTGAATGACTGAAATCGAAACCAAACAACTCGGAGCCACAAAGCAGCTTCCAGCTCAAAAAGAAAGTAAAAGACAAATCACAGCCCAGCTCCACCCACATAATGATACCACTGCAACCATTTGATAAAACACACTTTCCTTAAAGGGACCCTCACATGATACTCCGCTTGGAATTTTCCTTTTCTCATTACAATGTGTCTATTCTGTGTATTCTGAAATAACCCTTTAAATGCCACTGAACCTCTATTGCTCTATCCCTAACATCAGAACAGCAGATTTCCTCTCCTGAAGAACATTAATATTATAATAATAATAATAATAATCGCTTATTGTCGCAAGTAGGCTTCAATGAAGTTACTGTGAAAAGCCCCTAGTCGCCACATTCCTGCGCCTGTTCGGGGAGGCTGGTATGGGAATTGAACCCGCGCTGCAGGTCTTGTTCTGCATTACAAGCCAGTTGTTTAGCCCACTGTGCTAAACCTTAGTGTACCAGGTGGGTTTTTAAGACAATCTGGTTGTTTTGTCATGTGAGCGTCCCTTTAAGAAAGGTTTTGTTTTACTACAGGGCTCGTAGCACGGCTTCAGTGACATCATTTGTGGGTGGCGCTAGGCTGTGGCTGTCAGGTGAGGGGGGCTTAGTTTTTTGGTTTCATTTTCGGTTTTCTTCGTTTGGACTACAGAAGAAGCAGTGTTGGAAAGCACTGTGTTAAGCTGCAGGAAGTTTTCCCTGTTTTATTTTAAAGCTGTTCCAGTGCGGGCAGCACGGTGGCTCAGTGAGTAACACTGCAGTCTCACGGCGCCGAGGTCCCAGGTTCGATCCCGGCTCTGGGTCACTGTCCCTGTGGAGTTTGCACATTCTCCCCGTGTCTGCGTGGGTTTCACCCCCCCAACCCAAAGATGTGCAGGCTAGGTGGATTGAACACACTAAATTGCCCCTTAATTGGAAAAAATGAATTGGGTACTCTAAATTTATTTTTAAAAAGCTGTTCCAGTGAACTGAAAGCACATTGGGTGTGGTAAACTGCCTTGGTAGCCTTAAAGCTGGAGTTGCTTTCCTGAAGGAGTTTTGAATGGTTGTAAACTGGACCAGAATGTCAGGGAAAGGACAAACTTCATTGAAGTGAGATTACAGTGACCATAGAACATGGAGCATACAGTGCAGAAGGAGGCCATTTGGCTCATCGAGTCTGCACGAACCCACTTAACCTCTCACTTCCACCCTATCCCCACAACCCCTCCTAACCTTTTTTGGTCACTAAGGGCAATTTAGCATGGCCAATCCACCTAACCTGCACATCTTTTAACTGTGGGAGGAAACCGGAGCACCCGGAGAAAACCCACGCAGAAACGGGGAGAACGTGCAGACTCCACACAGACAGTGACCTAGCAGGGAATCGAACCTGGGACCCTGGCGCTGTGAAGCCACAGCGCTATCCACTTGTGCTACCGTGATGCCCCACCAGTGTGCTGGGCCATGCCCTTGAAAGGGGTTTTAGTTTTATTGGATTTTTTATTGAATTAGAACAGCTAAGGGGGATTCATTAAGAGTTATATATGTAGATTACTGTAGCTGTTGTGTTTTTTCATCTTTGTAATTGATAACAATAGTAATTGATTTCATTTCATTTCAATACAAGCTGTACAGCTGCAATAAGACATCCTTGTTCCTGTACTCAAGTCCTCTTGCAATGAATTCAACTATTTTCCTTCCTAGCTACTTGCTGCACCTGCATGCTTACTTTCAGTGACCTGTGTACTATGATACCCAGGTCCCTTTGTACTTCAACATTTCCCAACTATCACTTTTTAATTGTACTCTGGAATTTGTTTTCTCTTTCCAAAATTGAAAACTTCAGACTTAAACATGTTCTATTGCATCTGCCATGTATTTGCCCACTCACTCAACTTGACTAAATCACCTCCTTCTGCACTGTAAATTCTATGATAATTCTATGAACAGCCTCCTTACCACTCACATTCCCACCAGGTTTTAGGTCGTCAGTAAACTTGGAACCATTACTTTTGGTTCCCTCATCCAAATCATTGATGTAAGTTGTGAACAGCTGGTGCCCAAACACTGACCCTGCGGGACCCCATTAGTCACTGCCTGCTACTCTGAAAAAGACTCAATTTATTTCTAATAACCTCCAAGAAACGCGTTCATCACACCCTCAATAGTTATGCCCTCTACGTCTTCATATTAAAACAAAACAAAAGTAGCTTGTGTTTAAACATAGTCAGTAATTTGAATGGTTTCAGAGAGGTTCACAATCATTGGATGCAGTAAGTGTGAAATTAGGTTCAGTGATCTAGATCCAGTTCCTTGTGGGCCTCGGTCTACAATATAAACCTGTCCCTAACTGCAACATTAACAATTGATCGTCTTCGTCAGGAGCCAGAGGGTAACTAGTGTGGGAAACACAAAGAATGGGCGGAATTCTCCGACCCCCCGCCGGGTCGGAGAATCGCCGGCGGGCCGCGTGAATTGCGCCATGCCACCCCTATGCCCAGTCGCAATTCTCCACAGAGTGCTGGGACGCCAATTCTCTGGCCTGGATGGGCCGAGCGGCCGTCATCAAAACTATTACATTAAAACCCCCGCCGGCGCCATTCTAACATCCTCTGAGCCGGCGGGCCCTTGGCCTTGAAGGGTCCAGGGGCGGCCTGTACGGGGGGGGGGGGGGGGGGGGGCTCTGTAGCGGCCTGGCCCGTGATCGGGGCCCACCAACTGACGGGCCGGCCTCTCTGTCGGGGGGCCTCCTTTCATCCGCGCCGGCTCCTGTAGCCCTGCACCATTTGGCGTCGGGGTAGGCGAGGGGAAGAAGGCCACTGCGCATGAGCTAGTTGGCATCGGGAAACTGCTCATGCGCGGACCCCGCGGTGCAGGGTTCACGCAGGGATCTGCAGCTGGAGCAGCATGGGCCCACCTCCCCCCACCTGTCATTATTTCACCCGCTGGCAGGGCCATGGGAGAATTCTGCCAGATGCATGAAATTTGAATTTACAGGAGGTGTGGAGCCTTTTCGAGAGGTGGGGTACCTCTTTGGATACCCTGTGGAGGAGTCAGGTTGCCTTTGGCAGAGGTCAAGTGTTCTTTGGGAGAGTTAAGATGCCCTTTGGCATTGTTAAAAATAGACATGAATGTGCGTAAATATGCATCAAGAGCCAGTGCCAAAAATCGCTGTCAAATTGTCAAGGAATTTAAAACTCCATCCCTTCAAATCTTTAAACTGAAGTCTTAAAAAATCAATGATTGCTATTTTACATGCCCTGAGGGTTTTCGTTACTGGATTTGTGGTGCATGACTGATTTCATAACCTTCCTTTATCAGCCGGTTAGAACACACACTGATGCACTGCTCCATCCTTAAATCCAGGCCACGTACATGGCCACTTTGTGCCATGACTTCAGAACACAGCCAGCCGAGGTGTAACAGGTTCCAGGCAGATTGCAAAACCTGGAAACCTCTTAACAACCAGGATTACATGGTCCATTGTACCTCATTGAGAAAATGGGTTCCATTAATACCACAGATTGTATTCTATTCAGAAGGGGATGCTCTGAATACATTACCATCTGCCGTGACTCACACCTTCATCTGCCCAAATACAAGTCCGAGCAGCAGGATCATTTCTGGTACAGACTCAATGGGCCAAATGGACTCCTTCTGCACTGTAAATTCTACATGTTAGGTTAGTAGTTATTTGATCGCAGTTCATTTTCTCTCTCAGCTGGCCCCAGCAGTTACTCTGACAAAAGTCATAAAATGCTATGCCTCCCAAATCTGCCCTTTAGATGGTGGAAAATTAAGACTTTGCGTCTTTGATACTCATCAAGAAGGCTTCTTAACTTGTAGTAACTATTTTGTTGCTTTATGGGCACTGTGCTGCCTTTGGATAGAGCGAGCATTTATTATTAGAAGAATTGCAGACATAGATTGATTAGCAAAATGGATGATGCATGGCAGATACACTCTAATGTGGAGAAACTACTATATTATGAGAGAATAAATGGTGGACAGGACATGCACTGAAGTGACTGAATTCCACTCAAAACGTTCCACACCATTCCAGACACAGCAGTCCAGTGTGCTTTCTGTATCTTGAAAACATTGATGGAAACTTCATATTAAGATATTGGGCGGGATTCTCCATTTGGAAGACAAGGGGTGGGATTCTCCTTCCCGCCGCACCCATTTTCTATCCTGGCAGCTGGCCAATGGGGTTTCCCCATTGTGGGCAACCCCAAATCAGGAAATCCGGCGGTGAAACGAAGGGTCCCAGCGATAGAAAATCCAGCCCTATGTTCTTCAGACGGATGTGGATTGCAATTGGTTTAGGATCCCCCTGGCGCCGTAAACCGACAAGCAACTCAGTGTTCCTTGCCATGCAAATTTATGCATGCCGTGGAATTTGAGAGATTCCCAAGGAATCCCACTATAGGGCTGCCATTTTGAGCAGAGGTATTACTGGGGTCCACCTATTATAGGAGTCCCTGGGAGGGTGGGTGAGTGGGGTCTGATAGGATGGGTGGGCAGGCAGTGTATTGTGGGGGGTTGGAACTCGGGGGGGTTTCCCTAGATTATGCTTGGATGATCTCTACCAGCATGGCCCAGCCAATGATGATCCTCGCGGTGGGCCAAGGGGGTAACTCCTTCGGGGGGGGGGGGGATTGGGGGGAATGTCCCATTGGGGAATGCGATCCGGGCATCCCGGGACAAATAATCACGTCCAGAAGGTATTATCCCAAACTCACAAGAATCATTGACCTCTTTGGAAAGCAAAGTCCCTAACCACAGCTGCAGCTCTTTTGGGAAGAGTTGGGAGGGGTTTGTGATATGTTTAGAGGCTTCAAGAAACTAGTTTTGCATGTATGGCAAATAAAACGCAGGTTAGGAAACAGGGGGTGGGGAGAGAGGCAATTAACATCCTGTTCAGCTGCATCCTATAGCTAAATATGGACCAAATCGATGGTATTAAATGGAACTGGCAAGATAAGAAGTAAGGATGAGAACAGAAAAAAAGTAAAACAAAACAAAAACATGCACCCAAGGCTAAACGTCGTTTTAACAATCAGGATTTGGACTTTTGTTTCTTCATGACCACCACTTATATGCTACATTCATATAGCAAATTTAAAACAGCAAAACATCCCAACAGAGGCATTACCAGACAAGATATAGGCTGTAATATTTTAAAGAAGGCATCCTCAACTAGATAGAAATGGCTCACCTGCAAACATCATCATGTGCTGGACGTTCCATGGGATTTTTCTTTTACGCCGCAGGTTGAGTAGGAAAGATAAAGGGTATATATTGCAAGCTCGCGCCACAAAGATGGCAACCTGTTGGTATAGCCTTAAGGAAAATAGCAAACCTATTGACCTCCCAGTTTGCCCTGTTAGCCTGCCCTATGTGCTGTTGATCACCATTACAGATTCCAGCACTAAGAGCCATTTTGGACCGTATCACATTAAAGAGGTCAGATAACTGGAAGTTCATGCTTTTTGAGATGAGAAGGGTGAACTTCAAGTGTACCCTCGAGAACATTTTTAAGATCCATTTCTAAAAGTGAAATTGTTTTAGAGGAAAGTGTAAGGAATGGAAGTTTTGGGAATCTTCAAATTTGAGGCATTATGAAGATTAATAACAGTAAGCAGCAAGAACGAGTTCGAGGAATACGCAGCGTAATGGGAGCTGTTTAATCAGAACCTCATGTTCAACTAAATTGACCATCGTGCCTCAGAGAGGTCACAGCTGCCAGTTTTGTTTGCACACCTCCTTGACCCATTCTAGTTGGCTGTCAGGCACAGTTAGAGTACAAACAGCTGTAGCCTTGGAAACTGGAGCTGTGACATATAAAGTGTATTTAACCTGAGATTTCTTCAACCAGCATGCAAATCAGAGCTTGAAATAAGCACAACATTTTGTTTCAATTCAATGGCAGTTTTTCCACAGACAAAGCTTGGCCATCCAACAGTTAGGTTCAGAGGAATGCACTTAGATAATTAGTTCCCAATGGGGTCCTCATGATAAAACAAATCTCCCACTTAAGTGGCTTCTACGTTGCTAGGATTAAAGAGCATTGTAAAATCCTGAGCCATGAATTTCACTGGTGTACCATTCTGAATAAAAGAGGGATTTAAATATTCTCTTAACACTAGATGCGGCTGTATTCAGCTTTAGATCTGACATAGGTGGTTTGCTGTATGCTTTCTTCAGAAAAAATATTTTCAAAATCACCCTAATGACGGTCTGTCTTCTCCTCCATTTGAGGAAACACTAGACAGGATGATGTCCCTGAACGGCTTCTACATCTCATCATGACTGTCAAGTGTCAACGGACCAATTTGGAGAAATCCAGGCGTCGTTCCGCCGTTTGACCTGACATCAGCGCTGACTTTTGCCACATTTTACCAGCTTCAGTTTAGAGCAAAACACAGATTTGCACGATCTGTTTAAAAATGTTTTGTATTGAAATGACAGCATGTCCAGATGGGATTAAGCCTGGCGAATCATTTCATCGATAATGAAGAACTACTTCAAAAATGATGGGGAAAAGTGCAAAAGTAATCCGTTCCAAATATTTATGGAAAAAAACCTTGAAAATCTCCAGCAAGTTAACTAAAGCAGCCTGACGCAAATTTCTTTGCTTCAACAACACAGTTCAACCCGGAATGTAACAAATGTTTTATCTTAACGGTCAAAACTTTTTAAAAAAACTCTTACACAGAAGTTCTATCTGACATTCAGTAGAAGTCACCATTTTGCCAGCATTTTGTACCTATGGACGTAAATGTGCAAGTGATCTTTTATAGTTACCCATTTATGATCCGACCGCAAATTCATACTGAACATAGATTCTGAATTCAGTGAAGGGTGGATGCTGAAATTAACAGTCCAATGATAGGACTTTGACTGCTGTATACGTCTCATAATACTACTGGCTCACCCTGAAAAGGACCGTCAGCTTATTCACCCTGATTACAGCCGAGGTGCAAGCTATTCATCTTCAAAATTTCCAAAGGCTCCTTTTGCTTACGAACCACAGTATAGTGCTGGAATTAGAGACATTGTAACTACTAGATGCAAAAGACCTGGATCCATCCAGTTTGCATTCTACAATCCTCGGTCGCGTGATTTAACAAATAATGGAGTTGTTGACTGATCATGGCAATCAATCTCTATTAATTAATTTATAGCAAGTGTAAGCATGACACAAGGTCAACCCCAATGGCAAAGAGAATCATAGATCAAAGATTCCAAACATGTTACTTACCCCCAAGTCAAACGACTCATATACCACATTCCCAAATGTTAAGTTCTGAAAGCTAACTTTCTAATTTGCGTTTTAATATTTCAATCCTAACTACTTGCACTATCTCCCTCAGTTGACCATTGTTCCTTGAATTACTGGGCGGAATTTTAATCTACCACCCTCAAATGGGCAGGGTAGTTTCAAGTTCCAAAGTGGAAAACTCGATCTCAACCTGGTTTGGGGGTGGGCAGCAAACCTGCTCTCAAGTGTTGCGTCTGTCATTTAAATATTTTACTGAGGCTCGGATTTCAGCAGTGATTGGGATTCAATGCCGACATCCCAAATTTTCCACAGCTCACGGAGCCCGGCTGCTGAAAGGAACCAAGAACAGTCATCTGCAACACTATTGTCAACTACTTTTCCTGCACTGCTTGTGGGCCAGGGGAAGCAGGAATGACTACTTTCTGAATTTCCCCGTGCCCCATTGAACACATTTATAGATCATAGAATTTACAGAGCAGAAGGTGGCCATTTGGCCCATCGAGTCTGCCCCGGCCCTTCGAAACAGCACGCCTCTATACATCTTCGCAACTCCACCTAACCTTTGGACACTAAGGGGCAATTTAGCATGGCCAATCCGCCTAAACTGCACATCTTTGGACTGTGGGAGGTAATAGGAGCACCCGGAGGAAACCCACGCAGACACGGTGGGGAAGTACAAACTCCACAGTCACCCAAGGCTGGAGTTGAACCCGGGTCCCTGGTCCTGTGAGGGAGCAGTGCTAACCACTGTGCCACCGTGCTGCCGGTGAACCAATTCCCGGGAGCATCCGGTTCACCAAAATAGGAAAAGAAAAGTCAAATCCCTTTACCATTTCTTCCTGTTACCTTAAGATTGTAACAAACCGTTCTTTAGTAAAAGGATACAACGGCTCCGAAAATGAAGAGGGCATTGAAGATGTGGTTCTGATAGGTGAATAGTGCAACACCCATGTAGCAGAAGATGAAGTTTTCGGCCATAAAATTCATGAATTCAAAGAGCTGGAAAACAAAATCGAACAAATTTGTTTTTAGTTAATTCTCAGGAAAACTAACAATTTTAAAGTAATTTTTTGAGAATATGTTAGGAATGGTTACGCACCAGTGAACCTATTGAGTAAGTCTGTGCCTTCTTAATAGTCCTTATTGCTATATCTACTTACTTGACCATCATAATCCTCTATCTTCTCTCAGGGAGGACAAAATGGGTGATTTTATTTTGAATTGTGTCAGGAAGCAGAGGTACTTTTTAGTGATCTATGTTGAGATTGTTGGATATTAGAAATAAGGTATAGATTTAAGCATGTTTAATTTACCGTTTTCATGTAGGAAAAGGTAAAACACTAATTAGATTAATATTGAATAAAGGTGTTTGCATGTATGGGGGGTTTTGGTTTCATTTTAAACTGTGCGCTGAGGGAGTTTACACAAGCTTGGAGAAATAATTAGATGTTGCTTAGCAACCTGGGCCACTTTAGGAAAGACAGACTTTATGATTATGTTTCACCTAACTCAAAAGCAATCAGAGCTTAACAGTGAGAGAGAAGATAGCGCTCACTGCCCTTCTAGAAGCAGGAAAGCCATACAATGGAGTAATGGGAAGAAAGCTAACTCCAGAAACTAGGTAATGAAATGAAAGGTTTCCATGAAGATTGAAGTAAAAAGGAAAACAGGAACTGGAATTCGAGCAGGGTACTGTTCATTGAGGTTAAAGGCAGAACTGGTAAGAGCAGAGCTGATTAGGTTAGCTGGAAAAAAAACAGGTATCTGAAGCAATCACAAGATTTGGTATCCTTATTTTCCATCTTTGAAACAATAGTTTTCTGTTGGTGACCGAGTACCTGAGCGTTTGTGTGGAAGCTACATGTGGGAATTCAAGTCAAAGGAATACTGAAAGAAGAGTTGAAAATACTGGAGGGGGGCCCTTGCTAAAACAGTTGAGAGAAAGAATTGTTTGAGAGAATATTCTAAGGCATCTTTTTTTGAGAGTGGTGTTTGAAAATATTTGTGCAACATTTATCTGGGAGCATTTGAGAAGAAGTTCACAGAAGTTTGATTGGGTGAAATCTACTACTTGCCTTCTAAATGGGATGTTGTGTGACATAGTTAGCCTGTTGGGTTACAGGAACTGTGTGGTTACTGAGAACATTACAGCATACTTTGGGACGTGTTATTTTTTAAATGTGTACATTTGTGAAGATAAGTGGGATTGAAGGGTTTTATATTATAGTCAAACTTTTCGTGTTGAATAAATGATTTTTGCTGTTGTCAAAAGCTAATTGGCAGTCCTGTGACTCTGTTCCTCCGCGTTATCAAAAGAAAAAAGCTACGGTCTTTTGAGCCAGTGCTACATTAAAGTTAAACCTTTAATAACCACTTTAAATTGTCAATCAAAATATGAACGAAGCACCCCTTGCTGAAAGAAGCGTTTATGTTGAGTCTGAAAATCAGCCAAGCATTCATAATGAACTCAGCTATAACAACAGCCTTTAGAATGTGTCAACAAAGAACTCTTCTAAAGCTGCATGAATGGTAAATTGGTGTTTTTTTCCTAAACTGCATCAGACAAAGAAGTCCAGCAGAGGTTATTTTTTAAACTCTAGCTGTCAGCTTTAGCCTGCTTTTTTCATGTTTAAAGCATTTGAGATTTAAAAAAACGCTTCATATCAGGACATTTAAACAGGCCCTGGGTGGGATTCTCCGACCCCGCGGCGTGTCGGATAATCGGCGGCGGGCTGCGCGAATCGCGGCTGGCCGGACTCTGTGGCTGGGGGTCTCCTTTCCTACGCGCCGGCCCCTGTAGTCCTGAGCCAGGTTGCGTTGGGGCCGCCACGTTGAAGAAGGCCACTGTGCATGCGTGCGTTGGTGCCGGTGCAACTGCACATGTCCTCGTTGGCGCCGGCCCAACTGCACATGCGCGGATCCCACGGCGCACAGTTCATGCCGGGATCTGCAGCTGGAGTGGCGTGAACCAGTCCAGCGCCGTGCTGGCCCTCTGTAGGGGCCAGAATTAGTCGTGGGAGCGGCCTGTTGACGCAGTCGTAAAAGGCGACGACGTTTACGACGGCGTGGACACTCTGCCTCGGGATGGGAGAATCCCGCCCCTTATCTGCTCTTCACAAGCATTTATGGATAATCCATTGATTTGGGACTCCTGAACTGTCAATGAAGTCCCTTCTAACACTGAAAGTGGGGTGTGTTTGACTCAGCACTGAGGTCAAATAAGCCCTGCTGCGTTCAGGTTTCCCTCCTGTGGGAATCAGGCCCCATCCCCTTCCTCTACTGGCAAAAATGGGATTTGTTGGACAGCCACATTGGGTCCTGATTGCCATTTTTAAAGGTTTCTGGTGTTGGCCCGACCCTACAAAAATCTGGTTCTTAGTTTCTAATTGACAGCTTCCCACGATTACACGTAACAGAACCAAAACTTACTGAGGGCAATTCTGACCTTGGCTGGTAGAGTAAATCGGACGGTATTGAATCGGAAACATCTCGCCCCATTTTCATTTTCATTGAACTCACTATCAAAATTACCCCTACTTGGTGAGCATCCTACAGCGATTCGCACAATTCTCACATGTAATAAATATAACCTCATGTGAAACGCTGCTGCCCATATCCTTTCCTGTACCGAGTTACATTTACCCATCAACCTTCTGCTTGCTGATCAATGTGGCTTCCTGATTACGCAAAGCCCCGCTTGTAAAACCCTCATCCATTTTTTCAAATCCCTTCATAGCCTCCCCTCCCCATTTCTACCATCATCCCACAACCCTCCGAGTTAGCTGTGCTGCTCCAACTCTTTGCCTTTTATGTGGCCCTGACTTCAATCACTCCACTGTGAACAATCGGCCATGCCTTCCGCCCGAGGGTTCAAGCTCTCCAATTTCCTCCCTAAACCTATCCCAACTCTCTGCCACTCTTTCCTCCTTTAGAACATTCTTCCAAACCTATTTCTTTCTCCAACCCTTTGATCACCTGCTCTAATATCTGTGACTGGTGTCAAATTCTATTTGAACTACTCCTGGGAAGTACATTTTAGTACATTAAAGGTGCTAGACAAATGCAAATTGTTGTTGCGTTAACCTTGAAGACATCAATCTACAGCTTGATCAAGGTTGCTAGGTTCTAGCATTGCCATATTTCATATCAAAAATATTTGTCCATCTGATGTGTTTATCAAAATGTAGGATCTGAGTTTTGGAAATGGAAATATTTTCCACCTTATTTCACCTACCGTGCGCAGGAAGTAGTTCCCTGCTAGATAAACACAGGTTAGACTTGTGGTAGAGCTCTCTCCATATGATCCTTTTTATCACACCAGCATCTATGCGATAATGTCAGCTTGCATTTGTATATCATTTTTCATGACCACAGGTCTGTACTCATCGTGTGCAGGTGAGAATCAATCCACTTGAATCTGCTATTTTACACTGTTATCAGAACTGGTTTAAAATGAAATCATGCCTGCAACAACAGCATCACTGTGAACACGTGTAGTTGGGAGTTCGATTGAACTCAAGATGCAGGTTTAGAGAGTCAGTTGTTGGGCAAATGCATCAGAAGAGGGAGACTGTGAAAGAGATATTATCGGTGGAAACCTCTGAAGGAATCACAGACGGTATAACTTTGCACTGAATTTAGAGCTGTATGAGCCTCCCCAGGAAGTAATTTACTTTACTCTATCGGTATAATAGGGAGAAATGGGAAGGGAATAGATGACAGAGCCACTGGCGCAGGCAGGCCGGAGCCGTATCAGTGCCAGTCCCCAGCCCAGATATACAGCGAAGGTGTGTGACTGGAGGTACGTGAAACCAACCTGCCAAATCTAAAAATGGTGGTTGATATGAGGGAGTGATCCACCCGCGTTGTGGTGACCCCATGTAGCATGGGAAAAGTTGAAAGCGAAAGGGAAGGGAATAGTCCCTAAACTTGCTACAGCAGAACATCTGACACCTGCCATTCACCTTTCAGCAAAACCCCTCACCTGTAAAGTTGCTGAAAGGAGAATGAGGCGATGAGGAAAGCAGAGTATTGGGCACTTGAGTGAACATGGCAAACGTGTTAAATAATATTCAAGAATTGGGAAACAAACGCAGGTAGGACTGAAGAGGAAGGTGAAATAAATGGGGTGAATTCAATAACAAATCAGAAGAAATAAAGAAGGAAAGAAAGATTTGATTGAGAGTGAGAGAGAAAGTAAGAGAGGGAGAGAAAAGAAAGACAGAAATGAAAAATATGGAAAATAATACAATGTCCTTAAAAACTCCCAAAAACTTAAAATCCTGACATTTGAATGGGACTCCACACCTGAAATGATTCATTTTCAGCATCAGAGATGTTGACTGGCATTATGAACAATTAACATGTTGCTCAAAAGTGCCTTACACTCTTGTACTGACAAGATTTTACTTTTGACGGCAAGTTTAATCGGCAGTTCATGGAAAAACTTGCCAAGTTCCTTAAAAAGCAAGGAGGCCAAAGGGGCTTTCAAGGAGCTAAACAGTGAAGCACCAACTTTTGGATATTCACATTGAACCGCTCATCGAGTCCCCGCCTAAAGTTGCAACAACATTTTCCCATAAGTAACAATGAGAGTCACTCGGCCTTGCTATCATTTTGATAGCAAATTCTGGTCCATTAGCTTTAATTCCGGGCATCGCATGGCTCATTCACAACCACCAGGCCTTCAAAGACTATAGCCCAATTACGCAAACTTTTCTTATCCTCTTGGGCCAACAGTTTCAGAGACGCAGGGTAATATATCAGCTCCGTAGTCGAGCTTCAACAATGGGGCATATGTGCATAAGCAATCCTCATAACAATATGGGACCACGAGGAATATAGTTCACAAAGAATTCTCTTGTGAAAAAGCAATTGCTCTTCAAAACGCCTTGGTGCTGTATTCTCAATATTCATGCATATGTTCAGTAATCTCATGCTCAAGTGGAGCAAGAAACAGTAACAAAAAGAATTCACCTAACATACAGCTTTGATTAAATTATTAGGACTATGAGAGTCTGAGCGAACCGCATCTGACATGTATACACCATTGTCCACAGTGCGCTACTTTACCGTTAGCAAGTATGATAGGAGGCTCAGTAAATATGATCCAGGGCTCCCTTGAGTGAACTCACAAAGTAATTCCGACGAGCAGCAATGAACCGGGAAAATAAGATCCTGGCAGACAAGAGCAGAAAATGCTGGAAAAACTCAGCAGCTCTGCCAGCAGAGTTCTTCCAGCATTTTCTGTTCTTATTTCAGACTTCCAGCTTCCGCGGTATTTTGCTGCTGTGGCCCGATTCACAAGGCTGCCTGACCTTTGGTTGATGGCATTCCTGAATTCATAGCTGTGGAGCACAAGGGGCTGAATCTTCGTGGTTCCAATAATGAGTAAATGGAGGCGGGACTATAAAGAAATGACCGCCAAACAGTCTGGCCAGAGGTCCCGCCTCTGTGGCCACCCTTGGCTGTTTTCTTGAGGGTGAAGGGGGTTAGGAGAAAACGCAGGAATCCACCCACTCCTCTGAAGTAGGCAGATGAGAGCGTTGTGGGAGCTCACCCTCAATAAGTCCTTATTGTCCTATAAGTCCCAATTTTCATGTCGGGCTTTAGCAGTTGTTGGGTTTTATACCAGCCGAATGGAGGCATGAACTATGGATTGGAGGTGGAAAGCGTTTCAAAGATAAGGACATTGGTTTTTCCTTTTTGTCCCCTTTCCAGTTCATTGTGAAATGCTGCAGCATTAAGAGTAACTGTGTGCAGGAAGATGAGTTATGACAGCGCTGTGATTGGAAGATGTAAGGCGCGATTTAACCACCGCATTGCGCCCGACGCGAATCTGGTCACGGCAGTTAAATAGTGGGAAAGGCCAAAATCGAGGTTCGTGCCCAGGGCTTGCTCCTGACTGCGAATTCCGGATCACGCGGCGAGCGTATCATTAACCCTCATTTGCATCCGTTTCCATCTCAGGAGGGAGATTGAAGTCGAATGCAACGGCCTCCCGTTTAATTTTACCCCAGCGAGAAAGCACACGGGCATCGTCTAGAACTCCTTTTTAAAACCGTGAACCTGACGGTATGTCTGCTGAGGGAAACTGAGGAGGTTAGTGGTCATTTCCATTTTCTAGCATGCAGCTCATGAGCATTGGAGATGCTGGCCCAGTGCTGTTTGGGGGGGGGAGGGGTGCAGGAACCCCTCATCTCACAAGGGGGGATTGGGCCTGACCGGGAGGGGGGTGCTGAAGCGTTCCTGGTTGGGCGTCACCACTGGGGGGGGCGCAGCTGAGGGGCTTTGCGTGTGTGATGCCTTCATGCCATCTTCACATATTGTGGATAGCCGTAACAAGGGAACTACAGCTGCTGCCAGTCTGTCCTACCAAAAACTTCCAGGACAGAACCCTGTCTTGGTTATATATTCACTCCCTTTGACTGTGAGCCGCCTTTAGGTTCACAGCTGTAGGCTATTGCTAATAAAGAATTGGCCTCGTCAGTTGTGAGTGCTTCACAGCTGCAGGTTGTGTTTGTTGCTTATTCCTGCTGGTGGCTGCAAATGCCTGGCGGCTGCTGTTGCTGTTTCCTTCCTTTTCTTTAGTCTGAAAGAAGAATACTTTTTTCTCAGATACCTGGGTCCTGGAACACCGGGCTCTGCAGGAGGTATGAGTCCAGAAGGCAATCCAGTTTGAAGCACAAAGACGCTGCAGGGTCTGGTGTGCAACATTGATCCAAATAAGTGACCTGCTGAAAATGTTGAAGACATGCTCTCACAGATTGCTGATGCTTTTGTTGCTGGTGTGGTGAGTGATATATGTAACTAGCACGTCACTGCAGGTCAATGCTGAAAGTCAGGGATGTTCAACTGCGCCTTGAGCCAGCGGAATATGTGGATGCCGGGATTTGGCTCCGATAAGATTGGACTGGGTGGGAGGGCTTGCACAGCCTTCCCACCCAAGGCTTAGTCCGTCGGCTCCCCCCCCTCCTTCCCACCCATTTCCCTTCTTCCTCCCTTGCCTTTTCCCGACCCTCCGACAATCTCGCCCTCCCGACTACCCTGTTCAATTCTCCCAGGGCCTGTGTAACATCACCGCAGGGTGATGGGCCTGTATCGGCAGTGTCAGCAAGTCAATATACAAGGCAGGAGAGTGATGATAACTCACTGTGAGGTTAGTCTAGTGCTCCCCAGTTTATGTCAAAGTCTGACTCTTGTCTTTATGTTGACAGGGAGCTCACAACCATCCTCTGACCGCGTCTGCCTTGCGGTGTTTGATCTTTGACCACTGTGCCCAAGGGGTGGGAGAGCCATACGGCAACCGGGGATGGGGGTGCAGACAAGCCTGCTGTGAAGATTAATATGACAGAGGCATCACATGTATTCGATGTAATGTTTTACTTTTGCCTGTAGGGCCCTTGGGGTCTCCATGAGATGGAGGGGCAGCTGGGGTGAGTTCCAGAGGACTCGGAGTCATCTGGCTCTGCCAGTCCTGGTGGCTTCCCATTGTCTGCACCATGGTGGCAATGTGCTCAGTGATGCTCCTTAGTGACTGGCACATACAATGTCCACCTATGTCTGGGACATGTCCCTCAGTGACTGGGACATGATGCCGAGACTCGCAGCCATGGTCGCCACAAACTGAGCCATGCATCGGGCACAACCATTCAAGATGCGGACGTCGTGCCCCAGGCTTTCCACTGCGGTCGCCATCCCAGCAGTGTTGGCCTCGGTGCCACACATTGTCGGCATCATCTCCTGCATCCATTGGCCTCCTCCAATCGGCTATGTACTTGCTGGAATGTCGCTGATATCCCCTCTTGAATCTCACAGCTGTGTACTATCATCCGCATAAGCTCTGGGTGAAACTTGTCCAGAGGCTCGCTCTCTGACTGGGGCCCAGCTGAATCGTGGGATTCAGCAGACCTCCGACTGCTGACTCCCTCGGATGTTTCTGCTTCCACCTGCTGTGCAACAGCAACAGTGTGGTGTTTACCAGATTGTGCCTCAGAAGCCTGTCCACTAATGTCGCCCACCGATATGTGTGACTCTGCGTTGGTGGAGGATGTGCGTGATTGTGAATTGTGGCCTCCTCGGAGCTGTCCGCCGAGTGGTCTCTTGGGTGGCATGGGGGGGAAATGACTCCAGATTGCCTGGCCCCATCAGATGGAGATACTGCAAGACAATGGACATGTGGTCAGTGAGAGGGAAGGATCATTTTGTCTGACATGAACTCACTTGAGACAGGTCATCTGGGTGAAGGGCAATGGATCCTCACCTCTCTGGCACAGGCCAACCTCGCTGTCAGCGACTGCTCTCTCCTTGGTCAACCCCGCGATTTCCGGGGCCCGTTCCTCATATGGGGCAAGGATTGAATCTATGATGCTCCGTCCCCCTGTCTTGACACTCTCTGCTTTTTATGGACTATATTCTCCTATGGGGGCAAAGCGAGGACATTGTGAGCCGCACGCTTGATGGGTCGGGTAGGTCTATAGCAGGTGGCATGTGTGAGCAGCGTACCTGGACATGAAGGGGTTGTATTGGTGGGTGCCAGTGGGTTCTGAGGAGCAAGCACCAAAATTGGCTGTGGGGAGATGTCAGCAGTGATTTGTGGGGACTGGGGTGGAGATTTGGAAATTTGAATGCTTGCAGGCAGAGCTGATGCCAGGAGAGAGGTGGTCACTTACCCTTGCAGCTCGGTGGAGGTCGTTGGTCTTCTGACATTGCATGGCGGTCCACCTGGTCATGCTACACTGCACTGACAGCCGCTACTACTGCCACAGCCTCCCTGCTGCTGGTCCTCTGACCAACCTCGGAAAACAGGATGTCCCGTCTCGCACCAACGGCATCGAGAAGCCTGGCCAGGTCGGCATCCCCAAAGTGAGGAGCAGGACTGTGCACTGCCAGGCTTGTATGTTGAATGGGAGCTCAAAGCAGCTCCCACTTATCGGCAAGATGCTGAGGCACGAGTCTGGCGAATCAGACGGCGAGACAGCCAGTAATGGTGACAGGCTCCTGGGGGCTCACGTCCGGCACTAAGTGTCATCAAATAGAGGCTGCGATCTAGCCAATGCGGCGGTCAAAAAACACCCTGTCAAACATCACACTAAGAAATGTTTCCGTTCAATCGGACCTGTGACTACTCCTTAAACAGTGTTTGTCAGATAGTCACATATGCCATTTGTCAAGCTCACAAATCAATATTGTAAATGTAGAAGAAGCCTTAAGATTAACATTTTAAACACATCTGATGGATATAAAGGTAGAGTACATTTCACACAATTGAAAGGGTGGTCTGATGGTATGATAATCAAGTGTAAAATGTTTGGGGCCAAAACTTCTGCAGGTTCTGACTGAAAATCCGCACGTTTGTCCCCATAAATAGAGCCAGACCTTCTGACACTTTGTCAAAATAAAGCAGACGGGAATAATTTGTGCTGTCATTCTTGAGGGGTGGGGCCTAAAGAAAACACGCCTCCCCCCTCCACCTACTATTATCGGAAATCGCACTAGCCTCTCTTCCCCCCCCCCTCCTCCCCCCCACCTCATAATCGTCCGGAAACACGCCCCCCCCCTCTCCCCCCGATTGTGGCCCTGCCTCCTTAGCAGTGCCACCCTAGGAGTGTCAGGGCACTGCCATGCCATATCCCTGACTACCCGCTCTGGCGTCCGCGCTCCCGGTGTGGTCCTGCTACAGAGCGGTAGTTACATCCCGCCAGCAGGGGGGACATGCGGCAAACCCAGAAGGTAAGGCGTTATTCTAATGTGTTTAAATAGACGGTAATCAGGTTCACACCCTCGCTGGGCATGAACCCAATTATGTTGCTGATGGGGATTGGTGGGGGAGAGGGGGATTGAACTCATTCCGAGATCTCCCTGGGGCAAATCCTGTTATGGTCCTCTTGTGAGGGTGAGTGGCCACAAAGGGATTTGCGCCATAGCTGGAAAATCGCCACCTTTGTCTTGTATCAAAATTATGGCCAGAATCTCCTGGATTAATAATAATAATCGCTTATTGTCACAAGTAGACTTCAATGAAGTTACTGTGAAAAGCTCCTAGTCGCCACATTCCGGCGCCCCTTCGGCGAGGCCTTGTTCTGCATTACAAGCCAGCTATTTAGCCCACTGTGTATTTCTTCCGCTGACGGCCCACCCCCACCACGGGTGGCGCACCCCCGTGTTTATTGGCAGTGGGAGTACATTCAGTGGCTAGACGCGTTGACAATGGAGACCAGAAGATACACACGGCGGAAGGCGTAGAAATCAACTACACAGCATTCCACATATCACACTAACCATTAAACAACAAGGAAACGTCACCGCTCCATACTGATACCAATACAAAGCTATACAAGTTCATTTTCACAAACAAAAAAATCGAACACACATTCTCCGACCCCGCGTCGGGGTCCACCCCCCGGTGATTCTCCACGCGCGATGGGGTGAGTGCCCAGCACTCGTGAATATCCAAAAGTGCCCGCTGAGCTTGGCCGTTCTACCCGTCGGGACCTCAGTGTTGCGGGAGGCGGCCTGGTTGGGGGGAGTGGGGTGGTGATCTGACTCCGGGTGGGGGCCTCCGCGGTGGTCTGGCCCGCGATCGGGGCCTACCGATCAGCGGTCGGGTTTATCCTGGTGGGGGCCTACGTTCCTCCGCGCCGGGCTCCTGTAGCTCTCCGCCATGTTGCGTCGGCAACTAGCGGCATGCGCGAACTTGCGCCGGCCGCAGAGCACATGCGCGGACCCCATTCTGACGCCAGTATCAGCAGCTGGAGCAGTGCGAGGCTCCCCAGTGTCGTGCTGGCCCTAGGGGCCTGTTGATGCCATCATAAAACGCGATGGAGTTTACAACGGCGTCAACACTTAGCCTCAGGATCAGAGAATCCCGCCCACGGTATCACCACTCGCAAGTTCCTCAACAGAAACGGAGGATGTGTTATCATGTCCAGATATTGCTGTCCAGGCAGTTAAAGTGATATCTGCATTGTTTAATAGCTTTACCTCAATTAATGCCTGGTGTGTAAATAGGTTTGCCTTACATTTCCAAGCGTTGTGAAAGGCATTATCTAAATGCAGGTTCTTTCTAGGTAGATTCAAGCCGCACTAATTGGATCCCAAGTATGGTACTTTCCATTTTCTGAGTCAGGAGATGCAGTGAGAACACAATGTGAATTTCAAACTGCTAAATAAAGTAATTCAAGACATTCAGTTTTTGGTAAGCGCAGCTCACTTGATGTGGGTTTATGGACAACTAAGTAGTAGTTAAGAAGGTTGACTATGACCTGTTAAAATGTGAGCATGGTGGTGCAGTGGTGAGTACGGCTGCCCACGGCACCGAGGTCACGGGTTCGATCCCGGCCGTGGGTCACTGTCTCTGTGGAGTTTGCACATTCTCCCCATGTCTGCGTGGGTTTCACCCAAACACGTGCAGGTTAGATGGATTGGCCGCGCTAAATTGTCCCTTAATTGGAAACAAAATATAATTGGGTACTCTAAATTTATAAAACGAAAATAATTAAAAAAAATAATTCCAGCACAGAAAAACTGAAGAACATTTGGTGAATAAATGTCTATCAAAGTCAATTTAGCACTCTCATACAATCAGTTTCATAGAATCATAGAATCCCTGCAGTGCAGAAGGTAATTCAGCCCATCGAGTCTGCACTGACCCTGCGAAAGAGCACTCTATCAAGGCCTAATCCACCGTAATCTCACCTAACCTAACTTCGATTGGCCAATCCACCTAACTTGCACATCTTTGGACTGTGGGAGGATACCGGAACACCTGCAGGAAACTCACACAGGCACTGGAAGAACGTGCAAACTCCACACAGTCACCCGAGGTTGGAATCAAACCAAGGTCCCTGCCGCTGTGAGCCAGCAGTGCCAACCACTCTGCCACCGTGCCATGCCAAAATGTACTCCCCTGACCGGGAATCAAACACGGGCCACCGCGGTGAAAGAGCTGAATCCTTACCACCAGACCACCACAGAATGAGCTGCCCCCATCCTGAAAACGTTATGAGTGCACGCTGTTTAAACACCAACACGGGAATATAAAGATTAACACAGTTCTTGTTGTAAACTTGGTATCTTTATAAAGTGCTGATTATAAGTCTTCCTCTCTGAATGCACTGCCGAAAATGTAATGCACCATTGCTCATTCCTGTTCACAAAGGGAAAGGAATGCCTTCTGATGTACCCAGACTCTGCGAAAGTGAAACTCGAATACATCTGGATTATTGTCTTACAAATCAGTTTGAATTCTCTCTGCAATGAATTGTCTTACACTATGATGCTAAAGCACTATTACTGATTTAAAAATAAATTTTGAGTACCCAATTCATTTTTTTTTCCAATTAAGGGGCAATTTAGCATGGCCAATCTACCTACGCTGCACACCTTTAGGTTGTGGGGGTGAGACCCACGCAGACACAGGGAGAATGTGCAAACTCCCACATGGGACAGTGACCCGTGGCCGGGATCGAAACTGCGTCCTCGGCGCCATTAGGCAGCAGTGCTAACCACGGCGCCACCGTGCAGCTCCTCAAAGCGCTATTAAAATTGAAATTTGATAATTCCACACAACATAGGACCAAAAGGAATATTGATTGTTTTGACTAGCACTTTGAGCAACATTGATTTTTATAATGTGGAACTTGAAGGAATGTTGAAGTCAGGATCTCATTTTTAATTCAGTCACTTCTGACCATGAATGAAAGAAAATGTAATTCCTTTGTATAAATGCAACAGTGAAACCATTATGAATTGGGACAAGTAAGGTGACCTTTGAATACTATTCAGTACAATTAAGCACCTCAGAACACTGACATACTGAGACGGGTGACAAGCTTTGCTGGACTGAGCAGCAATCACAATGCATGGAAGAGATTGTGACAGATTCAGTATCCTTTCCCTATTCATATAAAGCTTTTGCATCTTTGCGCTAACCTTTGCACAGATTTCACTTTGTGCACCTACAGAGAAGCTAACTAAATTATGCAAGTGACCTTTACCATGAAGCTGCTTGTTAAAACTGGAACTTGTACACTAAAGGAGGACTGCTACAGTCAGTGTCCACTGAATATGTTCTTGAAACTTCATGAATTCCTGAAACAGCTCAAAGGGTTTGAAAGAACGTTTCTTTCCTCCTTCATTAGACCTAGCGCTGTTTCTGCGGCACAATCTCAATGCTTTCAGACCACCACAACTCACGCGTTGGACGTTTAACTGTTATTTTGTTTTACCGGTTGTTACTCATTCTGTGGATGGAATTTTCTAATTTTTTTTTGCAGTGTCGCAGCAGGTGGGAAAGATGGCGTGGAAGCTGCTGCCCCCAAGGGCTGCTTCCACCACCGCATTGCTAAAGGACACAGAGAAAATAAAAGTGAAGGGGTGTGTCCCACAATATCATGCTAGCGGGGTATTTGAGCCCGCCCCGCCAGCAACTTAATTTGTAAAGGATCAGGGCGTCCTTTACAACAATCCACCTGGCACAACCCTCTGGCACTGCCTGGGTATGACCCTCTCCCGCTGGCGAATGTGCTCCCCTGCGTCCCTCTGGAGGATTCTGCTTTACATGGGGGACCTGTTGAGATTCACATTGATGTGCCCTCACGCCAACAATCTAATGGGGTGGGGGAGGGGGGAATATTCAGGTGCAAGGCCCGACAATTATATTTAAATGTATTCCATTACATCATTGGCGGGGAACAGGGACAATCGTACCGGGAAATCCTACCCGCGTGAACCACGATTTGGGATTTCCTGCTCCCACTGCCGATCCCACCCACCCCCCCCCCCCCGCCAAAAAAGGGAGCGCAAAATCACCCCCGTTTGCCTCTGCCCTTTTAAACTTTATCTTTTCCCAATTTACAATAATCTAGCCCTTTTTGATACTGTTTCTAATTCTGAAAGCTTTTACTTTACTTTTTTCTCACTTTACTTGACGCTGTTGCTCCAGAACCCCAGACCCCAGCTGGCTTAACCGATAACTTACCATCGACTGGCCAAAAATCAACTACGAAAGGATGCTTCTTCAAAGACCAAAAGGCAAGGCCGAACGAGGAATTTCCCGAGAGAGGCGCTGTTATTCTGGAGCGGGTTTTCAGTGTCAAATCAAACAAGGTAACTGCTGAGAGGTATACCCGTTGACTGTTCAGCCCTTCCTTCAAATCTAACAACATCCAGGTGAGCAAACTCCAAACTCCGACAGCTGCTCATTCTCCTCACCCTTTGGTGAACACATCCCACAGGAGGGAGTTACACCCACAGTTCTCTGAGCTCTCTGATCAAGTTAGCGTCCCCAAAAAAATACAAGTTCCGTGCAACTGTATTTCCAAATTACTGGGAATGGCTGCCTGAAAACACTAGTGTGAAGGTGGGTCTCTCTTTAAATACCCATTGCATTACATTGCATTACACCGTGGGCAGCACGGTAGCATGGTGGTTAGCATAAATACTTCACAGCTCCGGGGTCCCAGGTTCGATTCCCGGCTGGGTCACTGTCTGTGCGGAGTCTGCACGTCCTCCCCGTGTGTGCGTGGGTTTCCTCCGGGTGCTCCGGTTTCCTCCCACAGTCCAAAGATGTGCGGGTTAGGTGGATTGGCCATGCTAAATTGCCCGTAGTGTCCTAAAAAGTAAGGTTAAGGGGGGGGGGGTGGTTGTTGGGTTACAGGTATAGGGTGGATACGTGGGTTTGAGTAGGGTGATCATGGCTCGGCACAACATTGAGGGCCGAAGGGCCTGTTCTGTGCTGTACTGTTCTATGTTCTATGTTCTAAAAGGAACTCGACTCATTTGAGGTGCAAGAAATCTAAAGCACTGACATTATTGTACTGGTTATGGGTACATTCTCTGGTTGCACATAGCATTCCTTCATTCTTAATCATTCCTATATTACAACATCCAAAGGAAAGGACAAGTGACTAGCTAGTGAGGCTCTTGACCAACAGCATGCATTTGAACCAGGCTCCTGATACCTATATAAATAAACCACAAAGTGAAACTGAGCATAACTGCATTCATACATATATAATGACAGAGTCAGTTATTGAACGCACTTCCAGATCAGTGAAACAAAGCTGAGGGTATCTTAAATTTCCCTGAGGTATCTTATTGCACAACACCAGCAGATGCATTTAAAACACTTTCAATTTGTTTTATGCTGCATAAACCCAAAATATTTACAGAATTCAGAGGAAAGAACTGATTTCAGAAAAGTGACTGTCAGGGGAGTTGAGGATCTTCTGCCAACCGCCCCCCCTCCCAAAAAAAAACACTGAAGGCCCAGATACATAGAATTAGGCTTGCTGAGGCTTTTACCTGTGGGTATATTGCAAGAAACCTACAATTTTCTCTATTCTTTGCAAACGACTCCTAGATATGAAAAATAATGATTGGTTACAATTATTGCAAAGATGTATGCTTAAGGTAGATTGTGTAAAAGTACATCCACCCCTTACAGCTCCAAGGGGTGTGGGATATATGAGCATCCTTCTCTTTTACCTCTACCATCAGTGGTACAGCCTCCGGTTAGCACGCCCCGCATTCTGTTAATCGACTTTCAAAATTCCTCCCGTTGGCTTTGACACTGAAAAGCATGCCCACGTGTGGAGGAGTCAGAGTATGGAGGGGGGGGGGGGGGGGGGGGGGGGGGGGGGGAAGGTGCCAGCTTGCCAGAAGGCGAAGTCGCACATTAGTTTTGCTGCAAATGTGAGGACTTTGATGGCACAGGCTACAGAAAAAGGCTGCAAGGTGTATGTAGCCAAATGCTCGGTGCACTGGGAAGCTTGCAAAAAAGACTGCACACAGTGTCAAGGTGCAATACCGGGTCCATTTCCAGGTTGGCACAGGGCTTTGCACTGAGCTTGGGGCCCACCCTATTCAACATAGATCACCTCCACCCTTGGAAACCACCAGGGAGCAGTGCCTAATAACCCGTGTCACAGCTTTGATTAAAAGTCTGACTTGCGGCAGTGAAATTCTAAACTGCTCCCATCCTAGCTCTGCATATCGTTCAAGGAGGCTACCAGGGCGCAGCGCATCTTTGTTCCTTTTACAACGAGGCTCCAGGATTGCGGAGGCTCCATCCTGGGAGAGTGACGGCAACCTTATTTCCTCTTTCTGGATGACAGCAGTTTTGCTGCCACCCCCAACCCATCACCAGTGTGTTGCCGATCAGCCAATCGACCCAAACTGTTACAGCCAGGTCCTCGATGGTGCAGCCTGAACCCAGGCCTTCTAGTTCCAGAGATACTTGAAGTTGTCCTCCAAGGCTATCTGCCGCTTCCTAAACTGAAGGTCAGCATCTCAGGGAAGCACCTCATATTAAAAGCACCAGGATAGGCAAAAGTACACAAAAGACAGTCACCAAGGGAATGCACATGAGTGACTAGCCGAATTTAAAGGGTGCAATTTAATGATTTATAAAATTGGACTTGAATCTGAATTATCTGTTAGACAGTGGATGATGCAATGGTCAGTGATAAAGGAAAGGAATGATTGTATGTTGTTGATGAATGTGGGCGAGATAATTGCTCATGAATAGGAATAATCTGATTAGATAGCTCCCCGGCTGAAAGCTAGTGGCCACTATTTTGGACTCTCTTCCTCTTCACTTATTTTCCTTTTGCACTCCGTCCTCCTTTTCCTGGAGCTCCTACTCCTCAGCTCAATAGGTGGCAACCATTACTTGATACCCATTCAGCTGAATACTGCAGCGTGGAATCATAACAGGAGTCATTAGACATGATATGAACCCTTGTAATTGGCTTTTTGATACTGTCAGGAAATCAGTAGGCAGGATTCTCCCATATCCCCCGATGGCCCAATGCCGGCATAAGAAAATGGCTCGAACCACTCCGGCGTCGGGACAACCGGAAATTGCGGAATCCTCCGCACTTCCGGGGGCTAGGCCGGCGCCAGAGGGGTTGGCGCCGTGCCAACCGGCGGTGAAGGGCCGGCGCGAGTTAGCGCGTAGTTCCGCACATGTGCAGACTGGCCGGCATATTCTTGCGCATGCACAGGGGGTGTCTTCTCCGCGCTGGCCATGGCGGAGCCCAACAGAGGCCGGTGCGGAAGGAAGGAGTGCCCCTATGGCACAGGCCCGCCCGTAGATCGATAGGCCCCGATTGCGGGCCAGGCAACCGTGGGGGCCCCCCTCCCCGGGGACGGATCCCCCCGCGCGCCCCCCTCACCCCCAAGGACCGCACCAGCTGGCCTACCAGCCAGGTCCCACCGTGTGGGACGATGTCCATTTCATGCCAGCAGGACTGTCTAGAAATCGACGATCGCTCGGCCCATCGGGGCCCGGAGAATTGCCGGGGGCACCGCTGCCAACAGCCCCCAACTGACGTGGCGCGATCCCCGTGCCCGCCTGAAAACCGGCACCGGAGAATGCGGCAGCCAGCGTCGGAATGGCTGGGCGGGATTCATGCCGCCTCTCCAGTGATTCTCCGACCCGGTGAGGGGGTCGGAGAATCCCGCTGAGTGTGTTTTTAAGGGATTTATAATTTTACTGTTAAAGATTAGAAATAAGGTATAGGTTTAATTGCGTGGGGAACTCACCGACAGAGCCAGCGGGGGGAGACGGACTCCCAACAAACCCCCCATAAATTGACACTTTGAAACATTTCCGTTAGACTGCGCCCCTTGGGTCTGTTCCAAACTCACCCGGAGTTAAAGTTGAGCCTTGTAAGCAGATTACCTCCATTTCCTCTTGACTTTGGAATGTGGTACTACACAACTGAGACTTATAGAGTGAAGAATAATCATGTATGGGGTGAAAAAGGTCTGTGATGAATGTGCATCATGTAATTCACACTGTATAGCATTGTGTCCTTGTGGGCTCCGTCTGTGAGCCGTTCCGTGGTTCTGCCCACAGGGGGAGATGAGGAGCTTGTACAGGGCCACCCTCGGCTCCGCCCATGGCCCCTCCCACTACCAGAAGTATAAAGTGCTGCAGCCTTGTGAGTCTGCCCTCAGTTCTTTTGGTCGCAGGCAGGCTCAGTTGTAAGTCTATTAAAACCACAGTTTACTTCCTATCGTGTCTCGAGTAAATTGATGGTCACATCAATTTAATAGACTTAAGAAAACTACTCAAACCTGATTGACTAGAACTCGACCCGCAGGCTGCAGAGGCGAAGGAAATCTTTCTACACTGGCTTCGGTGCTTCAAGGCCTATCTGGCTGCATCGACTACCTCCGAGACTACGGATGAGCAGAAACTCAGCCTACTGTACACACGGGTGAGCCATCGCATCTCTACGCAACTCAACAATACCGACTCGTACACCGAGACCCTCGCTATGCTCGACCGATTATATGTGCGGCCTGTAAACGAGGTTCTACGCGCGGCACATTTTCGCTACCCGCCACCAGCGCCCCGCAGAGTCGCTAAAGGACTACCTGCGCGATTTAAAAGCCCTTGCACGGGAATGTAACTTTCAGGCTGTAACTGCCTCCCAGCATATGGAACACGCTGTCCGTGATGTGTACGTTGCGGGGGTCCAGTCTAATTATGTGCGCCAGCGACTACTCGAAAAAGGGGTCCAGAACTTGGACGACACGGTAGCGCTAGCAAGCTCAATGGAGGTCGCGTTTCAAAGTCTCAACTTATTCCCCGCAGAACAAGTGAACCCATCGTGGACCCCCGAACAGCGACTGCCCCAGGCCTGCGCCGCGTGGCCACCCACCCACTATGGAGCGCCAGCTTGCCATTTTTGTGGCCAGCCCCAACACCCACAGCAGCACTGCCCGGCCCGCAACGCGACCTGCAGTTGAAAAGGACATTATGCCAAAGTATGCCTGTCGAAATCAAAACCCTCTAACTCCCCCGCAGTCCAGAGCAATCGCTCCCCCAACTCGCAGGCCCGCAGACCCCGCAATGTTGCAGCGTGTCTGCCGACTCCGCCTTCGCCTGACATGTGCAACTCTTGGGGGCTGCCATCTTGGCAATCCTCCCCCACACGGCTGGCCATGTGCGAGTCATGGGGGCCGCCATCTTCCTCGCCGCCCGCCACGTGCGATCCACAGGGGTGGCCATCTTGGACCCATCTTCTTTATCGCCCGCCACGTGCGATGTATGGGGGCCGCCACAGTGGCCATCACCCGAAGTTCACCTCAACGACTACGACCTCCGCGGACAGTCATCACGGGGCCACTCCAGCACTGCTGATCGAGCCACCGACTACCCGCAACTCAACACAGTCACTTTGGACCAGTCGCGTCCGAAGCATCTCAGGAGCTCCATGATGTCCGTTCAAGTCGACTCCGGGAGCACCGAGAGCTTCGTACATCCTGACCTGGTAAGACGCTGTTCGCACCCTATCTTCCCAGCATGGCAAACTATCTCCCTCGCCTTAGGTTCGCACTCGGTCCAAATACAAGGGTGCACTTTTGCGACCCTATTGATTCAGGGCACCAGCTACTCTAATTTCCAGCTGTACGTACTCCCCGACCTCTGCGCCCCACTCTTACTCGGGCTCGACTTTCAGTGTAACCTCAGGAGCCTCACACTCAGCTTCGGCGGACCCCTACCTCCTCTCACTATATGCAGCTTAGCGACTCTAAAAATCAACCCCCCCTCCACTCTTCGCTAACCTAACGGCTAACTGTAAACCAGTAGCCACTCGCAGCAAGCGGTACAGCCTGCAGGACAGAGTATTCATTAGAGCTGAAGCCCAGTGGCTCCTACGTGAGGGAGTCATAGAGGCCAGTAACAGCCCCCTGGGGAGCTCAGGTGCTGGTCGTCAAGACCGGGGAAAAGTTCCGGTTGGTGGTTGATTACAGCCAAACCATTAACTGGTTCTCGCACCTCGATGCGTACGCCCTCCCCAGAATTGCAGACATGGTTAACCAGATCACCCAGTACCGCATCTTCTCCATGGTGGATCTGAAGTCTGCATACCACCAGCTCCCAATCCGCCCGGAGGACCGACACTACACGGCATTCGAGGCAGATGCCCGCCTCTTCCATTTCCTCCGGGTCCCCTTTGGCGTCACGAATGGGGTGTTGGTGTTCCAACGAGCAATGGACCGAATGGTGGACCAGTACAGGCTGCGGGCCACGTTTCCGTACCTGGATAACGTCACCATCTGCGGCCACGATTATCAGGACCATGATGCCAACCTCCACCAATTTCTACAACCCGCCCAGAAACTCAATCTCACCTACAATAAGGAGAAATGCGTTTTCCGCACTACCAGACTAGCCATCCTCGGCTATGTCGTGGAAAACGGAGTCCTGGGCCCCGGCCCGGACCGTATGCAACTCCCTCTCCCTCACTGTCCCAGGGCCCTCAAGAGGTGCCTGGGATTCTTCTCTTATTACGCCCAGTGGGTCCCCCAGTATGCGGACAAAGCCCGCCCACTATTTAAAACCACACTCTTCCCACTGTCAGCAGAGGCCCGCTAGGCCTTCAACTGCATCAAGGAGGACATCGCCAAAGCCGCCATGCGGGCGGTGGATGAATCCATCCCCTTTCAGGTAGAGAGCGACACCTCAGAGGTCGCTCTCACCGCCACTCTGAACCAGGCAGGGAGACCAGTAGCTTTCTTCTCCCGAACCCTCTCCGCTTCAGAATTTCGACACTCCTCAGTCGAAAAAGAAGCTCATGCCATTGTGGAAGCTGTACGGCACTGGAGGCACTACCTCGCAGGTAGGAGTTTCACCCTCATCACTGACCAGAGATCAGTTGCCTTCATGTTCGACAACTCGCAAAGGGGCAAAATAAAAAACGATAAAAGGATCGAACTCTCCACCTATAATTATGACATCATATATCGACCGGGGAAGCTCAACGGGCCCCCAGATGCCCTGTCCCGCGGCACATGCGCCAGCACGCAAGACGACCGCTTAAAGGCTATGCACAACGACCTCTGCCACCCAGGGGTCACCCGGCTCGCCCACTACATCAAAGCCCGAAATCTGCCTTTCTCCACCGAGGTAAAAGCCATCACCAGGGATTGTCCGATCTGTGTGGAGTGCAAACGCACTTCTATAGACCAGACAAGGCCCACCTGGCAAAAGCTTCCCGGCCCTTTGAACGCCTGAGCATCGGTTTCAACGGGCCACTCCCCTCAACCAATCGAAATGTGTACTTCCTCAACGTCATAGACGAATTCTCCTGCTTCCCCTTTGCTATCCCGTGCCCCGATATGACTCCCACACAGTCATCAGAGCCCTGCACAGTGTCTTCACCCTGTTCAGCTTCCCCAGCTACGCACACAGCGTCAGGGGTTCGTCCTTCATGCGTCAGTACCTGCTCGACAAGGGTATCGCCTAGAGCAGGACTACCAGCTATAACCCCAGGGGGAACGGGCAGGTGGAGAGAGAGAACGCGACGGTCTGGAAGACCGTCCTACTGACCCTACGGTCCAGGAATCTCCCGACCTCCCACTGGCAGGAGGTCCTCCCCGACGTGCTCCATGAAATTAGGTCCCTCCTGTGCACTGCCACTAACCAGACCCCTCACGAGCGATTATTTGTTTTCCCTAGGGGCACTACCATGGGGGCTTCACTCCCACCTTGGTTGAGGACACCGGGCCCGGTCCTCCTCCGGAAGCACATCCGGACACATAAAACAGACCCACTAGTAGAAAGGGTACTACTGCTATACTCAAACCCACACTACGCCTTTACTGAACACCCCGACGGCCGTCAGGACACCGTTTCCCTCCGGGACCTGGCGCCTGCAGGATCCACCACTACCACCACCACCACCGAGGTACCCCTCACACTACACCCCACCCGACCCCCCATGCCCTGCGCCCCCACGCCTATAGGTTTCCTGTGCCCCCCTTTGCCCGTCGCACCGGTCAGGAACGAAGCTCGGACCGAACCACCCCCGGAGTCCACCCTCAGATCCACACCGCCCGTCACCACCCAGCTACCCGAAGAGGCTGCAACCCCGGTGCTCCGTCGATCCCAAAGGACGACTTGGCCACTGGACCGGCTCAACCTGTAGACCCGTCACCCCGCCAGACTTGATATTTTTACAGGGGGTGAATGTGGTGAATGTACATCATGTAATTCACACTGTATAGTATTGCGTTCACACTGTATAGCATTGTGTCCTTGTGGGCTCTGTCTGTGAGCCGTTGCGTGCCTCTGCCCACAGGGGGAGATGAGGAGCTTATACAGGGCTCCACACTCGGCTCCGCCCATGGCCCCTCCCACTACCGAAAGTATAAAGTGCTGCAGCCTTGTGAGTCTGCCCTCAGTTCTTCTGGTCGCAGGCAGGCTCAGTTGTAAGTCTATTAAAACCACAGTTTACTTCCTATGTGTCTCGAGTAAATTGATGGTCACATCAAGGTCTAAATAAAATTTACACCCAGTTAAGCCAAATGAGGAAAGCACATTTCACAAAGTGCTGCATTATATTGGTGACCATTTTAAAATTAATCTTATGCTACATGCTTGGTTGACTAACTTCTAACGCGAAGCTCCAGATTCAAGAAATGCAGACAGGGTTTCATTATAAAAAATGTGTGGGAGGCACATGTGTGCACAAATGTGAATTATTACATGTCTTATCTTTCTTCCCAATTATTTTGCCCCTCAATGAATAAAGTCTACACTGGACATTGCAAACACTGAATCTGAAGCAAACAGTATGGGAAAGCGGGCAGCTTAATCAAAGACCCCTCCCACCTGATTTATTCTCTCTTCCAACCTCTTCCATCGGGCAGCAGATACAAAAGTCTGAGTACAGATTCAGAAACAGCTTCTTCCCCGCTGTTACCAGACTCCTGAATGACCCTCTCATGGACTGAACTGATCTCACTACGCATCTCCTCTATTGTTGTTCGCCCTATGCACTGTATATTTCACCTGATGTCCGTGTCTATGTATTTATATTGTGTATTTATCGTATAGCCTATGTTTTTTCATGCATGGAATTATCTGTCTGGACTGCCAGAAAAATATTTTTCACTGTACCTCGGTACACTGACAGTAAACCTAAATCTAATCCAATCTAAATCTAATCTGGCCGTCAGCTGGCAGCGGCATTTTCTGGTCCAGCCAGCATCCTGCTTTCCCTGCGGCATGGGGTGGCTTCAACTGGAATTCCCATTGCCTGCGGTGGAGCAGAGAATCCCACCACCAGCGGACAGTGCGTCACCTTCTGCTGCCAGAAACACAGCACTGGGAGACCAGAAAATCCCATCCAAGCTATACATCTCCATACAACATAGGGGAGGCAGTGGCGTAGTGGTATTGTCACTGTGCTAGTAATCCAGAGACCCAGAGTCTTGCTCTGGGGTCCAGGGTTCGGATCCCGCCATGGCACATGGTGAAATTTGAATGCTTTAAAAATCTGGAACTAGAAGTTTAATTATGATCATAAAAACATTGTCGATTGTCATAAAAAACCCATCTGGTTCCTTTAGGGAAGGAAATCTGTCGTCCTTACCTGGTATGGCCGACACGTGACTCCAGACCCACAGAGATGTGGTTGACTCTTAAATGTCCTCAGGGTGGGGGCAGGGTCACGGGAAATGCCGATTCGGGGGAACCATAGATTTGAGCCAGGGAAGTGGGATGGAAATTTTCGGAGATGGGAGGAGAAAGGAATTAGGACACTAAAATATTTGTTTCTTGGGGGGTCGGTTTGCAGGATTGAAGGAGCTGGGAGCGAAGTATGGGCTGCAGCAGGGGGAAATATTTAGATACTTGCAGGTTCGAGATTGTGCCATGAAGGAGATACAGAGCTTCCCAGTAGAGTCGGCTTCCACATTGCTGAAGGAGGTGCTGACGACAGGGGGACTGGAGAAGGGGGTAGTATCGGCGGTTTACGGGGCTATTTTGGAAGAGGAGAAAGCGCCGCTGGAAGGGATCAAGGCAAAATGGGAGGAAGACTTGGGAGAGAGTATGGAGGAGGGGCTCTGGTGTGGGGTGCTCCGGAGGGCGAACGCCTCCACTTTGTATGCGAGGTTGGGGCTCATACAGCTGAAGGTGGTGTATACAGCACACCTTACAAGGGCAAGGATGAGCCAGCTCTTTGAAGGGGTAGAAGATGTGTGTGAACGTTGCGGGGGGGGGGGGGGCAAACCACGTTCACATATTTTGGTCCTGTCCAAAGCTGGAGGATTACTGGAAGGAGGTTTTTAGGGTAATCTACAAGTGATGCACGTGAAACTGGACCAGGGCCCTCGGGAGGCCATATTCAGGGTGCGGAGGCAGATGTTGTAGCCTTCGCTTCTTTGATCGCCCAAAGGCAGATCCTGTTAGGGTGGAGATCAACCTCTCCATCCCGTGCCCTAGCGAGGTGGGGGGACCTGCTGGAATTCTTGATGCTTGAGAAGGTCAAATTTGAACTGAGGGGAAGGATGGAGGGGTTCTATAATTCATGGGCGTTATTCATTATGCACTTTTGAGAATTGGATCACATTGAACATTAGACGGGTTGGGGGCTGGGAGGGTTGGGAGGAGGGGTCTGTATGTGTTAATGGTGACTATGGGTGATTCCTAATTCCTTTTTGTCATTTGTTTATGTTAACATGTGGGCTAATGTTTGGGGTTTGGTGGGAGGATGGGATCGTTGTTATTGATATGGGGATTGACATTACATTCGTTACTGATTATTGTTTATTGTTGGGTGTAAATTTGGGAGAAAACGTGAAAAAGGAGGAGAATAAAAATATATATATATTTTAAATGGCCTCGGGGTGGACAATAAATATTGGCCTAGTCAGTGATGCCCACATTCTTAAAAAATCACAAAGAGCAATGCGGAGAAAAACATTTGAAAGGCAGGCATTTTATTCCCAGAATGTGACATTCTTGTAGTTTTTGTTTATTAGATAATTCCTTTACCTACATTACAACAACACTGTAACGCACGTCGGGACATTGTGTGGTCATGAAAGCTGCTATAGATGTGCAAGTCTTTCTTTTCTAAACCCATTACTTTCACAGGACAATGGAGCACAGGATCAAGTGAAGGAAAACACTGAGGGTCCAAAGTTTCTGGACTGCGCCGATGGAACAATGTGAAATGGAACTCCCCGCCCGCAGGAGGCTATTTGCACAGAGGGGACAGGTGCCTACAGCCTTTCTAGGTCAACACTTCCAATGGGGGGGGGGGGGGGGGGGGGGGGGGGGGAAGAAATTTTTTACCAGCATCATTGCCCCTCACTCACCGAATTTGCCAGCACAAGAAAACGGGCTGGAGGTCATGACGGAACTGGGTCTGAACCCAAATTCTGGCTCATTGGCCCCTGGTGGTGCGGCGTTTCCTACACACCGACAATCCTTCCCACCAAGGTCCAGAGGCTTTGGGCACTTGATGTACGATTTACCCATGAGATAAACGATGACAGTAACAAAAGCAACGGCTTCAGTTTGACTTTGCAGCTTCAATAGAGGCGTGGAACTTGAAGCCAAGCTCAGCCCCAAACCCACACATTCTTACCCTTGCCACCAGCCCCCACGTAAATCCCTACCTAAAACTGCACCTGCAGAATTGACCTGTTTCCACAAAATGTACATTTGTGCAGCACTAACCAATTCTTGTGCCCTCCTTCTATTCATATCTGACCTCCTTCACTTCCTTGCAGGATGTGCTCACATTGTTCAGAAATGAGAAAATCAATCCCTTTTTGTTTAGCATGGGCCACCTGCTGAACAGTCTGTTCACAACAGCTCTCGTCACCAGTCAGTACCGCAGCACCATTTGTGAATTGATATTAATAGAATTAACCCAATCATTTGTATTGTGCGGTTGGGTAACCCACAGTGGTAGCAGCATTTCCCATCCAACATCATCCCCTTATTTGGACATGAAGCAGATGTACTAATGGCCCTGGTGACTCATTTTAACTCAGCACCTCACACTTTGTTTCTATGGCTACCGCACTTTGGCTTACACAAAACAATGGCTACTGGCATCACCACGTACAACCCCCACTGCCATAAAGCCCCTGCAATTCAAACGATACCCCGTGTCTTTTCAATTTAGAATTTTGAAAGCTCCTTTTAGGAAAAATGCAAACCAATGCTGAAATCATCTTCCCATCGGTAACGTTATTTATTGACTGAGCCAATCCACTATAGGAACCCCTGTGCAGCTGATCCGTTTGTGCTGGAATCCATGCTCCATTTTAAAGACATTTCTGAGTCACACTAGGGGGAATTTAAGTTTTCTTTCCCTGCTAAAGATTGGTTAATGTGTGTGTAAAAAAAACCCTTGGTATTCTATTCCGATGCAGTTGCTTTCCCAAAACAGGTTAGCAGAGGAAATTAAACGCCTCGTGAAATTACTTTAAAAAATAAATGAACTCGTGGTACAAATACTTGCAACCCTCCTCTCCTATCGTGAATGTGGACTATTTGCAACTGAATTATGTGAGTTTGCCAATTCAAGGGTTAACATTTACGAATCTGCTAAGGAAGCAACAGAGTGTGGATGAAATGGAAGTAAGGTTGGCAGAACCTGACAGTTAATACACAGCTGAGTGACTGCAATGTTTGCACTCTAGTAAGTCAAAGATAGGGTGTAATTTTAAGTGATGGAGGGGAAGGTGGAGCTCCAGTGTCGTGTTCAAGGGAGTTCTGCACCGCTGGAGGTACTGTCATTCAGATGAGGCATTAAACCAAGACCTGTCTGCTCTGGCAGGTGGAAGTAGAAGATCCCATGACACAACTCTGAACAAGAGCTGTGGAGTTATCCCTCGTGTTCCAGCCAATGTTTATCCTTCAATCAGCCTATTATCAGGTCATTAACACATCGCCATTTGTGGGAACTTGCTTTGGACAGATTCACTGCCATGTTTCCTACATTACAACACCGAGAGCTCTTCAAAAGTTCCTCACTGAGAGATCCTGAGGACGTGAAGATCGCCACATAAATGCAAGTGTTTATTTTATGGATTTGGAATTTTGTGTGGAGTGGAATTGGAAAATCTGAAGCTAGAAGTGAAGATGAGGTGTATAAGGGAGTACGAAGATTTAGGTGCTCCTCACATACTTCTTGCATGCCTGCAGCCACAGGCAAGTTCACCTGTCCATTGAATTGAAACAGTGCACAGCAATCTGGGAGGTAGCTCACCTGTTTAATGCATAATCCACTTTACTTTCAAAGTGTACCAAGAGATCAGTCAGAAAGATTAAAGTGATGAACTCAAGGGCCTCAAAGAGAAAGAGAGAGAGTTGGAAATGGGGAAATATTTAGCAAGCACTAGTTGTAAATCTTTAGAGAATAGTGTCTGACCCTAGCCACTTCCAAACTTCTGGTCAGTCTTGTTCCAGAAAAGAAAAAAATTACATTGAAAGTCTTTCCGATAGATCGATACAGTGATGTCAGGCTGAGTAAAAATGCTTCCAATTTGCCAGTAATGTAAAGCTGCTGGGATGCTGTAATAAAGACAAAATATTGATTCTTCCTTCCTGCATTAAAGAGTTAAAATGGAGACTGGAGATGTGTAAGGTATGGCGGTGTTCGTGAACAAACCCTTCTGTCTGAACCAATACAAAAAATACAAGCAGATAAGATGCTTAAAGGCACGTCAAATGTACTGCTTTATGCAGACCTTGAAAAACTCAATGAGCACACAGTCCTGTGAAAAGGGGATTCTACCTCCCAACTCTTGTTCTCATTATGTAAAGGTCAAAACTGTTAGATTTGCTAAGAGACAAGAAATTATTTGTGAGCACAGACTGAAGTCTACCACTGTTGGGAAATCTCTTTCTGCTATTGGGCAAAATAAGAATAATCTTCAGCATTTTCCCTTCTCCTCAGATTAATGTACTGTGGCTCGGGAGAACAAGGAGGCTGTAATAAAGCTGAGATGGTGATTTTTCTGCCTCAGACCTTCATTTCTTCTTATGTCCTCCTCCTAAAATACTCCCCCCCAGCTCTGATTACAGACACTCAGCTCCGATGTTGCTGCCTTGAGCAGATGTACCCCAGCTACGCTGGCAGTGCCCCACACTACGAAATCAGAGGGTGATGGAGTCAAATCACATTCACAGATCTGAGCACATGGTTTAGCCTGATACTTCAGCGTAAAGTTAAGGAAATGCTTTAGTCATGTTGGCAGTGCTGTCCCTGGAATGATAGGTTAAACCAATCTGCATGTTTCACTGGTCAGGTAGATATCCCATGGCAATATTCACAGAGCGGTAGGATGTACTCCCGGTGATGTACCTAATATTCCTCCCTTAACCGGTTACCACCAAAAGCAAATCAACAACTATTCATCCCATTACACAAAAGATTCTACAAAGAGCCATCAAGTTTTGTCTTGTTTAACAACGGCTCCAGTAATAAGTTCAACATTAAATGCCTTTTGACATTTCTGTGAAATATAGCAAGGTGTCAAAGAAATGTAAGTATTTCTTTTATTGTGGCTTTAATTCTGATTTTAAAAAAAATAATCTTTATTGTCACAAGTAGGCTTACATTAACACTGCAATGAAGTTACTGTGAAAAGCCCCTAGTCGCCGTATTCCGGCACCTGTTCGGGTACACAGAGGGAGAATTCAGAATATCCAATTCACCAACAGCACGTCTTTCGGGACTTGTGGGAGGAAATCGGAGCACCCGGAGGAAACCTACGCAGACACAAGGAGAACGTGCAGACTCCACACAGACAGTGACCCAAGTCGGGAATCGAACCTGGGACCCTGGAGCTGTGAAGCATCAGTGCAACCCACTGTGCGACCGTGTCATCCGTTCATAGAACAGGGAAAATACAGCACAGAACAGGCCCACGATGTTGTGCCGAACTTTTGTCCTAGATTAAGAACAAATTAATCTACGCCCCATCATTTTACTGTAATCCATGTACCTATCCAATAGCCGCTTGAAAGTCCCTAATGTTTCCGACTCAACTACTTTCACAGACACTGCATTCCATGCCCCCACTACTCTCTGGGTAAAGAACCTACCTCTGACATTCCCTCTTTATCTTCCACCATTCATCTTAAATTTATGTCCCCTTGTAATGGTTTGTTCTACCGGGGAAAAAGTCTCTGACTGTCTACTCTATGTATTCCCCTGATCATCTTATAAACCTCTATTCACTTTAATTGAACTTGCACTCTCTGCACTGCTCATAAAATTCTCTCAAATTCTATTCCACCCTAAGTAATCTTCTCACTCTCTCACCTTGATATTTATTTCTACGGCCTTTGAATCGATTCATTTCAACCCAAAATTTCACTCCCTCCTCTCTGATCATGCTGTCTCCAGCAACCTCAGTTGCCTTTTCAGCTCAAATTATCTGCCCTTAAGCTGAAATAATTTTCTTTCTGCCTCAGGTTCCTCTCCCTTCATTCCCGATTCTGCCTCCTTAAAGATATAGTATGCTCTGCCTCGTCTAATACCTCTCCTGCAATCCGAGTGCCACCGTTAGATTGCTGTCTGCGGCCTGTATTTCTGTTCCCTGAATAACTGGCTGACTGAGTTAACTCTTATCCTTACTCTCCACCTGCCTTTGCCTGACTTCCTTAGATCAACAATGCAGTGCATCATTTCAAATCCACATATCCGGTATGCTCAGGGGCTAGGCACTGGCCAGGAAGATGCAAAATGAACCCAAACACTACAAAAAACATTCTTCTGGAATTAGGAATCAACTTGAAATGAAATGAAATGAAAATCGCTTATTGCCACAAGTAGGCTTCAAATGAAGTTACTGTGAAAAGCCCCTAGTTGCCACATTCCGGCACCTGTTCGGGAAGGCTGGTACGGGAATTGAACCATGCTGCTGGCCTGCCTTGGTCTGCTTTCAAAGCCAGTGATTTAGCCGTGTGTGAGTAGCCATGACAGCAGAGAATGCTGAGAGCATGGGAAAAGATCTGATAAGGAAGTCAGTGTTCAAACTGACTATGCACCTTGCAGAATAGACACATTGTTATCATTACTGGGCAAACATCCCAGTTCTAGAAAACATGGTGGGAAACAGGTGGTTCGATCACACCATATTATAGAAACATAGAAAAAGCTTTCCCATGCCATATTATCTCTTAAAGCTTGATAGACAGACATTGGGGTCAATTGGATGAATTATAATTATTTTAACCCAATCACAGTCAGAAAGGGGACAGAGCTTGAAAGATTATGATTTCCTTATGAGACAGGGGGAGAACCTTTTTTGCTCTCTCCAAAATCAGCTCTCATCTCTCTCTCTCTTTCTGAATTCATCTTTAACCTAACCTTTGAAACCTGTTCCTACTTTGCTTTGCAAACAGCTATTTCCTTTCGTTTCATTTTTGTATTGTGCATTTTGATCTGAAGAAATTACCACAAACTGAATTGGTATTCAACTCAACCATCTGTATTTGCTTTGGGCAAACAACTTTCTAGATTCTGTATCTGCATAAAACGTCACTTGATCAGTAGACTTTAAAACTGACATAAATAAAGCTATACTTGACTTCACCAAAGAAGCTCAGAGTCAAGTTCTGTAAGATTAATATATAGTGCGGCGACACATAAATATATTAACAAAGTACAGATCCATCACAATACCCCCGAGAACTCCCTCCTTTCCAACACTTTCATTCTCTGATGTTTTACAATTCCTTTGTATCAAAATACAACGTTAGCAAAAAATACATATAAAGAATGGCCGTTTCCATTTGTAAATGCAGCATTTTTTAATTCACTCATGGATGTGTGTGTCGCAGCCTAGGTCAGCAAGTCATCAGTGGAGTAATCACGCAACAAAAATTTTTCACAAATGTTCAATCAAATCCACCCATGCCAAGAAATCACATTATTTTCCTTTGTGTCGAGGGTATCGGAAACTGTTTCACATCCCGTGTGACCATTCAACCCTGTCCAATTGTATGGCCAAGGAAAGTGACTTAGGCTTTTCCAAATTCACTTTTGGCTAGGTTTATCACCAAACCCGCCTCCTGAAGTCAATTGAATAATTCCATCAAATGTTTTAAATGTTCTTTCCATGTCTGACTGAAAATTACCAGATCGTCGATGTATACCGCACAATTGGGTAATCCTGAAACGACTTTGTTAGTTAACCGTTGAAATGTGGCTGGGGCGTTTTTCATGCCAAATGGCATAACTTTGAATTGATATATAACATCTGGAGTCACAAAAACTGAAATCTCCTTTGCCCTTTCGGATAAAGGTACCTGCCAGTAACCTTTAAGTAAATCCAATTTGGAAATAAAAGCCGATTGTCACACTTTCTCAATGCAATCCTCCAAACGTGGGATAGGATAAGAGTCCGTTCTTGTAACTGCATTAACCTTTCTATAGTCCACACACAACCGTTGGGTACCATCTGGTTTTGGTACCATCACTATGGGTGAGCTCCATTGGCTGCAACCCATTTCAATTATGCCATTTTAAAGCATACTCTCAATCTCTGTTAACCTGTGCCAATTTTAAATGGTTAAGTCTGTATGGATGTTGTTTGATTGGAACAGCATTTCCCACATCTACATCATGTACAGCCATTTTAATACTTCCCAATTTATCTCCACAAACTTGCCCATGTGATATCAATAACTATTTCAGGTCAGTTTGTTTTTCCTCTGGAAGGTAACTCAACAATTTATCCCTACTTTTAAGAACATCCTCATTTTCCAATTTAATTTGAGGTATGTCAAATTCACAGTCATCTGGGTTTGGTTCATCGCTTTGAGTTAGAATCATTAAAACCTCTTCCCTTTCAAAGTACCTTGTAAGCATATTCACATGACACACTTGGTGAGTCTTCCTTCCATATGGTGTTTTTATCACGTAATTCACCTCACTTAATTTCCTTTCAATCTGATAAGGTCCACAAACCCTAGCTTTTAAAGGTTTACCTACCACTGGTAACAACACTAAAACTTTATCTCCACTGGCAAAACTATGAACTTGGGATTCCTTGTCCGCTCCCCGTTTCATCATATTTTGTGCAACTTTTAAATGTTGTCCAGCCAATTCACCTGCTCTATTTAATCGTTCCCTAAGATATTGACACGTAATCCAATAATGTAATTTCCGATTTCTCACTCACTAATTTTTCCTTAATCAATTTAAGTGGTCCTCTTACCTCATGACCAAATATTAGTTCAAAAGGACTAAATTTGGTTGACTCATTAGATGCATCCCTAATTGCAAACAGTACGAATGGAATTTCTTTATCCCAATCCTCTGAATAATCGTGACAATAAGCCCTCAACATCGTCCTTAATGTCTGATGCCACCTTTCTAATGCTCCCTGCGATTCTGGATGGTACGCAGTTGATTTAAATTGTTTTATTCTTAAGCTATCCATAACTTCTTTGAATAACCTTTTATGTAAAATTTGATCCTTGATCCGATTGTATTTCTGTGGGTAGTGCAAATCCAGTAAAGAATTTAAGTAACTCCTCCACAATCTTTTAGCTGTAATATTATGTACTGGAATAGCCTCTGGAAACCTAGTAGGCACATCCATTATAGTCAAAAGATATTGATTCCTACTTTTCGTTTTCGGAAGCAGTCCTACGCAATCAATTAGGACCCTTGTAAAAGGTTCATCAAATGCTGGAATGGGGTATGAGGGTGCTCTAGTATGAGGGTGCTGGTTTTATCACTGCTTGAGGTTTCCCTATCACTTTACATGTATGGCATGATTGACAAAATTTAACTACATCTTTATGTAGTCCAGGCCAATAAAAATGTTTTTGTATTTTAGCTCGAGTTTTCCTTATTCCCAAATGACCTCCCACTGGCACCTCATGTGCAACTCGCAACACCTCCTTTCTATACCCTAATGGCAATACTACTTGATGAACTTCTGCCAACTTTTCACCCGCCTGCATATGTAAAGGTCTCCATTTTCTCATGAAGACATCATTTTTACGGTAATAACACTGGTATACACTCAGATTCCTCTTCCGCGTATGCTTTCTGATACATCCATTTTATTTCCACATCTTTCTGTTGTAACTCCGCCAATTTTCCTGAACTAAAAATATCCATCTCACGTTCCACCTGTTTTTGTTCTTCTTCAACCATCTGATCAAAAATTGTTTCTAATAATTGCACTTCAATTTCATCTTCACTCTTTGATTTCTCCTCTTGTCTTAACATATGACTTTGCGACCTTGTTACTACACAATCCGGACAAATCCCAGGATATTCGCCCTTGAACACTTCAGTTGTCTGATTTTCCACTGGCTTATCAACCACAGTAGGCATCACTCCCACTTGAAATCCAGCTATATCATTACCCAAGATAAACTGTATTCCTGGACAAGGTAATTTCTCTATTAGTCTTACTACCACTTCACCACTCTTCACTGGACTTTCCAACCTTACCTTATATAATGGAACACTACTCCTTTCACCCTGAATTCCACATGTTACCACCTTTTCTGGCAATATTCTTCCCAAACTACATCACACCTCATCTCTTACCATTAAAGATCGACTCACTCCCGTAACTCTTAAAATGACTTATTTACCGGCTCCTCCTGATACACATGAGTAAACTTCACCCACACAAGTAAATTCTTTAGAGAGATCTGGCACCTTCTTATTAATCACCTCCTGATCAGGCTGTACAATCTTTTGCACCTCCTTCACTTCATTTGGGCTTTCCTTTCCCAATTTAACAAACCCCACTGGCTTATCCTGTTTTACCAGATCAGCCTTTCCAGTGCTTTTCTTCAACCGCCAACACAGTGACTTTACATGGCCTTGTTTATTACAGTGAAATCATTTGAAACTTTTCATGTCTCTTCCACCCTCCTGGGTTTCTTTTTTAATCTGAGGTACACTCTCCTTATTATCTCCCATCAGATCACCTTTACCTTTACCACTTGAGTATTTCTCACGTCCCCAGTTTCTATCCCTCACAGGCTGAAACTGATGTTGGAAACCAAGCTTTGATTTATGAACTAATTCATAATCATCTGCCATTTCTGCTGCTACTCTCCCAGTTTTAACCCTCTGCTCTTCCACATGAGTTCTCACTACATCAGGAATTACATTTTTAAACTCCTCCAAAAGTATAATTTCTCTGAGAGCTTCATACGTTTGGTCTATTTTCAAAGCCCTTCTCCACCTCACAAAATGACTCTGTTTGATCCTTGCAAACTCCATGTATATTTGATCAAATTCTTTCCTTAAATTTCTAAACCTTTGTCTGTAAGCTACAGGTACTAGTTCATATGCACCTAAGATGGATTTTTTCACCTCCTCATACGTCCCAGATACCTCCTCCATTAGTGATGCAAACACTTCACCACCCCTACCTACTAGCTTAGTTTGAATCAGTAATACCCACATGTCCTGTGGCCATTTCATTTGTTTTGCTACCTTCTCAAATGAAATGAAAAAGGGTTCTACCTCCTCATCAAACCTTGGCAATGCTTGGACACATTTAAATAGATCCCTACCAAGCCTTCGACTATGACGCTCTTTCTCACTATCCTCATCACTATCATCCAACTGCACGTTTCCCTTTACGCCTGGCAATTTTAACTAACTGTCATGTTTCACGGCCATTTTCTGAAGTTCAAACTCTATCTTTATCTTTTACCCTGATCTGTATTTCCCTTTCTATTTCTTTTTCCTCTCTCTCGCTTTCTTTTTCCTCTCTATCTCTTTTGCATTCAAGGTGCTTTAATGAAATGAAAATCGCTTATTGTCACGAGTAGTTCCATTTGTTTAATTTGTAACTGAATTTTTGCCATTTCGAATGAGTCAAATTGTATCTCAGGCAACTTTAAATGCTTAGCTACCGCCATAATTACCTCATCTTTTCGCATTTTGTCAGGTAATGTTAACTGCAATATTTTTGACAAATCGGTAAGGAACTGTGTGTGACCGTCTCCATCCCCAAAAACGTCAGAGCCTCTGAAAGAGCCATTGTCCACAACACATTCCCTACTTAAACTAAAATACCACACCTGTAAAGCAACCACAATATGCTCACCCCTCACTGTCTTTAAGGTCACTAAGCCAATCCAATAGATAGATTTTTATCCCCCTCGAGACCCAATTTGTTATGGGCCAGGGTTTAGAGAATCCCAAAGTGTATCATGGAGTTCACCTGACCCACAACTTTTCCTAGATTGTGCTATGGGGAGAACACGGCCCACTCCACAGGTGTGGTGCACCAGAAATGGAAAAGTATTTTTTAAAGCAAAACAATGTTTATTCCATGAACACAAGTTAACCTTTTTAAAACATAGTGAACATCTTAGCAACCATTAATTCAAATACAACTCCCAAAGTCTACAACACTAAGTAATCCTTTAAGCTTTCCTTTTAACATCCATAAGACTTAAAAAACAAAACCTTTCACAGAAGCACCTCAGGTTTAACTTCACTACTGAGAACAGTTACCACGTTGAAATCAGCAAATGGACATTCAAAAGCTTGCAGAGATTCACACACATCCTGCTGTGATTGCAGCTTCTCCAAAACGAAAATGAAACCAAACCCACCATGCAGCAAAAAGCTTAAAGGAAAAGTAAAAGCTGACAGACAGCCCAGCTCCACCCACTCTCTGACATCTCTGCAGTAGTAAACACCCATTTCTTAAAGGTACTCCCACTACAGATATTTATATACGCACATATTTATAAACACCTATTTCTTAAAGGTACTTTCACATGACATTACTCAACCTCTCCTCAGACGAAAATCCCTCCATACCCAAGATCAACCGAGTGAACCTTCTCTGCACTGCCTCCAATGCCAGTATATCTTTCCTTAGATAAGGGGACCAAAACTATTCACAGTATTGCAGGCGTGAGCTATCTCATGCCTTGTGTACTTTTAGCAGGACTTCCCTGTTGTTGTACTCCATTCCCTTTGAAATAAAGGCCAACATTCATTTGCCTTACCTATTGCTTGTTGAACTTGCATGCTAGCTTTGTGGGATTTATGCACAAGGACCCCCAAATTCCTCCTAGCTGCTGATTTCTGCAGTCTTTCTCCATTTAATTAATGTTCCACTCCTTTAGTCTTCAAACTAAAGTCCATGGGCGGAATTCTCCGCAATGCCCGACGCTGTCGTGAAACCCGGAGTGTTTCATGAAGGCGTCGGAGGGCGCTCCTCTCCCCACCCCCCCCCCCCCCCCCCCCCCCCCACCCCCCGGGGGGCTAGGAGCGGCACTCCCGCGATTCTCCCACCCGGCCTGGGAAGCGGAGAATCGCGCCCCATAACTTCATATTTTCCTACATTATATTCCATCTGCCAAGTTTCTGCCCACTCACCTAACCTGGTCTCTATCCTTCAGTAGACCATTTGTGTCATCCTCACAAATTACCTTCCCATCTATTTTTTTGTCATCCACAAACTTGGCAATCGTACATTCCCTCGCCCAAGTCATTCATATATATTGTGAATAATTGTAGATCCAGGATGGATCCCTGTAGCACTCCATTAGTTACAGGTTGGTATCCTGAAAAAGCTCCTCTTATCCCAACTCTCTGTCTTCTATCAGTTAGCCAATCCACTATCCATGTTAATATACTACTGAGCTCTTATCTTATTAAGTAGCCTTTTGTGTGCTACCTCATCGAAAGCTTTTTGGAAATCCAAGTATATTACATCTGCTGGTTCCCCTTCATCTATCCTGCTCATTACCACCTCTAAGAATTCAAATAAATTTGTCAACTATGATTTTCCTTTCATGAAGCCATGCTGACTCTGCTTAATTTTATTATGTATTTCTAAATGCTCTGCTATTACATTCTTTATAATGGACTCTAACATTTTCCCAACAACAGACGTTAAGCTACTTGGCCTATACTTACTTGCTTTTTGTCTCTCCTTTTTTAAATAAAGGTGTTACATTGTCAATTTTCCAGACCTCTGGGACTTTTACAGAATTTACTACCAGTGCATTCACTATCTCTGCAGCTCCTTCCTTTAATAGCCTGGGCTGGATACTCCGCAGCTCCGTGTCAAAATCGCGTTTGGCACGGGGCGGAGAATCATCAGTGGGATCTTGTTTGTTGGTCCAGTTCCGAGTCCGCCATGGCACTCGGCGTGGCCACTGGAGACCGCCATCTTTGCGCATGCGCGGACTCGGAACTGGAAGTGCGGGGGCCCGTATCCACAGCCAAAGCTGCGTGAAGCTCCCCGGGTCCCTGCCAGCCCCATGGGTAGGTGGATTAGTCTCTATTTTTCGTAGGAAAGTCGAATGAAACGCTCGCGGTTTCACGCCGGTGTGGGCACAGAGCCCCATTTTTGGAGAATCCAGCCCACTGTTTCTTTGTAGGCCGCCATCTCTGCCGGGGGGACATGACATACCGCACGCGGAATCCTGATGGTGGTGTCTGGGACATTATCTGTGAGGTATACAGAGAAACATGCAGTGAAAATAGAAGCAGGATGAGGTCATTCGGCCCTTCGGGTCTACTCCGCCATTCATTATGATCATGACTGATCATCAAGTTCAATAGCCTGATCCTGCCCCATATCCCTTGATTACATTAGCCCCGAACTATATCTAATTCCTTCTTGAAATTACACAACATTTTGGCCTCAACTACTTTCTGTGGAAATGAATTGCATAGATTCACCAATCATTGGGCGAAGGAATTTCTCCTCAGTCCTATCAGATTTACCCCATATCTGTAAACTATGACCCCTGGTTATGGACTCCCTCACCATCAGGAACATTCTTTCTGAATCTACTGATAGAATTTTATATGTTTCTGTGAGATCCCCTCTCACTCTCCTCAACTCCAATGAATAGAATCCTAACCAACTTAGTTTCTCCTCATATGACAGTCCCACCACCCCAGTGATCAGCCTGGTAATCCTTCGCTGCAATCCATCCATAGCAAGAACACCCTTCCTCAGAGAAGGAAACCAAAACTGCACACAATACTCCAAATAAAAGCAAATTACTGTGAATGCTGGAAACTGAAACCGAAGAGAAAATGCTGGAAAATCTCAGCAGGTCTGGCAGCATCTGTAGGGAGAGAAAAGAACTAACGTTTCGAGTCCAGATGACCCTTTGTCAAAGCTTTGACCTGCTGAGATTTTCCAGCATTTTCTCTTTGGTACTCCAGATGTGGCCTTACCAACGGCCTACTCAATTGCAGTGAAACATCTCTATTCCTATACTCAAATCCGCTCGCTATGAAGGCCAACATACCATTTGCCTTCTTTATTGCCTGCACGCTTACTTTCTGCAGCTGATGCACGAGGACGCCAAGGTATCGTTGAGTATCCTCTTCTCTCAATTTACACCTATTGACATAATAATCTGCCTGCCTATTTTGCTACGTAAGCAGATAATCTTCCAATTATCCACATAATACTCCATCTGCCATGCATACACCCACTCACTAAGCCTTTCCAGATCCCGCTGAAGCATCTCTGCATCCTCCTCACAGTTCACCCTCCCACCCAACTTTGTATCATCTGCAAATTTGGAGATAATACATTTAGTTACCTCATCCAAATCATTAATATATAATGTGAACAGATGGAGTCATAGCACAGATCGCTGCTATGCTACACCACTTGCCAATCAGAAAAAGACCCATTTATTCCAATCTTTTTCTTCCTGTCTGCTAACCAGCTTTCTATCCATCTCAAGACACTACCTGCAATCCCATGTGCTTTAACTTTACATAGTAATCTGCTATGTGAGACCTACTGAGATCTGCTACGTGATTCTGTAAATATTACTGTGTCAGGCTGTTGCTTGAATTGCCTATGAGACTGTTCTCCCAATCTTGGCACGAGCCCCCGCACATTAATAACAACTTTTCAGGATTGCCGATGCTATTTCTGGTGCTTAGGTTAATGCGGACTAGTCTGTCCAGTTTCTTTGCTTAATGACGCTCTCACGGTTTGATTCAACTAAGTGGCTTGCTAGGATTGCATTCAAGAGCAAGCCACATTGCTATGGAGCTGGAGTCTCATGTCGGTCAGGCCAAGGTAAAGGTGGCAGATTTCCTTCCCTCTAGGGCATTAGTGAACTAGGTGGGTTTTTACGTCAATTGACAATAGTAAACATTGGGCTTTTAATTCTAGATTTTTTTCTCCTGTGGTGGAATTCAAACCCACGTCCCTTGAGCATTAACCTGGGTCTTAGGGCAGCACGGTGGCCTAGTGGTTAGCACAGCTGCCTCGCGGCGCTGAGGTCCCAGGTTCGATCCCGGCTCTGGGTCACTGTCCGTGTGGAGTTTGCACGTTCTCCCCGTGTCTGCGTGGGTTTCGCCCCCACAACTCAAAAATGTGCGGAGTAGGTGGATTGGCCACGCTAAATTGTCCCTTACTTGGAAAAAATTATTGGGTAATCTAAATTTAAAAATAAATAAATAAATAAACCTAAGGGTCTCTAGACCAGCGACAATACCACTGTCTGCCGTGATCAGCATCATTCTGCTACCAATCATACACACCAGAATATTGAAGAGTTGTGTATATGTTGTTGTTCGGTAGTACAAGCCTGTGTATTGCTGAAAAAGGAGACATTTTTTGTTGAAGCTTTTTGTTTTGCACGCAAGACAATCTAAAGAATGCCAATGTCCATTGTTCTGTAGGTTGTTTTTTTTCTTTTTCTTTATGGTTGCTTAAGAGATGTTAATGTGTCAAACTGTGAAAATTACAAATTCTTCAATAAAATATTTTCCAAAAAAACCCAACAAATTTATACTCTTTGAGAAGAGAGTGCTGATTGCTTGCCAAGTGGACTCTGATTGGTAGAGGTGTTGCCACGGAGAATGCAGCAGTTGAGGTGACTGACAGTTAACGGACACAACAACCTCAGCGCGATTGGAATAATGAGATTAGAAAAATGAGGCAGAGTTCATGTTTGCAACAGCTTAACAACAATCCATGCAGCCATGTGGGTGTTGAGGGAAAATAGAGCTAATCTGGGTTGCCCAATGATCTGGCAACATTCACTGCTCATTGCACATAGGTCTATTGGGGGAGGGAGTAAATTGCAGCCAGTACCCATGATTCTGTAGCCCATTAGGAGTCAGCATCTTCAGAAAGGGTATCTGGTGGTGGGTGGGTGGGCGGAGAGAACAGTAATTCCAATTATTTATACTGTTAGCCAAGTCATTGTTCTGTAGTACATTGGCTTTGCCGAGGCCTTTCAAGGAAGAGCCCAAAACATAATACAGTCCAGTTAACAAACACCATTCTTTAGCTGCTTGTGCCAGCATAACTGCAGAGAGTCTGGCTCTGCCAGAGATACTGGTTGACAGTCTGAGAGGCTGTGCTGGGAACTTAGGAAATAAGAGGAGTTAGCCATTCGGCCCCTCAAGCCATTTCCCCCCCACTATCCCCATATCCCTTGATATCTTTAATATCTAGAGATCTATCAATCTCTGTGTTGAACATGGTCAGTGACTGAGCCTCCATAGCCCTCTGGGGTAGAGAATTCCAAAGACTCACGATCTTCTGAGAGAAGGAATTCCTCCTCATCTCAGTCCTAAATTGCTTGTCTCTTATTCTGAGACTGTGTCTCCTGGCCCTCACCAGGGTAACATCCTTCCTGCATCTACTTTGCAGTGTGTATGTTTCAATGCGATCAACTCTTATTCTTCTCAACTCGAGGGAATACAGGCCGAGCCGCTTCAATCTCTCCTCATCAGACAATCCCACCATCCCAAGGATTAGTCTGGTGAATCTTCACTACACTCCCTTTGAGGCAAGTATATCTTTCCTTAGATAAGCAGGCCAATATTGCACACCATACACCAGGTGTGGTCTCACTCAGGCTCTAAACAATCACAGCAAGACTTCTTTACACCTGTGGACAAATCCCCCTACATTAAAATTGCTGCGAATCGTCATAATATTGCGACTGAAAGGAAATAGCCAACAAGTGCAAAGTTTCAGTGAGGTTAAATACTTGTTGAGCAAAGCCAAAAAGTTTAGAAAGTTGATAAAGATCTCCTCCACGATTAAGTTCATATACTTGCGGCCTTGGGTGACTGTGTGGTGTCTGCACGTTCTCCCCGTGTCTGTGTGGGTTTCCTCCGGGTGCTCCGATTTCCTCCCGCTTCCAAAGATTTGCGGGTTAAGTGGATTAGCCTTGCTAAATTGCCCCTTAAATGTCCAGGGATGGGCAGGTTAGGAGAGGATCAAAAATGAAACAGAACTTTTAAAGTTTATGTAAGGTATGAAATTCTGAAGAAAATGATACCCGTAATAGGCAGAGAAAAGCAAAGGGGTCTCAGGTATTTCTGTGTCTGTTACACAATATTCTGGTGCCACTGCCTGGTTCAAGGAGGTCGTGAGTATGTTTTTCTCCATTCGCGGATGTTACTGAGAGTTGTTATGAGAATAAATAAAATTAATGTAGGATAGAAAATATGTAACTTCTATTGACACAGAACCTTCAAAACAGCAGCACCTCTCGAGGCATTTCCCAACATCTGAGCAAGAACAGGAGAAATCAGTAACTGAAGGCAAGTTTTAAAGGAGACTTTTTAGCTGGGAAGAGATGGAACAAGATAAGGAAGTACAAGTGTCTGAAATTGCTATACTATTTTCACACAAATTAATAGCAAGCACAATAATTCTTGCTGCTACTTTGATGGCAGAGTAAGGTCCAATGATTAGCACTGTTGCTTCACAGCGCCAGGGTCCCAGGTCCAATTCCCACTTCGGTCGCTGTCTGTGCGGAGTCTGTACATTCTCCCTGTGTCTACGTGGGTTTCCTCCGGGTGCTACGGATTCATCCCACAAGTCCTGAAAGACGTGCTTGTTAGGTGAATTGGAAATTCTGAATTCTCCCTCTGTGTACCCAAACAGGCGCCGGAGTGTGGTGACTAGGGGCTTTTCACAGTAACTTAATTGCAGTGTTAATGTAAGCCTACCTGTGGCACTAATAAAGATTATTATTATTAAAAGTGGCTGTAAATTGAAGTGCTATCGTTGGTGTGAATGCACTGAATTTGATTATTGCCCACACGTCACTGTGACCGACAATGTCTCTGTGCAGGCCAAGCGCTTGGGCAATTCACCAGATGGAGCACGGACTGTGGACGTCGATGACAGAGTTTGGGGGCAGGAGTTACTGATTGTGACAATGAGAGGGAGCAGAATGAGCAGGTGCTGTTGAGATGACAAGACCGCTGTCTACAGGGATGAAAATCCTTTAGCTCATTCATTCATTTCAGCCGATCTCATGCTGGAAACCTCAGCAGATTTAACGCACTCCTTCCAATTTGCTTCTGAAGATGTCACTTAGTCTCATGGAGAAACCGAGAGAGGTGAAACTTTCGGCAATGTGAAAGAGACTGGAACGATCGAGGGGAAGTGGTGGCAGGTGGGGGAGCCGGCTTGTCGGCACAAATTGACTTGGAGCTGCTTTGACATTGCTAGTTTTAAGAGTGCAGAGTAAATGAGGTGGCACCGCTGTTGGGAATGGTGCACACGGCTGAGCAAGGTGCTGTCAGCTGTCACTTTCAGTGGCTGTGCTGTCTCCAAGAGCAATATCAACATTCAAAGCATTGGTAGTAAAAACGTACTGACCTTCCCGCAGTTACTCGGAAACACGTTACCATATACTGCAATACCAGAAACAGCAACCTTAAAAAACACGCTCACAGCAAGTAAAACAGCACATTACAGAATCTGGCTCGCAACATAAATGGGAAATTTCCATTGCACATAATAGGTGGTGACATTGTAGACATGTGTTTAAAATATGAATGCACTGGCGGTTCTATTTAAGGAATCAGTTCCAGAGGTTGAATAGCTCAGTGATTTGTCTGTCTACCCTTGTGGCCAAGGTTTAAATCGATCCCAGAGTTTGAGAAAACGTTTCCAAGAACGGGCAAAGCCTATTCAAGAGGTTGGGAACCCCGACCTTAAGAGCTGCTCTCTGCTCTTTTACAGACATAGGGTGCGATTTACCAGCCCCATTACGCCCGAACGAGAGAGCGTTGTGCTGGCAGATGCCAAGAGAGGCGGCCTGCGGGCTCCCATGGGATAATCTGATCCCGCGAGGCATCACGATCAGGATCCCACCCACAATGGGTGGGACCAAACCTTGTGGGCCGAAGTAGGTTTTAAACCCTTAGGCGTGACTATCTGGGATCCATCGGGGTCTCGGCATCTACCATTCTCCCCAGGGACTCCCCAACCGGGCACTCTTTAGTACTGGTCGACACACATGTGCACCAGGCGGAACGGCACCGGGGTGGGGGGTCTCCTAGGCCATTGGATGCCCCTGGGTAGTCAGGGATAGTGCAGGGTAGCATCCTGGCTCAGCTCCTGGAACGTGGGCACTGGCACTGCCGGCAGGTGCGCTGCCAGGGTGCTCGGGTGCCAGGGAGGCACTGCCAGAGTTCAGGGCCTGAGGTGGGGCATGCCCATGAAAGGATGGTGGGGGGGTTTATGAAGGTTGGGGGTGGGGGTGTGGCAGGTGTGAAGGGGCCTCTGGAAGGTTGGAGAGGATGAAGGATGGGTGTCCTGGAAAGGGGGGGGGGGGGGGACTCCAAAGAGCGTGTGGGGAAGCCTGAAAATGGGGGGGGCCCTCAGCGACTCCATAATGGGTGTCATCACTTGAGGGGGGTGGGGTATGTGTGTGTGGTAGCGTCCATGTGTGTGTGGGGGTGACATTGCCCATGGATGTGGGTGGGAGGGACCCACAAGCCCACTTAGCGATCGGGGCACCCTTTCAAAATGGTGGCCCGATCTCTGAGGAGTCGGTCTGGCCAATGGGTTCAGATACCAAGTGATGAAAATAATTCTAAATGTGATCTAGCCCAGTGAGAAACTCCCCAGGGCCCAAAAAAGTGACTGAAGTATGTTTGGATAGCGATGGTGAACTCTCCGACCGAGCTGGGGAGAAACTCCGAGCAAAACCACACTTAGAATCTTTTCCATTAGATCACGCCCACTATAGATATCCCCATTTAAGAAGTGAATTGTGAGGCATTTCAGCTGTACCATTGGAAAGGTAACTTTTAGAAATAAAACAGTGTTACTGTATCCACTAACATATCGTTAAGGAAAAATCAAAATGATTGCAACAGATACAAAACTATCTTGTGAATGAGCTCTCATGAAACTAGATAGGGCTCGCACTAATTTTGCTTGATTTCGCGTCTTGTGAAAATGAAGAAAAGGAAGTTAATGTTGTCAATTATTTCCTGCAGTTGGCATTGCTTCATTGTGCCTTTTATTTTCATCACCAGAAACGTCTGGACAGCAGCACGAAAGGCCACCACCACTACCCTGACCACCACCAACACCACCATAACCATCACCACCACCATGGCGACCACCACATGGCAACCATCACCACCATGACCACACCAGGCGAAGTGCCTCAGAGTTGTCAATTTCACATGGGCATTTCCCCAGAATCCCGGGACCATCCAAAAAAAAAGTCTCCAACTCTCAGTTAGATTCAGAGCTTCCGGGACAGTTCTGCCTCACATACCTAGACAGCTACTCAGGAGATGTTAGAATGAAAAATCCTAGTCTAACTCCTATCTAACTATACAACTGACCCCATTTGCCGACTAACCTTCCTGCGCACCTATTTCCCCCCCAACCCGGCCCGACTAACCCCCACCAACACTCCCGACTCCCAACTACCCCCCCCCCATGATTTCCTCCCCCAGTTTGACCTCACCACATGACTTCCCCCAACACCCCTCAACCATTGCCTCACCACCCTACTTAGCTTCCATCCCACCCCCAACCCACTTATTTTCCCCTCACCCACACTGCCACTGAACCCGCCCCCCCCCCCCCCCCCCCCCCCCCCCCCCCCCCCGTGGCTGTGTTTAAATACAGCACAGGTAAACAGGACGGAAATCCTCTCCCTGACAACTTGAAAAGCCAACGGTTAAATGAATTTGTCACAAGTGCATCCATTTGTAAGTGGATACATAATAATAATAATAATAATAATAATAATAATAATAATAATAATAATCGCTATTGTCACAAGTAGGCTTCAATTAAGTTACTGTGAAAAGCCCCTAGTTGCCACATTCCGGCACCTGTTCGGGGAGGCCAGTACGGGAATTGAACCCGCGCTGCTGGTCCTGTTCCGCATCACAAGCTAGCTGTTTAGCCCACTGTGCTAAACCAGCCCCTGATCCAAGTGAAAAACACAAATTCAACCCCCATCTGAAAGGCTTTTAGTGGAAGTTGGAAACATCACTGCAGGATGGATTTTTTTTTGAGTAACCAATTGATTTTATTTCCAGTAACAATATAGGTTTCCACTGTTCCACTGTTGCTATGGCAACCATGTATATTGGCCTGAAAGGATCCAAATGGAGTCATTGCATAAAACGGATTCCATCCTATATCTGCAATCTGAACCCGCATGGCACATTGGCCGGGCTCCGGCTCATCTGGAAAAACAATTGTATCGGAAAGAAAAATCCAAGGCAGAAATGTCCCTAAGCAGCTTCTCAGTTTATTTCTAAAATAGACTGTGATTTCAAGACTGCAATCTCGTCAGTGCACCACAATCCTGCCTGCTATCCATTTCCTTAATGCTCCCCTCCTCAGTGCTGTTGCTTCCTCTCATCATTGCTCTTGCGGCAACAGGAAGCACCGGGGGTCAGGCCTGTCCTGCATCACTGGCGACAGCAAAAGAGACAGGCCGCTGTCACTAAATTAGGACAGTCTAACAGTTACATGTGACAGAACCATAGGAGCTTGCCACACAGGGAGGCGACATTCAGCTCTTATCGCTGGTGCTGGTTCTTCAGAAGTGTCGTTCTGTTTGATCCTACATAGAGTCATAGAGGTTTACAGCATGAAAACAGGCCCTTCAGTCCTACTTGTCCATGCCGTCCAGTTTTTATCAGTAACTTAGACTCAATTGCCCGCATTTGGCCCATATCCCTCTGTACCTATCTTACCCATATAACTGTCTAAATGCTTTTTAAAAGACAAAATTGTACCCAGCTCTACTACTGCCTCTGGCAGCTCGTTCCAGACTCTCATCACCCTGTGTGTGAAAAAACTGCCCCTCTGGACCCTTCTATATCTCTCCCCTCTCACCTTAAACCTATGTCCTCTAGTTTTAGGAACCCTTACCTTTGGGAAAAGATGCTGACTATCTACCTTATCTATGCCCCTCATTATTTTATAGACCTCTACAAAATCACCCCTCGGCCTCCTACTCTCCAGGGAAAAAAGTCCCAGTCTATCCACCCTTTCCTTATAACTCTAGCCATCAAGTCCCGGTAGCATCCTTTTTACACTCTTTCTAGTTTAATAATATCCTTCCTAAAATAGGGTGACCAGAACTGTACACAGTATTCCAAATGTGGCCTTACTAAGATAGAACATAGAATTTAGAACATAGAATTTACAGTGCAGAAGGAGGCCATTCAGCCTATCGAGTCTGTACTGGCCCTTGTGAAGAGCACCCCACTTAAGTCCCACACCTCCATCCTCTCCCCATAAGCCAGTACTCTACCTAATCTTTTTGGACACCAAGGGCAATTTAGCATGGCCAATCCACCTAACCTGCACGTCTTTGGACTGTGGGAGGAAACCGGAGCACCCGGAAGAAAAATACGCAGACACAGGGAGAACGTGCAGACTCCGCACAGACAGTGACCCAAGCCGGGAATCGAACCTGGGACTCTGGCACTGTGAAGCAACAGTGCAAACCACTGTGCTACCGTGCTGTCCCACGGTATCTTGTACAGCTTCAGCAAGACGTCCCATCTCTGCATTTTGCCTGTTACTTCTGGCTCTGTATTGACTTGGTGGTTCGATGTAATATTGTGCCTCTCGGTTTGCAAAGCACAACGAGACCATTCGCTACATTAAAGACACTGCATACAAGTTGCTGTTGTTGGAATGTCCTACCTGCTTTGTCCTCATCTTTCCTTCAGCAGAAAGATTATTGTAGGTGTAATGAGCTTGAGTGATTCCACAGAAGAGGACAGCAACAATTCCTAAAATGGGAAATAAATTGTATTCCATTAGTCAAACAATTTGTCTTGTGGCTCCTAAATATGTAGGTTTTTAATGTTAGCCATTAGAGAGGGTAGTTTGTTATCAGGACCTCTTGTGGAAGGAACATCACAATTGTGGCCCAATCCCAATAAGGGGCTTTTCATTGACACCCTTTTGAGTGGGATTCCTTTGGATAGTTATTCTTGATCCACAGTGCCCACTGGATGCTTGTCAATGCTTGCAGCTTTAACCAGGAGCAGTCCGTATTACCTCCACCTGGACCCATGTACAAACTTTTGACAAAGAGTCATCGGACTGGAAACGTTAGCTCTCCCTACACTTGCTGCCAGACCTGCTGAGATTTTACAGCATTTTCTCTTTTGTTTCAGATTTCAGCATCTGCAGTAATTTGCTTTTATGCAAACGTCAACTGTTGTGTGTGCCTGACTCAGTTGGTTCGAGTTGCAGACAGTTTGGCAGCTGCTATACTGGCTGCCAGAGCTTTTACTGAGCCAATTTAATTCAAGTCCTTAAAATTCTGGCACAGAAACAGCAGTTGCCTGGTACAAATCTTAAACACATACTGGTGCCACCATCAGCCTTGTATCTCTGAAACTAGAACAGATCAGTGTGGGGAACCGGTACTCAACAAATGCCAATAAGCTTGGCTTTATTCTCTTCTTATTGCGCTCAAGACATGACAAATGTTGGTCCTACCATTAGGACTTGAATTTTACAAATAATGAGTACATAAGCAGTTACCATACAGTCATTGCTCACCTGAAGGAGACTTTCTATAAACAGATGGATAAGGAGATAGCGCGAGGCAGGTTAATCCTTCATGAGAGTCCTTCATTATAAAACATTTTAATGTGGCATTTCTGATTTTGTAACAATAACAGAAGAAACAGTGTACATACAAATATAAACATAGTGCAAAGGCCGTCTTTCTACCTCACAGGTCCCACCTTTCTTACACACTAATTTAAGCTAAATTTAACAAATTAACTTAAAAACACAAACAAATCACCCATTTTATTTGCAACATGAAACGAATAAACTCCTTAAAATTCCCTCATTAGGTTTGGAATTCCAAAGGGACAGTTCCCTTCCATTTCTCTCCGATTGATTGGAAATCTACCCGATCCCATTCTTCCCCATTGCATGGGAGCCCTGGTTGCACAGTGGTTAACACAGTTGCTTCACAGCGGCAGGGTCCCAGGTTCGATTCACGGCTTGGGTCACTGTCTGTGCGGAGTCTGCACATTCTCCCCTGTGTCTGTGTGAGCACCGTCTTCAGGTAGTCTCTTTTACATATCACTAGTTGTCACTTAAAAGAATAAGAAACACTGCAACAGAAGTAGGGCAGTCAGGCCCTGTCCGCAATTCTGTTTGATTATGATTCATCCAAATTGAAATTCTATTCACCTAACTTTGTTTGTTTATTAACAGAAGTCTATCAATCCAAGTCTTGAAAATTTCAATTAACCACGTTTCCAGTCTTTTGTCTCACCTTCCTTTGTATAAAAGTTGGAACTGAACAGGGCGACAAAGGTTATCATAGGTATTTGTATATTGAGGAAGGGTTCGCCAGTCTGGAGGAAATCAGGGAGAGGGTAGAGCTGCCAAGGGGTAGTGAGTTCAGCTATCTACAAGTTAGGGACTTTGCATGAAAGGTCTGGAAGGGGTTCTCTAGATTGCTGGGATACACCCTGCTGGAGCGACTGCTGCTTTCGGATGTGGAACGGGAGGGAAGAATTGGGGCTATGTATAAGTGGCTGGGAGAGCAGGGAGGCGAGCGGGTGGTGAAGATCAAGGAGAAATGGGAAGCGGAGTTGGGAATGGAGATCAATTGGGGAGTATGGAGTAAGGCACTGCGAAGGGTAAACGGGACCTCCTCTTGTGCAAGGATGAGCCTGATACAGTTGAAGGTGGTGCACATGACTCGGGCGAGAATGAGTGGGTTCTTTCAGGGGGTAGCAGATGAGTGTGAGAGGTGTGGGCGGGGCCAGCGAATCACGCACACATGTTTTGGGTTTGCGAAAAATTGGGAAGATTCTGGGCGGGAGTGTTCGCAGTCTTAGCCAGGATAGTGGAAGAGGAGGTGGACCCGGACCCTTTGGTGGCGATATGTTTCCCGGGGTGTTTATTTGCAGTAACCTACTTTGATACAAGTTTGTAATAAAAATGCATTTTTTTAAAAAGGCTATCATAGGTTTTGGAAATCTTAAGCAAAAACAGAAAATGCTGGAATTACTGAACAGGTCTGGAGTTTTAAGGGGCGTGATCGAATAGCTGCGTCCCACCCGACTCGGTGACATGATGAGGCCGTGGACCTCTCGCGAGATTTGCAACGCTCGGAGAGGTCACAATCTGGTTTGTAACCTCAGAGAGTGAGATACAGATTTACATACTTACGAAGTGGGATGACGGGCCGCCCCCGAGGACCACCAAAGAGATGAGTTGGGATATTGGGGGAGGTCCAGAGGCCGCAATGGGGAGTCCGAGGGGGTGAGAGAACGGGGCGGCATTTAAAAATGGTACCCCGATCTCTGCCTGCACTGACGAAGTGAGGTAAGAGCGGCCTTACCAACCAAGCCCATTTGATAGCGGGGTCATTCTCAGGGCTGCAGGCACAGAGAAACACCCCACTATATGTGGCCAAAATGGGACTCTGTCTTTTGAGCACAATATCAGATCAAATGTTTCATATTGATGATCTTTAGGGAGAACCAATGAAAAGTGATTGGGCTGAAATGTTAACTCTGTTTCTCCCTCCACAGAGCTACAGATTGTTTCCACCATTTTATGTCAGGAATGTTCACCTTGAGAGAAGTTATACTTTTTGTAGAAGGTTACTAGATCACTGTGTATTGCTCTCCAGAAGTCTGTTGCAAAAACCCAACAATTCTTCACCATTTTTAAAATTCTTTCATGGGATGTAGGCATTGCTGGTTGGGGCAGCATTTATTTCCCATTCCGAATTGCCATTGAGAATGTGGTGGTGAGCTGCCTTATTGAACCACTGCAGTCCGTGTAATGTAGGTACACCCACAGTGCTGCTAGGAAGGAAGCTCCAGGATTTTGACCCAGCGGCAGTGAAGAACACCAATATAATTTCAAGTCAGGATGTCATGGAGGGGAATTTCTAGGTGTTGGTGGCATTTGCTGAACTTGTCCTACAAGATGGTAGCATGAGTGTTGTTTGAACTGTACTCGTCCAGGCAAGTGGAGGGTATTCCATCACACTCCTGTCTTTTCCTTGTAGCTGATAGACAAACGTAGTCACTTCAGGAAGTGAGTAACTCGCCACAGGACTCCCAGCCTCTGACCTGCTGTTGTAGCTACATTATTCATGTGGCTGGTCCAGTTTGGTTTCTGGTCAATGGTAACCCCCAGGATGTTGATAGTGGGGGATACAGTGATGGTAATGCCACTGAATGCCAAGGGGTGATGGTTAGACTTTCTCTGGTTGGAGATGGTCATTTCATGGCACTTGTGTTGTGTGAATGTAACTTGCCACTCATCTGGCCAAGCCTGGATATTGTCCAGATCCTGCATTTGGACATGGGTTGTTTCAATAACCGAGGAGTCACAAACGGTGCTGAACATTGTGCAAACATCTCCACTTCTGACCTTATACTGGGGGGAAAGGTCATTGATGAAGCATCTGAAGATGGTTAGGCCTAGGACACTACCCACAGGAACTCCTGCAGTGGTGTTCTGGAACTGAGATGTTTTTATTCCAACAACCACAACTGTCTTCCTTTATGCCACATGTGTCTCCAACCAGCGGAGAGTCTTCCCCCTGAATCTCATTTACTCCAGTTTTGCTCGGACTCCTTGTTGCCAAACTCGATCAAATGCTGCCTTGATGTCAAGGGCAGTCACTCTCACCTCACGTCTGAAGTTCAGCTCTTTTGTCCATGTCTGAACCAAGGCTGCAATGAAGTTCAAGAGCTGAGTGACCCTGGCAGAACTCAAACTGAGCATCTGTGAGCAGGTTATTGCTGAGTAAGTGCTGCTTGATTGCACTGTTGATGACCCTTTCCATCACTTTACTGATGGTCGAGAGTAGATTGATGGGTGGTAATTTGTCGGGTTGGACTGGTCCTGCATTGTACAGAACCAGAGCCGGCTCAAGGCACCGGCAACTCGGGCAGTCGCCTGGGGCGCCATGTGCTAGGGGGCGCCAGAGACTCGAGTCCCGCGCATGCGCAGTTGGGCCGGTGCCAACCAGCGCATGCGCGGTGACCCCCCTCCCCCAGGGCGCCCCCCCCCCCCGTCCGCCCCCCCCCGCTCGGTCCGCCCCCCCCCCCCCCAAGGGCGCCGAAGTTCAGCTTGCCCGGGGCGCCAGCAACCCTAGGGCCGGCGCTGTACAGAACTGGGCAACTTTCCACATTATCAGGAGAACCCAGTGTTGTCACTGTGTTGGAACAGCTTGGCTAGGTGAATGGTATGTTCTGGAGCACAAGTCTTCAGTAACATTGCTGTAATATTGTCTTGGTCCAGAGCCTTTGTTGTCACCTGCGCCTTCAGCCATTTCTTGGTATCACGTGGAAATAATCAAATTGGTAGAAGGCTGGTATCTGTGATTCTGGGAGCCTCCAAAGGAGACCGAGAACTGCAATATACTGTTAAACTTTCAGATTAAATGACTTAATCACAATTTAAATCATCACCCATGGTGACATCCTTACTTCCATATCGTTTCTTAACAGCATGGGCCTTCCCAGCACACTGTCATTGTTTTTTATTATTCCTTTTATGGGATCTGGGAATCGCTGGCGAGGCCAGCATTTGTTACCCTCTCCTAATTGCCCTCGAGAAGATGATGGTGATAATTGGGCATTTTGTGTGCATCCTGCTAGTAGATTTTCTTCTGAGTTGGTCCCCCCATCAGGATTTCAATCTGTGATGAATTGTGACATTATTTACGACCCGCATTGCATGTTATGGCACAATTTATAGAAAGCACAAAAAGTGTTCCAGCACCGGCCATTCCTCAACTTTAAAAGATTAAAAATCCATTGAAAAATACTGAACACTTCTTAATATTAACGTGACATGTAGCAAATGAACCAATTAAAAACAAAAAAAATGACAATTTCCTTTGAAACACTGCTCCATTCAGATTGTCCTGCCTCACAAATACAGTATCCTCACCCCAGTGATTACTGATTATCCTCACACGTAGATCTATTGTGCCCCCTGCTTACAGCGTGAGACCAGAGTGGTGAGCAGCAATGCAATGTAGCTGACTGTGCGGTATTCTCCATTGCTGGCATCATTAGCTATTGATGGCACCTTCCCAGTTCAGATGATGCCAGCCAACCAAAGTTTGGGAGTTGCACACAGCTGCAGCTGCTATGTGTTGGGGTTGCTTTGTCAATGCCAGGCAGAGGGTGAAATCTGACTGAACAAAGGCACAGAGTATCCACATTTTCATAAGGAGCTATGGAGATGCAAGTGGAATCAGTGCAGCAAAGGAAAGGTAACCTTATGATCCCAGTGCATATGCCTCAAAGAAACATACAGTCTGTTTGGCAGGTGACTGCCAAAGTAGATTCTATTCAAACACATAGAGGGTGGGGAAATAGATTTAAAAATGTAAGGGCGGCACAGTGGTTAGCACTGCCAAAGTTGTGCAGGCTGGGTGGATTGCCCAAGTTAACATTGCCCCTTAGTGCCGCCCTTTTCAAATTTGGCAATACCCTTTTTTTTTTTTGCAGTGAAAATAGAAAGGTGTGCCTCATTTTACACTCTTCATTTATTCCATGTAGGCCATGTTTAAGCTACAGAGGATGGAAAAAAACATGTGTAAAGCTGTGCCCTTCCCAAAGCTCAAGACCATTCTTTCCTTGTTATTTTCCTTCATTTATCCTTTCTCTCTCTCTTACACAAAACACCAACAGACACACACATGCAACACACAGAAAAACACACATGATTTGCATCGTACAGGCCCGGCCAGTGTCACACTACTCCGATCCAGGTCTTCGACACTAACTTGCTTCTGTTTTTTGATGAGCTGACAGGGATGGTTGATGAGGATAATGCAGGGGTGGGACAGTGGTTAGCAGTGGTGCCAGGGACCCGGGTTCAATTCCGGCCTTGGGTGACTGTGCAGAGTTTGCACGCTCTCCCTGGGTTTGCGAGGGCTCCCTCCGGGTGCTCCGGTTTCCTCCCACAATCCAAAGATATGCAGGCTAGGTGGATTGGCCATGGTAGAATTGCCCCTTAGTTTCCAGTAATGTCCAGGTTAGGTAGGGTTCAGGGATAGGGCAGGGAAGTGGGCCCTTAGTGTCCAGTGATGTCCAGGTTAGGTAGGGTTACAGGGATAGGGCAGGCAAGGGTGCTCTTTCAGAGGATCGGTGCAGACTTGAAGGACCAAATGGCCTCCTTTGGCACAGTAGGGATATTATAGAATTTACAGTGCAGAAGGAGGCCATTCAGCCCATCGGGTCTGCACCGGCTCTTTGAAAGAGCACCGTACCCAAGCCCACACCTCTACCCTTTCCCCATAACCCAGTAACCCCACCCAACACTAAGGGCAATTTTGGACACTAAGGGCAATTCAGCAAGACCAATCCACCTAACCTGCACATCTTTGGACTGTGGGAGGAAACTGGAGCACCCGGAGGAAACCCACGCACAGACGGGGAGAACGTGCAGACTCCACACAGACTGTAAACGAAGCCGGGAATCAAACCTGGGACACTGGAGCTGTGAAGCAATTGTGCTAACCACCATGCTACCATACTGTCCCAAAGGATATGCTCCTATGATGTAGTGTACACGTACTTATAAAAGGCACTTTGATACAGTGTCGCACAATCTGCTTGTTAGCAAAGTTAGAGTCCATGGAATAAAAGGAGAAGTAGCAGATGGATCCAAACTTGACAGCAAGAGTGTAGCGGTGAACACTTGCTTTGTGGGCTCGAGAAATGTAACGCAGGGTTCCCCAGGGGTCAGTGCTAGAGTCCCTGCTTTTCCCGTTATATATTGGTGTGGACTTCGGTGTCCAGGGCATAATTTTAAATTTGCGGATTAAACAAGTGAATCGTGATGAGGATATAGACCAGATGGTACAATGGCCAGAAAAGGAACAGATAAAATTTAATGCAGGGAGTGAAACATTTTGGTAGAGAAAGGGAACAGCCGTTTGTATGCATAAATCATTGAAGGTGGCAGGGCAAGGGCGGCACGCTGGTGCAGTGGTTAGCACTGCTGCCTCACGGCGCCGAGGACCCGGGTTTGATCTTGGCCCCGGGTCACCGTCCATGTGGAGTTTGCACATTTTCTCCATGTTTGCATGGGTCCCACCCCCACAACCCAAAAAGATCTGCAGGGTAAGTCGATTGGCCACACTAAAATTGCCCCTTAATTGGGAAAAAAAGAATTGGGTGCTCTGAAGTTTAAAAAAAAGAAAGTAAAAAAAGGTGGCAGGACAGGTTATGAATATGTTTAGTCAACAGGGACATTGAGTAGAAAAGTATAAACCAGTATAAAACACTGGTTAGGCCTCAGCTGGAGTAACGTGTCCATCGGACATTGGACTTTAGGAAAAATGTGAAGGCTTTAGAAAGGGCACAGAAATGATTTACAAGAATGGTTCCAGGGAGGAGGAACTTCAGCTATGCGGACAGCTTGGAGAAGTTGGTGTTGTTCTCCATGAAAAAGATTGAGAAAAGATTTGATCAAGGTGCCCAATATCACGAGTGACCTATGGGGTGATAGGGTAAGCTTTAACTGGCAGAAGGATCCTGTACCAGAGGCCACACATTTAAGGTGATTGGCAAAAGAAGCAGATATGTCACAAAGGAAGACTTCTTTACACAGCAAATGGTTAGAATCTGCAATGTGCTGACTGAAAGTGTGACGCAGGAAGATTCAATCGTGGCTTTCAAAAGAGAATTGGACAATTAATTGAAGAAAAAGCAATTACAGGGCTACAGGGAAAATGGGGAGTGGGATGAACCAGGTTCCTTTTGCAGAGAGGCACAAACATGGTGGGTTGAATGGCTTCCTTCTGTGCTGTGCCATTCTGGGATTTTAGAAAAACTTTGACCAGGGATATATCCAACTTTCCCAAGAAATTGCTGAATGCGTGTCATCCATCCATTTATAAACAGGTTGGTCCATACCAGATGCAGTTGTATCCATGTCAAGCTGTACCCATCTCACAGAATACTTCCGCCTGTCACATATTTATTGTAATTAGGCGGAGAAATTGGTCCAGATTCCCTGGATTCAGGGTTCCTGTACAAATAGCAGTCTCAGAGCTCATTGATTTATGTGCCAACTCATCTCGCCGAATGTGCCCTCCACACTTTGTGGATCAACAGCTGGTCACTTTGTACTCCACCGTGCTATATTAAAAACATTTAATTTCCCTTGAACTGCCCTCTGATTTGTATCAATGATTTGGCTGACCACTTGCTCAGTGTAATGTCCACAGCCATTATGCGGAAAGTTTTACAATCTGCTGGTTTACATTCTCCATTGGGAATTATGCAACAATACAACGCGTATCTTTTCACAAAGTGAGGATATTGACCCTTTGACTATTTGACATTTGATAAGATGCCGCTCAAAAGGTAATGGTTGGGGGTAATATATTGCTTGGATCGAGGATTGGCTAACCAACAGAAAGCAGAGAGTAGGGTAAATGAGTATTTTTCTGGTTGACAAGATATTGGCGTGCCACAGGTTTCGGTCCTCAGGCCCCAACTACTTACAATTTATGTTAATGACTTGCATGCAGGGATAGAATGTACTACAGCCAAATTTGCAGATGGCACTAAAATAGGCGAGAAAGCAGGTTGTAATGAGGAATTAACAAATTTACAAATGGATAGAACATAGAACATAGAACAGTACAGCACAGAACAGGCCCTTCAGCCCTCGATGTTGTGCCGAGCCATGATCACTCTACTCAAACCCACGTATCCACCCTATACCTGTAACCCAACAAACCCCCCCCCCCCCCCCCCCCCCCAACCTTACTTTTTAGGACACTACGGGCAATTTAGCATGGCCAATCCACCTAACCCGCACATCTTTGGACTGTGGGAGGAAACCGGAGCACCCGGAGGAAAGATGAGTGGAAAGAATGAGAAAGAAAGAGGAGGAAAGATAGGTTAGATGAGTGGGCCAAAATTTGGCAAATGAAATTTAACGTGGATAAGTGTGAGATAATCCATTTTGGTTGGGGAATACAAAGGCAACTTATTATCTGAATGGAGAGAAACTGCAATATGCTTTGGTGCAGAGGGACATCAGTGTCTCTGCACACAGAGCGCACAAAGTTAGTATGCAGGTGCAGCAGGTCATAAGGAAGGCAAATGGAATTTTGGCATTCATTGCTAATGGAATAGCGTATAAAAGTAGGGAAGTGCTGTTGCAGCTGCATAGGGCATTAGTGAGACCACAACTGGAGTAATCCGCAGTTTTGATCCCCTTACTAAGGCAAGCATCCAGCAGAGGGCAGCAGAGCAGAGCTACTGATCAGCTGTTCTGGGGAAATTTGCATACATGCAGTGCGGTCAGCCTAATTTGAAGGTGGTTTGTGGAGGGGCTGTTGTTTAGTGACAATTAAACCCGAAACACTTCATTAGTGTTTCCCACCCTACCTCCTCCTCTAACCAAAAAAAAACCCACGGTTGTTGGGAAGCGGGAGCAGGAGCCTGTCGTGAAGGTGAGTGAGTACCTTTAAGTTTACTTACCTTTCAGCGGGAGCAGGGTTTGAGGGAATATCAGGTAAGCTCTTCCTTTCTTTTTCTTTTATTTTTCTTGTTTTTTTTTAAATCGAGAGGTGATGTCAGGGAAGGCAGTACAATGCTCCTCCTGCAGAATGTTTGAGGTGAGGGACGCCGTCAGTGTCCCTGCTGATTTCATCTGTGGGAAGTGCACCCAACTCCAGCTCCTCAAAAACCGTGTTAGGGACCTGGAGCTTGAGCTGGATGAACTTCGGATCATTCGGGAGGCAGAGGTGGTCATAGATAGGAGCTTCAGGGAAGTAGTTACACCAAAGACTGGAGATAGATGGGTAACTGTAAGAGGGACTGGGAAGAAGCAGTCAGGGAAGGGACCCCCTGCGGTTGTTCCCCTGAGTAACAAGTATACCGTTTTGGATACTTGTGGGGGGGATGACTTTGGATACTTGTGGGGGGGAAAGGAGTAGAACATTAGTAATTGGGGACTCAATAGTCAGGGGCACAGATAGGAGATTTTGTGGGAGCGAGAGAGACTCACGTTTGGTATGTTGCCTCCCAGGTGCAAGGGTACGTGATGTCTCGGATCGTGTTTTCCGGGTCCTTAAGGGGGAGGGGGAGCAGCCCCAAGTCGTAGTCCACATTGGCACTAATGACATAGGTAGGAAAGGGGACAAGGATGTCAGGCAGGCCTTTAGGGAGCTAGGATGGAAGCTCAGAGCGAGAACAAACAGAGTTGTTATCTCTGGGTTGTTGCCCGTGCCACGTGATAGTGAGACGAGGAATAGGGAGAGAGAGCAATTAAACACGTGGCTACAGGGATGGTGCAGGCGGGAGGGATTCAGATTTCTGGATAACTGGGGCTCTTTCTGGGGAAGGTGGGACCTCTATAGACAGGATGGTCTACATCTGAACCTGAGGGGCACCAATATCCTAGGGGGGAGATTTGTTAGTGCTCTTTGGGGGGGTTTAAACTAATTCAGCAGGGGCATGGGAACCTGGATTGTAGTTTTGGGGTACGGGAGATTGAGAGTATAGAGGTCAGGAGCACAGATTTGACTTCACAGGAGGGTGCCAGGGTTCAGGTAGGTGGTTTGAAGTGTGTCTACTTCAATGCCAGGAGTATACGAAATAAGGTAGGGGAACTGGCAGCATGGGTTGGTACCTGGGACTTCGATGTTGTGGCCATTTCAGAGACATGGATAGAGCAGGGACAGGAATGGTTGTTGCAGGTTCCGGGGTTTAGGTGTTTTAGTAAGCTCAGAGAAGGGGGCAAAAGAGGGGGAGGTGTGGCGCTGCTAGTCAAGGACAGTATTACGGTGGCAAAAAGGATGCTAGATGGAGACTCTTCTTCCGAGGTAGTATAGGCTGAGGTTAGAAACAGGAAAGGAGAGGTCACCCTGTTGGGAGTTTTCTATAGGCCACCTAATAGTTCTAGGGATGTAGAGGAAAGGATGGCGAAGATGATTCTGGAAAAGAGCGAAAGTAACAGGGTAGTTGTTATGGGAGACTTTAACTTTCCAAATATTGACTGGAAAAGATATAGTTCGAGTACATTAGATGGGTCGTTCTTTGTACAATGTGTGCAGGAGGGTTTCCTGACACAATATGTTGACAGGCCAACAAGAGGCGAGGCCACATTGGATTTGGTTTTGGGTAATGAACCAGGCCAGGTGTTAGATCTGGAGGTAGGTGAGCACTTTGGAAACAGTGACCACAATGCGGTGATCTTTACGTTAGTGATGGAAAGGGATAAGTATACCCCGCAGGGCAAGAGTTATAGCTGGGGGAAGGGCAATTATGATGCCATTAGACACGACTTAGGATGTGTAGGTTGGAGAAGTAGGCTGCAAGGGTTGGGCACACTGGATATGTGGAGCTTGTTCAAGGAACAGCTATTGCGTGTTCTTGATAAGTACGTACCAGTCAGGCAGGGAGGAAGGGGTAGAGCGAGGGAACCGTGGTTTACCAAAGAAGTGGAATCTCTTGTTAAGAGGAAGAAGGAGGCCTATGTGAAGATGAGGCGTGAAGTTTCAGTTGGGGCGCTTGATAGTTACAAGGAAGCGAGGAAGGATCTAAAGAGAGAGCTAAGACGAGCAAGGAGGGGACATGAGAAGTCTTTGGCAGGTAGGATCAAGGAAAACCCAAAAGCTTTCTATAGGTATGTCAGGAATAAAAGAATGACTAGGGTAAGAGTAGGGCCAGTCAAGGACAGTGGTGGGAAGTTGTGTGTGGAGGCTGAGGAGATAAGCGAGATACTAAATGAATACTTTTCATCAGTATTCACTCAGGAAAAAGATAATATTGTGGAGGAGAATGCTGAGACCCAGGCTATTAGAATAGATGGCATTGAGGTGCGTAGGGAAGACGTGTTGGCAATTCTGGACAAGGTGAAAATAGATAAGTCCCCGGGGCCTGATGGGATTTATCCTAGGATTCTCTGGGAAGCCAGGGAAGAGATTGCTGAGCCTTTGGCTTTGATTTTTATGTCATCATTGGCTACAGGAATAGTGCCAGAGGATTGGAGGGTAGCAAATGTGGTCCCTTTGTTCAAGAAGGGGAGTAGAGATAACCCCGGTAACTATAGGCCGGTGAGCCTCACGTCTGTTGTGGGTAAAGTCTTGGAGAGGATTATAAAAGATACGATTTATAATCATCTAGATAGGAATAATATGATTAGGGATAGTCAGCATGGTTTTGTGAAGGGTAGGTCATGCCTCACAAACCTTATCGAGTTCTTTGAGAAGGTGACTGAACAGGTAGACGAGGGTAGAGCAGTTGATGTGGTGTATATGGATTTCAGTAAAGCGTTTGATAAGGTTCCCCACGGTCGGCTATTGCAGAAAATACGGAGGCTGGGGATTGAGGGTGATTTAGAGATGTGGATCAGAAATTGGCTAGGTGGTGGTTGATGGCAAATGTTCAGAATGGAGTTCAGTTACGAGTGGTGTACCACAAGGATCTGTTCTGGGGCCGTTGCTGTTTGTCATTTTTATAAATGACCTAGAGGAGGGCACAGAAGGTTGGGTGAGTAAATTTGCAGACGACACTAAAGTCGGTGGAGTTGTAGACAGTGTGGAAGGATGTTGCAGGTTACAGAGTGACATAGATAAGCTGCAGAGCTGGGCTGAGAGGTGGCAAATGGAGTTTAATGTAGAGACGTGTGAGGTGATTCACTTTGGAAAGAAAAACAGGAATGCGGAATATTTGGCTAATGGTAAAATTCTTGGCAGTGTGGATGAGCAGAGGGATCTCGGTGTCCATGTACATAGATCCCTGAAAGTTGCCACCCAGGTTGATAGGGTTGTGAAGAAGGCCTATGGTGTGTTGGCCTTTATTGGTAGAGGGATTGAGTTCCGGAGCCATGAGGTCATGTTGCAGCTGTACAAAACTCTGGTACGGCCGCATTTGGAGTATTGCATACAGTTCTGGTCGCCTCATTATAGGAAGGACGTGGAAGCTTTGGAACGGGTGCAGAGATTTACCAGGATGTTGCCTGGTATGGAGGGAAAATCTTATGAGGAAAGGCTGATGGACTTGAGGTTGTTCTCGTTAGAGAGAAGAAGGTTAAGAGGTGACTTAATAGAGGCATACAAAATGATCAGAGGGTTAGATAGGGTGGACAGTGAGAGCCTTCTCCCGCGGATGGAGGTGGCTAGCACGAGGGGACATAGCCTTAAATTGAGGGGTAATAGATATAGGACAGACGTCAGAGGTAGGTTTTTTACGCATAGAGTGGTGAGGCCGTGGAATGCCCTACCTGCAACAGTAGTGACCTCGCCAACATTGAGGGCATTTAAAAGTTTATTGGATAAGCATATGGATGATAATGGCATAGTGTAGGTTAGATGGCCTTTAATTTTTGACTTCCCATGTCGGTGCAACATCGTGGGCCGAAGGGCCTGTACTGCGCTGTATCGTTCTATGTTCTATGTTCTATTACTTAAGAAAGGATGCAAATGCATTGGAGGCGTTCAGAGAAGGTTCACTGGAATGATTCCAGGGATGAAGGACTTGTCTTCAAAAGAGAGATTGAGCAGTATAGATCTATACTCGCTGGAGTTTAGAAGAATGAGAGATCTAATTGAGGTATATAAGATGCTAAAGACGATTGACAGGGTAGATGTAGAGCAGACGTTTCCCCTTGTTGGATATTCTAGAGCAAGAGTCGTAGTTTCAGGCTAAGGGGTGACACATTTAAAACAGAAATGAGGAGGAATTACTCCAGTCAAAGGGTCGCAAATCTGTGGAAATCTCTATCCCAGAGTGCAGTGGACGCCGAAACACTAAACAAATTTGAGGAGTAGATAGGTTTTTAATTAGTTGCAGGATGGAGGGAAGGAAATTGGAGGTGAGGACGAGATGGGATCAACCATGATCGTATTGAATGGTGGAGCAGCTCGAGGGGCTGAATGGCCTACTCCTAGTTCTTATGTTCCAGGAAGTTGGAAGCTCTTAAAAATCAATTCATAGCATTCCATTCTTTAAGCCTTGCCAACAAGATTGGATTTAGTAACTTTTTCGGTACAGTGCTGTAAATTGGTTGGACTGATCTACCCCATCAGTCTTGTTGTCATATAACCTTCCTGGGAATTCAATAGCGACAGTTTCTTTTCTTCAACCTGGGCATCCTTGAACCTAATCTGCTGCTTTGAAGCTTCTAGTCGAAGCCTTTCTAGCTTCCACAAGCCAATGGGCTAGTTCAAGCTTTTGATCATGCCCTTCATAGGCCTGGGCCACTTTGCCATTTGGTTACCGCCATTTATTTATCTTTAAAAATTTGAACACCGGTTACAGCCTGAGCTCACAGATTGGAGCCAAACTCCAGCTACTTTTGGAGTGAAAAGGATGCAAGTGGACTAATCATCTGTCAGTTACTTTTTAGCTTCAAAGAAAAGGGAAATATGGCACATTATACATAGCTGATCTGCTGAGCTCCAGCGCAAGTTGCGATGCACTCTTTTAGCGCCCAAGTTCCAACTTCCAGGGATCATCCGTCCCCTCTCTGAGCCAAAACAGAAAGTTATGAGCAAAGTAACAGGCATTGTAGTCAACAATGAATGCTTTCTACCATTGTAAGATACAGGTCTCATTATACACATTTTTCTATGCGGCTGATTGGTGCAGCTGACTAACAGAAGCAAAATTAAACCATTCAGATCTCAAACACATGTTCTTGTTTAAAGTCAATCCTGGGTTTCGAAACAGTAAACCCTACAGAGAAGAATGTTTATGATAAACTCAATCATCCATAGATGTCTTGTTAGCCCCTACCCCTAGATTGGCACAGTGAGCAGCCTGAACAAACAATGTTAACAGACCCAGACATATTTCCTTCCTTTGTTCTCAAGCCCAAACTGGGATCAAAAGGATCAAAAGAGACATTGTCACACTCAGCAGAACTGCCAACCATACTATTGGGTTCAGAGACTCACAGCAGTGAGCTTTAAGAATGGAGCATTATTAGTCCAGACAACAATTCTCTGACCTACTGGGATAAAGCTAAAGGAAGTGTGACCCCCATGATGCGATATTGCAAAGTCCATGGTCAGAAGTAAATGATTGATGGCTCAGTGATCAATACTAATTATTTCTGATACCCGGGTACATCTTGCAGGCACCATTCCAGTAGGCCAGGCATTACAAAGTGGAGGTCGCAACCCGCGGGCGGGTGTCGGGAGGGTCGCGGAGCCATCCTTCGCGATGTTCCCGATCGCGGGAATTCAGGCACAACAGCCCTTTCAGCCGGCTTTTAAAAATGGCGACTTTAAAAATGACGGTCGCGACCGGCTTTAAAAACCGGGAGGCGCTGTGCATGCGTGTCCGCTCATCAGTTCGCATGCCCGGAGCCCAGAGAGAAACTCCGCCTCCTCCTGACATCAGCTTGCTGACCCAGGAGAAGATTTTAAAAAAAATTAAATTCAGTCTTCCTGCATCTTTCTTGAATGTGCTCAACGGCCGAGCCCGCAGAACTCTCTTCGGTAGTGAATTTTAGAGATTAAAAAGATTCATAATACTTTGGGTTAAGTAAATCCTCCACATCTATGTCTAAAATTGCCGCATTGCAATATGCAGACTGTATCCCCAGGCTGTAAACCACCCATCTGAGGAAAACTTACATTCTGTACCTGCTCTACAGAGTCCTGAGAGAATAATGCCTGTTTCAATGAGCTCAGTTCTCATTCTTCGCTACTCGAGACTATAGAATATAAACCCAGGTTCACCTCTCGCTTTAAAGGTAAGAGAAAATGGTGGGTCGCGAAGGTCAGTCGACGTGGATCCCGAAGGATGGCCGGTTGGTGAAAATGAGTCCCGGGCAAAAATGTTTTTAAAAAACTGCTTTAGGCAATCCACCCAACAGGTGGCTCAGCTGCCTTTGAGGCATTTTCTGTGAGTCAGGGGTGTACCCAAATACTCAGAAACAAATACAGCAGAGAATCTCTCCCAAGAAGCAGTCAGCAATATATAATAGAGATACTTATATGGTGTGAAGCTGGGTTGTCTGGCCTGGAGAACAGCGATAGCAATGAAGAAATGTCATTTTGTTCCCTCATACATTTCTCTGTAATTCATTTGAGAGCTGGATGATAGCAAAGTGCTTCTCATCTGTGAGGCTGTGATTGGAATTCAGTACTTAAAGGATAAATACAGGGATAACAATGAGATGGCCTTCGTATTTTTGTTAAATGAGGAGCAACATTCTTCACTGGGGTGAAATGAATTTTGCAGAAAAGTTTTTTCGGATCTAAAGATGGAATATGTTAAACCAATGCTCGGCAGATATGTTTTTGGACTTGATAAAAAAAAATTAATTTCAATCGTTTCAAAAAGAACTTCAGGAATATATATTGTAATATTTCATTGACATTTTAAAATAGTTTTTTGCTGATTGAAATGGGTTGGCAAATTGCCTCAGCAATTCTCCGCGTAGGTTCAACAGAGCATGGAAGAAGGGATAATATTTCTTTGCAAAAAACAAGCAAAATATTCGTTTTGCATGACATTTTCTGATGCACATCAAATTTCCGAAATATGCCACCATGAAGTGTGCAATTTATGCACTTTTGTCAGTGGGAATATAAACTAGCAGATAACCATTAACTGCAGTAATGATCTTTTAACACTTCCTTAGCCGTCACATAATTGGTGCTATGATCCCAGCTGATGTAACTACTGGACAAGTCAGATCCTAGAGTGGAACCTGACTTTACACCTTTTTTTTTGAAACAGTGGAGGAAAGTTACTGAAGAAAATATGTATTAACCAAGAGAAAAATGGACTACACCATGTGAAAAGTTTGGAAAACTCTCAATGCAAACACAAGAAGATGCTTCAGATTCACACTATTTCTTTAGCACATAAATATTTGAAGACACATCGACCAGTGAAGATTTACCACTATGTTACCACAAAGCCTCTATCTCATTTGAAACTGGCACAGTTGCAAACAGTTTTTTTTGGTGAATTCCTGAGCACTGTGATCAATATAGGATTTTTTAATATAGATTGTATTATAGATCTGTTGCAGTAATACTTTAAAAAATCCTGGTTTAACATACATGCAGGCTTTGTGTCCGCAAAAGGTGCAATTAAGATGTTGTAAAAGTAAGATCATCATTTACTCCAACTAAGTATTTGCTTCCAAAGAGAGACTTGATGGGCTTTTGTTTATAGAATGAAGATTCCCCAGAGAGTAGATAATTTGACACATTTGTGTTTAGACCAAGTAATTAAGTCAAATGACCTGAGTGGATAAAGGTGATGTAATTACTGGGAGGAGCCTGGTCTGTAGCAGGCAGTTTAGATAGGAGATTGAACTGACCAGGAGCTTTTGCCAAAGGCTGTCAGGTTAAGCTGTAGTCTCCAAAATACAGCAGGACTTGCAGCTGGTGTCTCCAAGGGTGTTTCTCATTTTCCAAGTAGTCTTTCTAAGAAGTCTCTATCCAGAGAACAAGTATCCCTGTGTTTGCTAACAAGTGGCTTTTGACTTGTGATGGCCTTTGTTTAATTGGAGATAGATAAGGTATCAGTTAGAAGTTAAAAGTGTTGCTTTTATTAATAAGAATTGTTGAACTGTTAATTGTTTGCTATTTTCTGTTATGTTAATGTATTTAATCCTATGTTAAGAATAAAGTTAATGTAAAATTGGTCAGGCGAATCACTCCTGAAGTGAAGTATCCTTTCCTCAGTTTTATTAATTTAAAAACATTGTTTGGGGTTCTTGCCTGGTATCCTAACAAATATTGGGGTCTGGTCCGGCATCTTAACAGCATCCACTCAACATTTTTCACCCAATTCGTGTTTCTCCCCGAGCTATCCAAAACCACACTCTAAACTCGGTCTACCAGTAAACTGATCATTTTACTGAGTTTTATCGCTAAATATTCAAGCAACCGCTGTCCCAATTGCCTTGTAATGATTTATTCTCAGACAGCTGAAAATCCCTGTCTTCATTCTGTAGCACACACTGCGCCCATTCTTCTGTATTTTTCCTGTATCTGTGTCCCTGGATTATTTACTGTTTTTATTTTCCCAGAACCTCTAAATTGTTAGGGAATTAAGATAGTTTTAAGCAATTTATATTTTTATTTGTGTGTGTTGGGCATTGAGCTTTATGTTTATGCACATTTGTATTTCTGTTGTTGCATTTAAGGAAATTGGAGTTTAGTTTCACTTTAAAAGATGCCTGCATTTTAGAGAGGCCGGTATTCTGACCTTTGCGTCTCTAGTAGCCCGGTGCAGGATTCTTTTACAGTGGAGGGACGCGAAGCTCCCGATCCCGGAATCCTGGATTAACGACATGGCTGGGTTCATCAAACTGGAGAGGGTCAAGTTTGCCCTGAGGGGCTCGGTGCAAGGGTTCTTCCGGCGGTGGCAGCCTTTTCTTGATTTCCTGGCGGAGTGTTAGGAGGTGGTCAATCTCAGCAGCAACCCGGGGGGGGGGGGGGGGGGGGGGGGGGGGGGATTATGGGTCTGTTAAGGGGTTTGTTTTTGCAACTATATGTTTGTTATTTTTTTGTCATTAATTTATCGCTTTGTATTGGGGTGGAGGGGTTTTTCTTTCTGTTTTTTCTATGCCTTGTTTATGTTATTGTTGGGAGAAAACTTGTTGTTGAAAAATTTGAATAAAAATTATTTTTTAAAAAAAGATGCCTGCATTTTAATGACAATTTGCATCTCCAAAGCAAACACAGGGTATAAAAAAACTGAGCTGTTGCCTGTTAACAGAGAGGCCACATGGAAGCAGAAAGCACTTTGAGGTTCAGTTGACGACTATGCGCTGAGGTGAAGGGAGCAATTTAAGTCTCTCTGTAGCTGGATAGATTAATAATAATAAATAAATAATCTTTATCGTCACAAGTAGGCTTACATCAACACTGCAATGAAGCTACTGTTAAAATCCCCTCGTCGCCACATTCCGGCGCCTGTTCGGGTATAGGGAGGGAGAATTCAGAATTCTCAGCCGGTACAGGAATTGAACCCGCACTGCAGGCCTTGTTCTGCATCACAAACCAGCTGTCTAGCCCATTGAGCTAAACCAGCCTACTAACAGATTTCTGAGGAAAAATACGCCTTAGAATATTAGATACGTTGCTCTAGAGCAGGGGTGGGCAAACTTTTCCGTGCAAGGGCCACATTCAGAAATTCACAATTTTAAAGGGCCGCATAGTATATTAAGTAAATAATTACTTCACCCGGTTATGATTCTGGGCGCCTCATATAGAACATAGAACAGTACAGCACAGAACAGGCCCTTCGGCCCTCGATGTTGTGCCGAGCAATGATCACCCTACTCAAGTCAACGTATCCACCGTATACCAGTAAGTAACCCAACAGCCCCCCCCCCCCCCCCCATTAACCTTAAAAAAAAAAAAATTTTTTAATTTTTAAAATGTTTTTTTTTTAAATTTTATGACTTGGTGGGCCGCATAAAGACCTTTGGCGGGCCGCATGCGGCCCGCGGGCCGTAGTTTGCCCACCCCTGCTCTAGAGTAAAAGTAATAGCGAATACTGAGTAATTTCTGGATCTCAAAGGAGGTGGCTAGTTGTCAGCAATCTGGGAGAGGAAACTGCAGGCAGTAGGTCCTAAAGGTAAAGAAGAAGGGGCACAAGAAGGCCTTCCAGTCAAAGGGAATAAACAGAAATTTGGAAAAAGATGCTATTAAGTGAAGTTAAGAGTGAGGAGCAGAGGTTTCAAGTTAAAAGCTGGGGCTGCAAAGTGCAAACCTGGAATAATGTGGGCTTGCAAGAAAACAGATGCAAAGAGATTCAAAGATGGGTGACTCCTTATTATGGGCCTGTGAAGCAGTGGTGTTCTGTTGGCATGGCTGGGCATCTGAGAGATGGCATGGAAGGTGAAGCTTGAATGCACTTGACACTCCAGGACAGAGGAACACCGGAAGGGGAGGTTAAAACCCTGGAGATGGATCCTTAGTAAAGACATCCTAGAGAAAGTGACATATTCTTTGAGACCGGAGATTGCAAATCCTCATGTGTAAGACAGAATTCCAGTAAGACCAGTTGGCTCACAGTGTAACAAGTCTTTGAGGGTGATTGATGAGAAATCAATGGAAGTTATTTTGGTGGCATCTGCCACTTGGGTTCAGAGTTTGGGGTATCTGCCACATTTTGCCATTTAGTTACATTCAGTAATAGTTACCCATGCTGTTGTCATATTTGCAGCAAAGGTTTCTGTTCTGATGGAGAAGCCTAATTCTTAGACCAACACCTGGTTGCATCAATCACTACTGTCTGGAACAATGGGGTAGAATTTCATCATAGGTGGTTGTACAGAAGACTTTAAAAAAATGTATTTTATTCCAAACTAATACAAAAGGTAACAAAACTTTAACAATTCGGGGAACAAACTCCCCAACACACAACTATACAGTTTGTACAGATTTTTCACATTTCCACCCCCTCCTCTCCCCCCGATAAACAGTTCCTCAAACACAGCCACGAGCAATCCCCACCTTGCCTCGAAACACTCCGCTGAACCTCTTAATTCGTATTTAATATTTTCCGGCTGAGGAAAGTCATACATGCCCCCCAACCAGGCCACTACCCCGGTGGCGTTGCTGACCGCTACTCCAACAGAATTCTTCCCCGGGCAATCAGAGAGGCGAAAGCCACAACATCGGCCTTCTTCCCCTCCATCAGCTCCGACTTCTCCGATATCCCAAATATCGTCACTAGAGGGTCCGGCTGAACTTCCTCCCCCCTCGTTAGTGCCACAAGCACTCCTGCTCAAAATCTCTCCAACTCTTCGCAGCCCCAGAACATATGAGCGTGATTCGCTGGTCCCCACTCACACTTGTCTGCCATCCCCTGCAAGAACCCACTCATTCTTGCCCGAGTCACATGTACCCTATGTACCACCTTGAACTGCATCAGATTCATCTTTGCGCACAAGAAGGTTGCGTTTACCCGTCGTGGTGCCTCACTCCATACTCCTCAGTTTATCTCCCCTCCCAGCTCCCCCTCCCACTTCTCTTTAATCTTCACCACCTGCTCACCTCCCTGATCTCCTCGTCACCTGTATATGTTTCCGATTCTGATCTCACCTTCCACATCTGGAAGCAGCAGTTGCTCCAACAGGGTCTACCTCGGTAACCTGGGGAACACTTTCCAAACCTTCCTGCAGGTACGTAAACTCACGTCCTCAGGAGCTCTACCCTCTCCTTCAGTTCCTCTATACTGGCAAATCCTTCTTCCAGGTACAGATCCTCACCTTAACCAGCCCCGCTTCTCTCCACTTCCTATACGTGCCATTTATACCCCCCACCCCCCGCTCAAAACTGTGGTTTTCGCACAATGGTGTTAACACCGGCATAGCCCTCAAACTGGACCCCCTACAGGATTCCTCCTCCATCTTAACCTTTCTCCTTCCCACATTCGCCTCACCGTCTCCACGTTCGCTGTCTAGTAATAATGTAGCGGGTTCGGCAATGCCAACCCTCCCTTCTGCCTCTGTCTCTGTAACAGGGTCCATCTCACATTCCCTGCCCATACAAAGTTTGAAATAATCATATTCAGTTTTCAAAAGAAGGCCTTCGGTACAAAGATCGGGAGAGTCTGGAATATGAACAGGAACCTTCGGCAGAATGTTCATCTTCACCACTTGGACCCTCCCTGCCAAAGTCAAATGCAGCGTGTCTCATCTCTCAACGTCCTCCCTCAACTCCTCCACCAGTTTAGTTAAATTCCATTTGTGCAGCATCGCCCATTCCCTGTCTCTACCACCTTAAATGACATCCCCCTCGAGATTGGACCACTGACCCAACTAATTCACCGGGAATGCTTTACTTTTCCCTACATTTAACTTATATCCCAAGTAAGCCTCAAACTTCCCCAACAGGCCCATGATCCTATCCATGTTCTCCACCGGGTCCGAAACATACATTTGTAGGTCATCCGCGTGTAGCGACAGCCAATGCTCCTTTCCTCCCCTCGTAATCCCTTGCCACTCTGCTAACCCCCAAAGAACCATTTTCAGAGGCTCTATAGCCAGTGTAAACAGCAGCGGCGACAGCGGGCACCCCTGCCTTGTTCCCCTGTGTTGTTCAAAGTTCCATAAACCCATGCCATTGATCCGCAGACTCACCAACCAATGCTACCTACAACAGGTGCACCCATGCCACAAACATTGGCCCAAACCCGAACCTTCCCAGGACCTCAAACAGGTACTGCCACTCCGCCCGTCCAAATGCCTTTGTTGCGTATATAGACTTGAACTCTCGACGGGGTCATAATTACGTTTAACAACCTCCTTATGTTACTAGAAAGCTGCCTGCCATTTACAAAACCTGTTTGGTCCTCCGCAACCTCCAAAACCTGTTTGGTCTTCGGGCATGGTCCAAGATTACTATCCCCGTGTATTCTGCCCCCTCCACCCCTACTAAAAGCTCCCGCTCACCGCAGAAAAGTTAATTCTTGAATACACCCTAAATACGTGTGAGAAAAAGGAATACTCCCTTCCCCCGGATTCTTGTAGTCAATCATACCCATCCTTTCCATCAACCGCTCAGTTCCTTTGCCATTTGTACTCTACCCATTGACCTGGGGCTCGACCTAGCTATCCTCAGCTCTAGGACACAATTAAAATCTCCTCCCTTAATCAATTGGTGCGTGCCCAAGTCCAAGATCGCTGCCAGCAACCCCCTCATAAAATCTACATCGTCCCAATTCCGTGCATACACATTCATCAGTACCGCCTGCAACCCTTCTAATACCCCACTCACCATCACATATCTCCCACCTGGATCCTTTACTTCCTTCACGCTCACAAACCCCGTTTTCTTGCTCATCAAAATTGCCAACCCCCTGCGACTTTGAATCAAGCCCAGAGAGAAAACCTGACCCACCTTTCCCTTCCTTCGCTGAACCTGGTCCATCACGCGGAGGTGCACCTCCTGCAGAAAGACCACCTCCAGTTTTAAACTACTTGGGTGCGCAAAGACCCAAGATCTTTTCACCAGTCCATTGAGCCCTCGCATATTCCATGTTATCAGCCTTATCGGGGGCTTACGCCTCCATTCCCCTCTACCATCCGCTAATCTCCCTTTCGGCTCTACCCTCATTAATATCATCCGGTACCTGGCCCATCCAAGACATTTTTCCCCTCCCATTCCCAGTTGCACTTTTTCCTGGCCCACTGCAGAATCTTCTCTTTCTCAACAAACTTGTGGAGCCTCACAATCACAGCCTGCGGTGGCTTCCCTGCTCTCGGCTTCTGCCTCAGAGACCTGTGGCTCCGTCCACCTCAGGGGCCTTGTCCAGCACCTCCTCTGCCACCAGCCCCATCAGCATCCTCGAAACGTACCTCGTGGGACTCGTACCTTTCCTCCTTCAGGCAGACTGACTATACGCAGTATCGGCCTGTTTACCTGCTCCTCCGCCTTTTCCCTCAACGTCTTGCAAAGGTCTCCTAAGAGCCCCACCTTCGCCTCCAATGCCACCACCCGATCGCTGTGGCCCGACATGGCCCTCTCAATCTCTCAGTTCTGCGATCCCTATGCCTCCAAGCATTTCTCCACCCTCTCCATAGATCGTTCCAGGGATGCCACAGCCCCTTCAAAGACCTTCCAACGATCCTCCTGCATCTCCTTCCTCTGCTGGTGGAACTCTATCTTGGTGAAGGACATCAACTGTTCAATCTGGGGCTTTCCTACTTCCCGCTCTTTGGCCAAGTCCTTCACCTTCTTACGTTGGGTTTGATAACTGGCAGACATACCACTCCCGGGGAGGAACTTCTCCTCCGACCTTCAGTTACACTTTTCCATCGAAGTTATACCCGATTTCAGGTAAAAAGAGCTCTTTTCTACACCTTCAAGCAGGAGCTGCCCTGTGTGCGTCCGCCCTGGCCGCCACCGTAAGTCCTGTTTTACACAGGACGTGTGAGGCACCCATTATAAGCCCTACCCAATATTCAACTCCACCTACTTCAAAGGAACAGACTATCAGACAGGGCATATAACAAAAGGCCAAGAAGACATCCAGTTTCTAAGCTCTCAATGCCTTCAGCAACCAAGGCTCTAAAGCTCTGGAATGTTTCCCTTCAAACCTCACTACTCTCCTTTAAAACTTCCCCCTTTGACCAAGCATATTGTCAGCTGCCCTCATACCTCATGTGGCATGCCATCAAATTTTGATGAACAACAATCATCTGAAGTTTATCGAAGACAAAAAAATGCTTAGATATGGAGGAATCCTTCTCCAGTGGTCAGTAATTTCCTACGAGGAGTTACTTCCTACCAACCCACCTCCTATGGGTTTCTGAGGCTGACATGTTGCAACTCTTATCTAAGCATAAGATGGAGCAAAATGGAATTGGGGGAAGTCATCAAATGCAACGACATTTATAAAAGGTGAATTACCAAATAAAAACCTTCTTGTATCCTCCTGAAGGTGGGGCTCTTAGGAGACCTTTGCTGACTGATCCTTTATTCGTGATGCCTCCCTGTCATTCTTGATTTCTCTGCAGCCTGTGGTACGATTGACCACGTCATCATGGAATAAATCTTCTTTGTTTTAAAACTAAAATACTGGAGATGATGGATATCTGAAATAAAGGCAGAAAATGCTGGAAATACGCAACAGGTCTGGCAGAATCTGCGGAGAGAGACACAGAGCTAAGAATGGTTTTTCAGAATATGAAACCTTTATTAATTAGGGGATCAGAGGTTATGGGGAGAAGGCATGGAGAATAGGGATGCTAAAAATATCAGCCATGATTGAATAGCGCAGCAGACTTGATTGTCCGAGTGGCCTAATTCTGCTCCTATGTCTTATGGCATTGCTCGGCACAACATCGAGGGCCGAAGGGCCTGTTCTGTGCTGTACTGTTCTATGTTCTATATGAGGCGCCCAGAATCATAACCGGGTGAAGTAATTATTTTACTTAACATACTATGCGGTTCTTTAAAATTGTGAATTTCTGAATGTGGCCCTTGCACGGAAAAGTTTGCCCACCCCTGTCTTATGGTCTTATGAAACATGAACCTGTTTCTCTTTCTATAGATACTGCGTAACCTGGAGTATTTCTCGCATTCTCTGTTTCAACATTTTCCTTGTCCCGCTCAGTGCGTCTGCCCATACTTGGGTATACATGCCCATGTCTATCCAATTATAACCAGTGCTTCACCCATGGTGGCTTACAGAAAATCGCCGCTCCATCACTGTTGTTGAGTCAAAATCCTGGAGCTCACTTCCTAACAGCACTGTGGGTGCACCTACAACACATGGGCTGTAGTAGTTCAATGCTGCTCACCACCACCTTCTCATGGCTAATTAGGAGTGAGCAATAGATGCTGGTCCAGCCAGCAATTCCCACATCTCATGGAAGAACATAAGAAGTACTTTATTTTGTAAACATGGGGCCTGGATTTTCTGGCCATTCCCGCCTGCAGGATCTCCCAGTCCCTCCGAAGGTGAGCATCCCGTGACAGGTTCCCCGGCGACGGGATGGGCGAACCATGCAAAACGGCGTAAACCTCGGTGGGATCTCTGGAAAACACACCGCAGGGAGGCGGGAGAATTCCGCCCAGGGACTGTGGAATGTCTACGCACCTTGAACCAATTACCTTCCTCCCTCTAACTGCATCGCCAGAAGATGACACTTGATCTAGACCGTCCCATATGCATCTGGACCTCCCATATGCATCTCATTGGAAGATTGACTTGTAGGTTGTCATTTCTTTGTATCTAATTTACTAATTTCTGATTGGTTAGGTAACTGCACTCTCAGATTTTCTGCTCTCTGACTGGTTATTGCCCCAATCTCAGAAATGCCTTCAGTCACCATTCCTACTAGCCTCTGACTCTCGGGAAGTTCGCTGATAATGGAATAGCTTTTAGTATATTAAATTTCTGAATTCTAATAGGTTTTATGATAGGCTTCTATGAAATGGCAGACAGGCCATAAGTACCTGGGACAAGTCGGCAACCTGATTTATCAAGAGGAAAATGCAGAGAGACGATGGTCTCAAATTATGAGTAAATCAACATGCAGAGGTCTGGATCTGCAGAACCTTGCTATGTGATTTATGGGAAACTAAATAGCAAAAGGCATAATAATTGTAGTGGGGTGCATGGAACTTGATTTATCAAACTGCTGATGTATAGAGGCTCAGGCCTCTAAATCTGGAATTCAATTTATGAGCAATGTGTTATAGAGTGGGATAGCAAAGTTGGATCAGGGTCATAGATTTCTTTTTTATGTTTTCAATTATATTAAAAAAAATTCTGTGAGCAACACATAGCAGATGGACGCTATTAGACTTATTCATGCCGTCTTAACTTCACTCTTGCAACCAGCAACAGAGATATCGGGCATGATTCTCCGGCCTCTTTACACTCATGCTCAAGTGAAATGAAACCGGTGAATAGTGGGAAAAACGAGACCCGCCAAACAGTTTGTGATGCAACCGGCTCGCTCCCATAGACAAAATCAGGATCTCGCTGTAGAGTGGCGAGAAACCAATTATCATCACTTAAGCCCCAATTCCATACAATTAATGACAGCCGTCCCATATCCAATGGCGTCCCGTCATTCAGCGGCCTCCCCAGCAAGTGGTCACATTGGCGCTGATTAGCACTCTTTTCGAAAAACGTGAACCTGGCGGAAGGACTTCAGTGGGGAGCCGGGGGGGGGGGGGGGGGGGGGGGGGGGGGGGGGGGGGGGGGGGGGGGGGGGGTGAGCAGCCATCTCTGCTCACAGGCAAAGAGCCCGGGGGTGATGAGCTTGCCACCTCAGTGCTCGGTGGGGAGTGGGGGACACTCGGCTGGGGGTGGGGAACCCTCTGCAGGGGTGGGCTGTAAAAGGGGGGGTTCAGCGATGAAACCTCTTAAAACTGAATCGTTAGCATGCCACTAGAGTAGTTATTTTATTAAGGATTGAGATGAATTATAGGACTGAGTAATCATTATTAACCATTAAAAATGTATTTTTAGGACATAGCAGTAATAAGTAATCAAATGGGATTTAGGATAGCTAACTTGACCAAAAGGACATTACTTCTGACATCCTGTCTTTGTGAAACAATTCAGGGTGCTGGTTCTGTTGTTCTGTTTCTCACCAATAGGCAGCACAGGCTGCTGGGATTGTACACAGCTACCAGGATGAGGATCAATCATGCGCTGCTTGCGATTCTATTGGGTGAAGTTTAAATACTGCTTGCAATTCTATTGGATAAGTTTTAAAAAGGCAGCTTCAGGGATTGGATCACGTCCAACTGGGGTGGGCTATTGATTTTTGAACGTTGTATAAGTACTGTGGTCTTTGTTCGGCAGAACAGGTCTTGGCCAGTCTGTTCTCTGTGTAGACGTAACAAGCTTGATTAAATAAGCCATCTTGTCCAGGTTGTCGTGTTTGTTCCTCTCTGTACTGAGCTGAGCCACAGGGAATAACCCCACGTGGAAGCTGACTCAATACACAGGTCCTGAAACCATCTCCATCTGAATGACCCGGCTGCACCCTATTGTCTTCACCAGCTCCGGGTAACTCTGTACCAGAGGCTCAGCATCAGGCTGGGACCCAGCTGGGTCCTAGGATCCAGCAGACCTCTGACTGCTGACTCGCCTGGGGGCTCCTTTCTCCAACTGATGTGCATCATCAGCGGTGTGGTGCTCACCTGATTGTGCCCCCGCAGCCTGACCACTAACATCACACCGAGGTGTGTGTATCTGCATTGGTGGAGGGTGGGATGAGCTGTGCCGCTACTACAGTTGCTCTCCTCTGAGATGTTCTTCTCGGAGTCAGGACAGGGGGCCTCCCAAGATGGGCTAGCTCCATTGGCTGGAGGACCTGTGGGAGAATGGACATGTCGTCAGTGGGAGCGATGGGTCAGTCATAAGGCAATCACAACTCACGTTTGACAGGTCCTCTAGGGACCTCACCTCTGCGGCGGCCGCCAGCCTCCGTGTGGCTGACCCATATGTCCTCGGTCACCCCAGTCACCTCCAGGGCATGTTCCTCGAAGGAGGTAAGGATTCTTATGTCCGGCAGCCGTCTGCCAGTTTGGGCCCTCTCCCAACGGTTATGGGAGAGCTTTTCCTGAGAAGCGTGGTTCACAGTGATGGGAGAGGGGGTGTGGAGGAGGGGTTGGAGAGGGGTTGAAGGGGGAGGGGGTTGGGGGAATTGCTGGGGGTCGCATATGGAGTTGGATACTCCCTTGTGGAGCTGGGGGTTGCATATCTACTCACTCGTGCTGCGCAGTGTACGTCGTTGACCTTTTTCCGTCACTGGAGGCCAGTCCTTCTGGTCACACTCACCGAGCTGACAGCTGCTGCCACCTCATGCCAGGCAGCACTGCTACCTTGTGGCTGATTCTCCGGGACCCTCTGGGGAACAGGACATCCCTCCTGGTCTCCAACGCATCTAGCAGCCTCCCCAGGTCGGCATCCCCGATCTCCTTGGTGCCATTGTTCCGAGCTGGCTGGGGTTGGCTGAACATATGCAGCTTAAGTGCTGCTTGTCCTTGTTCGGGGTGGGAGAGGAGTGGGGGGGGGGGGGCTAACGAGCACGGTGCAATCAAATCAGCTGGCGAGCCTTCAGTTGCGATAAGAAGCCCTTGAGCCCTTGTTAAGTGGACCAATTAATGTTGAATTGCGTTGCCGGCCTCGCTGGGCCAAGTGCCGGGCCAGGAAGCTCGCAGCAATGCCTACTCGCTACCACACTTAGAAATTTTCCCAGAGAATTGCGCCGACACATTGTATAGATCAGACTGCTGTAAGAAACCTCATCAGATTAACAATTCTGATGACATCGGTGGATGAGAAAGATGCCCCTCCTTCAAAGATATGCATATGCAGCCAATTCTAATTTATTTCAGATGCACTCAGTCAATTAAAGTGATTCTGAAATGTAAAAAACACCACACTGCTTTTGAAGAATTGTTAAACAAAATAAATTGGCGGTGAGGCAGTCTGGACGAATGCACAATTTGGAGGCCTGCTTACCAAGATCAATGGATACGGATATTGATGAGATTCATTCCAGCCGACAAATGGTTGCAATTGGACCCATAAATGAAGTAACGTGATTGCACAGACACAGTTTATCCAGTACCAAAGACAAACCAAAGTAAATTTTTTTATTCTTTCATGTGATGTGGGCATTGCTTGCAAGGCCGGTATTTGTGGCCCATCCAGAACTGTCCTTGGACTGAGTAGCTCGCAAGGCCATTGCAGACGGAAGTTAAGTGTCATCCAGCTTGCTGTGGGCCAGGCCAGGTAAGGATGGCAGATTTCCTTCCCTGAAGGGCAGTAGCGAACCAGATGGGTCTTTTTTAAACAACAATTGACAATATTCCACGGTCAGTATTACTAAAATTAGATCCATAGTGCAGATCTTTATTTTTTTTAAATCAATTAAAAATTCATCGGCTGCTATTGTGGGATTTGAACCCACGTCCCCAGGCCATTAGTCTGTGCCTCTGGATTATTAGTCCAGTAATATCACCACAACACCACTGTCTCCCCTTTATACTTGTGAAAGTGCTTTTTGATATTGGGAAGGTGTACAGAATCTCACATATGGGTGGGGCCAGACAGGACCCCTTTCCTTTAGAATGAAAGAAAATGTAATATTAAAAATCAGAATTTTGATTGGTTACACGGCTGAGTTTTTTGATTGCACATCTTCACCCACTGAGTGACTCTGTTGCGATGAATACATCATCTCTCCCTGCAAATAAAACCCAAGTCCCTTAAAATAACAGACACAAAACCGCATCGCCCATCACAGGAATACACTAGCCCTTCTTGTGATGCAGGGTGAAAACGGACTTAAGAGGCTACTGATGCCAGAGAATGAGGAGAATCTAATTTCATAAGAACATGAATCCAACAATTTTTTGACAGCAGAGTAATTAGCAGTTTCTACGAGAACAAATCCCCTGTAAAACATTTAGGGGACCGAGGTCTCATTAACCTGATGGGAATACATGTGGAACTCCAACAATTTCAAGAGATGCAAACAGCACATTTATAATAATAATCTTTGTTGTCACAAGTAGGCTTACATTAACACTGCAATGAAGTTACTGTGAAAAGCCTCTAGTCGCCACATTCCGGCGCCTGTTCGGGTACACAGAGGCAGAATTCAGAATGCCCAATTCACCTAACACGCACATCTTTCGGGACTTACATACATAGAACATACAGTGCAGAAGGAGGCCATTCGGCCCATCGAGTCTTCACCGACCCAGTTAAGCCCTCACTTCCACCCTATCTGCATAACCCAATAACCCCTCCTAACATTTTTGGACACGAAGGGCAATTTAGCATGGCCAAGCAACCTAGCCTGCACGTCTTTGGACTGTGGGAGGAAACCTGAGCACCCGGAGGAAACCCACGCAGACATGGGGAGAACGTGCAGACTCCACACAGACAGTGACCCAAGCCGGGAATCAAACCTGGGACCCTGGCACTGTGAAGCCATAGTGCTAACCACTATGCTACCATGTTACAAAGACTCTAGTTCATCACCGAAGACATTCAGATACATTTACTCTTTCCTCAACGGGAGATTTGACAAAAGTTTCCAATGTCGTCAAGTGATCTGCTGATTTTTCTAAAAACTGCCCCCATAAGGGCGATGTGTGCGTGTGTTGTTCTTGCTCACCTGTAAGGCCACTGGCTTCAGCCGAGAGAAACGCACTCCAGGACAACAAGAAGAATATTCCAGTCTCCAGCATCGGGAATTCACAGAGTTTGGTGAATTTCGTTAAGTTATCAAAGAATATGTTAAGGAGAAAGAAATGACAGAACAAATCATAAACCAATCCCTTTTCTCACCAAACCTCTCTCATCAGCCACACTTCCCATCTCTTTCACTTGGGTTGTGGTTTCCATGAATGATAGCTGCTCACAACAGCCTCATCCAAGTGGCCATTAGGCACCTTGAACCTTGACTGTGAATGCCAGTAGTCTATTGGTCTGTGAAGGGCATGGCGACCAAGGCCAATCTTGCCCTCAGATGGCAACTGCTCGTTCATATTTACAGCAGGAGCACTGTCTGGCTTTCCCTCCTCAACCTGGAATACTCACGAGCAACCATAGCTTTCGACTGCCACTCCTGCTTAGCGGTGAAGACCAGGAATCGAACTTTGAGATCCTTCCTGAAGGCTCTGAATTATATGTGGGTAGGTTCTGTGCTTTGGTATCTCTAGCAAGGTCTCTATCTTCACACAGGGACCTGGGCTGTGTCAGCAGATTAACCATAAGGCTAAAATTGATCCAATCCACATTCCTGCAACTACACCTGTCCAGTCCAGCAGAGGTTTTTTTTTGATAAATGGAGGAAAGTGAAGAGCAACCTTGAATAATGCAGGACACCAGCACGTTTGAGCAGAGTATGAGATAGACCAGGAAGGGGAGCATGTGAAAACCTTTTCTCTTCCCGCTTACAATTTCTAGCCTGTTACTTTACCTTTCCAGAAGTGCAATGTTAATCAGGGACAGGGGCTCTGGCTAATACATCCAGCCCTCGCCCTGTGATACTCACAGTAATTTTGTTGTCCCCCACTGCAGCTCTGCTAATCATTCTGAAAATACAACCTGCAGCCTTTCCAGTTTATTGCTCAGTGTCACACCACAGGGTGCATTTATCACACTCACTGGGGAAGTCAATCGTTCGTTCCAACTTAAACATTGCATCTGTTATTTTCCCTTTTAAACCATTCTTCATTAAGTACATGACCTTTCGCTTGAGACTCTCAGATGTTTGCAGTTCAATACAGTTCTATATGAATTACTCAAGCTGATTACAGAGCAGAATGTCATTTGCCGGCTGCATTTGCAATTCCTAAATGTCACTCATTTTTGTGTTTTCCCACCGACAGCAGTGTAATTGGAACACATTTCTCAAAAGAGTGCTTCTCCCACACACGGCTCGGTCTGCTTGTCCCTGTCCTGCGGGTTGGCCACGGTTAGTTCTCGATTTCCTTGAAACTGAGCTTCGCGCAGCAACTGTCATGTTGTTGCTCCGGAACATTCCACTGCATTCTCAACACTTCTTTATTTCCTTTTCAGATCGTTTCTCAAAAGGTTAATCTTATCACTGGTGGTTATTTGACCCTGAAGAGTAAAAAAAAATTAGGGGGAGGCATGTGCTGACTTTAAAACTTTGGTCTCTCCGTGAAGGAGCCCTGTTCTGAAAGAAAATTCTTATCAGGAACTATTAACTTCTACGTTCTTTTTGATCCACTTCTAGATTTCAGAAATCTAATTACAAATGGAATACCCACAGAGCTTGGTGCTGCACTCATCGCCCTTATGTTACAATACATATTAACAATATCGCAACATACATTCACAGATGCTGGAACTGTCAGCAGCTTTGAGAATACCACAAAGGTTAGGGCAAGTGTTAGAACATTGAAGGAGAAAAGAGTGACTCCTATGTGATCCGGATGTGATGGGAGATCACTCAGTAGGCAGATGACATTTAATGCAGATAAATGCAGTGTTGATCATGTGGCTTGGGTTTATCCCAAGCACATGTGTGCATGCAGGATTTCAAACTAAAGTATGCTGATTCAGGGGGAAAACCAAGATGTTTGGAACACATGAATCTCTAAAGGTTCAAGGCTAGTGCCGAGAGATGATAAGCCACCTGAGTATTAGGATGTTGGGGATAAAGAAAGAAAAGAGGGATATGGTGCAAAGAAAGTGAGAGTGTCGGTGGCATTAGAGAAGGAAATAGCACAATATGAAGTAGAAGCAAGCTGAGAAGGATGATGAGGAATTTAAAGACAGGTTTACAATGCATATATATATAAACGCACAAAGTGCCGTGAATAAGATTGGCGACCTATAGCACAAATAGCCGTTTAGTGGCAATAATGGAAATTGGACTTTAAAATAGTGAAGACAGGGTACTTAATAGTCAAGGATACAATGTGTTCAGAATTGACAGGCAGGGGGAAAAGGGAGGGGGGATGGCAGTTCGGATTAGGGGAGACATTGGAAAGCACCTTGAGGGAGCAAGGACAGAATCCAATTACTAAGAGTTGAGTAGCAAGTGGATGATATTCTATAGGCTTCCAAATAGTGAGAAAGAGATACAAGAGCAAAAAGAAAATCAAAGAGATGTTCCAGAACTAGAGAGTAGTGATATTGGGGATTTTAACTATCCAAATAGCAATTGGGATTATGTTAGAGTAGAGGGTCAGGAGGAGGAGGAGGAAGTTCTGAACGTATTCAGGAGAGTTTCCTGGGCCAATATGTTCTCAGCCCAGTGAGAAAGGAGGCATTTTGGGGTCTGATGCTGGAGAATGAGGTGGACCAAATGTCTGTCATGATCACGTGGGTAACATAGGGATTCGGAGCAGAAGTCGGCAATTCAGCCCTTCGAGTCTGCTCTGCCATTCAATCAGATCATGGCTGATCTCTTCCTGGACTCAAATCCACCTCCCCACATGTTCCCCATATCCCTTTAATCCACTTTTAAAATCAGAAATATATATATCTCCTTCTTGAAACCATTTAATTATTCTGATTCCACCGCACTATGGGGCACCGAGTTGCACAAACTCACCACCCTCTGCGAGAAGTAGTTCCTCCTCATCTCAGTTCTAAATCTACCACCTCCCAACCTATATCCGTGACCTCTCATTCTAGATTGCCCACAAGGGGGAACATTTAGTCTACGTTTACTTCAACAATCCCATTTAGTAATTTAAATACCTCGATCATATCCTCTCTCGTCCTTCTAAACTCCAGCGAGTATAAGCAAACTTGTTTAATCTCTCCTCATACATCAACCCCTTCATCCCCGGAATCAATCTGGTGAGCCCCCTCTCAACTGCCTCCCATGCACCACATCCTTCCTCAAATAAGATGGCCGAAACTGGACACAATACACCAGATGTGGTCTCACCAGCACCCTCTACAATTGCAACAACACTTATCCACTTTTATGGGCTGAGGTTAGAAACAGGAAAGGAGAGGTCACCCTGTTAGGGGTTTTCTATAGGCCTCCGAAAAGTTCCAGAGATGTAGAGGAAAGGATTGCAAAGATGATTCTGGATAGGAGCAAAAGTAACAGGGTAGTTGTTATGGGGGACTTTAACTTTCCAAATATTGACTGGAAACACTATAGTTCGAGTACTTTAGATGGGCACGTTTTTGTCCAATGTGTGCAGGAGGGTTTCCTGACACAGTATGTAGATAGGCAAACGAGAGGCGAGGCCACATTGGATTTGGTACTGGGTAATGAACCAGGACAGGTGTTAGATTTGGAGGTAGGTGAGCACTTTGGTGATAATGACCACAATTCGATTATGTTTACTTTAGTGATGGAAAGGGATAGGTATATACCGCAGGGCAAGAGTTAGATCTGGGGGAAAGGCAATTATGATGCAATGAGGCAAAACTTTGGATGCATCGGGTGGAGAGGAAAACTGCAGGGGATGGGCACAATTGAAATGTGGAGCATGTTCAAGGAACAGCTACTGCGTGTCCTTGATAAGTATGTACCTGTCAGGCAGGGAGGAAGTGGTCGAGCGAGGAAACCGTGGTTTACTAAAGCAGTTGAAACACTTGTCAAGAGGAAGAAGGAGGCTTGTATAAAGATGAGACGTGAAGGTTCAGTTAGGGCGCTCGAGAGTTACAAGTTAGCTATATAGGATCTAAAGAGAGAGCTAAGAGGAGCCAGGAGGGGACATGAGAAGTCTTTGGCAGGTAGGATCAAGGATAACCCTAAAGCTTTCTATAAATACATCAGGAATAAAAGAATGACTAGGGTAAGAGTAGGGCTAGTCAAGTACAGTAGTGGGAAGTTGTGCATGGAGTCCGACGAGATAGGAGAGGTGCTAAATGAATATTTTTCGTCAGTATTCACACAAGAAAAAGACAATGTTGTCGAGGAAAATACTGAGATACAGGCTACTAGACTAGAAGGGCTTGAGGTTCATAAGGAGGAGGTGTTAGCGATTCTGGAAAGTGTTAAAATAGGTAAGTCCCCTGGGCCGGATGGGATTTATCCTAGGATTCTCTGGGAAGCTAGGGAGGAGATTGCTGAGCCTTTGGCTTTGATCTTTAAGTCATCTTTGTCTACAGGAATAGTGCCAGAAGACTGGAGGATAGCAAATGTTGTCCCCTTGTTCAAGAAGGCGAGTAGAGACAACCCCGGTAACTATAGACCAGTGAGCCTTACTTCTGTTGTGGGCAAAGTCTTGGAAAGGTTTATAAGAGATAGGATGTATAATCATCTGGAAGGGAATAATTTGATTAGAGATAGTCAACATGGTTTTGTGAAGGGTAGGTCGTGCCTCACAAACCACATTGAGTTCTTTGAGAAGGTGACCAAACAGGCGGATGAGAGTAAAGCAGTTGATGTGCTGTATATGGATTTCAGTAAAGCATTTGATAAGGTTACCCACGGTAGGCTATTGCAGAAAATACAGAGGCATGGGATTCAGGTTGATTTAGAAGTTTGGATCAGAAATTGGCCAGCTGGAAGAAGACAAAGGGTGGTGGTTGATGGGAAATGGTCAGACTGGAGTCCAGTTACTAGTGGTGTACCACAAGGATCTGTTTTGGGGCCACTGCTGTTTGTCATTTTTGTAAATGACCTGGAGGAGAGCGTAGAAGGATGGGTGAGTAAATTTGCAGATGACACTAAAGTTGGTGGAGTTGTGGACAGTGCGGAAGGATGTTACAAGTTAGAGAGGGACATAGATAAGCTGCAGAGCTGGGCTGACAGGTGGCAAATGGAGTTTAATGCAGAAAAGTGTGAGGTGATTCATTTTGGAAGGAATAACAGGAAGACAGAGTACTGGGCTAATGGTAAGATTCTTGGTAGTGTGGATGAGCAGAGAAATCTCGGTGTCCATGTATATAGATCCCTGAAATTTGCCACCCAGGTTGAGAGGGTTGTTAAGAAGGCGTACGGTGTGTTAGCTTTTATTGGTAGAGGGATTGAGTTTCGGAGCCATGAAGTCACGTTGCAGCTGTACAAAACTCTGGTGCGGCCGCATTTGGAGTACTGCGTGCAGTTCTGGTCGCCGCATTATAGGAAGGATGTGGAAGCATTGGAAAGGGTGCAGAGGAGATTTACCAGGATATTGCCTTGTATGGAGGGAAGATCATATGAGGAAAGGCTGAGGGACTTTAGGCTGTTTTCGTTGAGAGAAGACGGTTAAGAGGTGACTTAATTGAGGCATACAAGATGATCAGAGGATTAGATAGGGTGGACAGTGAGAGCCTTTTTCCTCGGATGGTGATGTCTAGCACGAGGGGACATAGCTTTAAATTGAGGGGAGATAGATATAGGACAGATGTCAGAGGTAGGTTCTTTACTCAGAGAGTAGTAAGAGCATGGAATGCCCTGCCTGCAACAGTAGGGGACTCGCCAACACTAAGGGCATTCAAATGGTCATTGGATAGACATATGGACGATAAGGGAACAGTGTAGATGGGCTTTAGAGGGGTTTCACAGGTCGGCGCAACATCAAGAGTCGAAGGGCCTGTACTGCGCTGTAATGTTCTATGTTCTATACTGCAGTCCGTTTACAATCAACACAAACATTCCATTTGCTATACCTGTATACCGACTTTCTGCGATTCATGAACTCAGACACCCAGATCCCTCTGCCCAGATGCATCTTGAATCTGCTTTCCATTTCGATAATAATTTGCCTTTCTATGTTTTGGGCCAAAATAGGTAACCTCACACTTATCTACATTAAACTCCAAATGCCAAACCGCTGCCCAATCTCCTGGCCTATCTATATCTGTCTGTAAAGTCTTTATCTCCTCTCCACTGCCTGCTTTCCCACCTATTTTAGTACCGTCTGAAATGTTGTTATGTTACACTCTGTCCCTGCTTGCAGATCATTTATATAGACTGTAAACAGTGGAGGTCTGAAAACTGACCCCTGTGGCACCCCGCTGGTCACAGTTCGTCAGCCAGAGAAGGACCCAATTATCCCAACCTTTTGTTGTATGTCAGTCAACCAATCGTCAATCCAATCTAGTACTCTACCCCCAATCCGCTGCGATCTCACCCTCTGGATCAATATTTTATGTGGCACCTTGTCATCTTCAAAGTTTGAATGGTAAGAGAGATCATTGTATGATAAAGTTTTGATTAGCAATGGAGAAAAGCAAGGAACAATCCAAACTAGAAATTGGAAATTGGAAGAGGTAAACATGAATTGATGAGAAAGGATGTAGCCAGGGTAAAATTAAATTAGAAAAATCGTCAACAAGTCCTTGGCGAGGTTTGAGTTAATTAAGGAAAGCCAGCATAGATTTGTAAAAGACAGATTGTGCTTGACTAATGTAATGGATTGTTTTGCTGAAGTAACAGATAAGGTTAGTGAAGGCCAAGCAATGGATGTTACCTGTATGGATTTTAAGAAAGCATTTGATAAAGTACCACATAAAAGGCTGGTTAACAAAATTGAATAAGGATAAAAGGAAGATTAGCTCAAGGAAGATGGTCCTAGGAACACATTTTTAACACTATCCAGGAAGTAGAATATAGAATAAAAGCTCAAAATTTGAAGATGATACCAAACTCAGAGACGTGAGGATGATACCAACTGACTGCAGTAGGATGTAGATAGGCTAACAGAATGGTCAACTAGATCAAATTTAATACAGAGAAATATAAGGTGATGCAGTTTGCTAAAAGAGATAGGGAGCGGCAATATAGACTAAATAACATGGTCCTAAAGAGTGAGCAGGAACGGAGCATGTGCATAGATCTTTGAATGTGGTTAAGGCATATGGAGAGAGTAGTTAGTGTGAATTATCCATAACTCGCAGGACTATATGCTATTTAAATTGGAAGAACAGTTCCCGAGTTTCTTTTAAAGACTACTTTGGTTTGTGGGCGAGCTGCTTTTTTCCAAGAAATCACAAGACTTCAGCTAGATGACCAGCAAGACACCTGGCGAGAGAAGAGTTATTTTGTTTAGAACATAGAACATAGGACAGTACAGCACAGAACAGGCCCTTCGGCCCTCGATGTTGTGCTGAGCAATGATCACCCTACTCAAACCCACGTATCCACCCTATACCCGTAACCCAACAACCCCCCCCCCCCCCCCCTTACTTTTTTAGGACACTACGGGCAATTTAGCATGGCCAATCCACCTAACCCGCACATCTTTGGACTGTGGGAGGAAACCGGAGCATCCGGAGGAAACCCGCGCACACACGGGGAGGACATGCAGACTCCGCACAGACAGTGACCCAGCCGGGAACTGAACCTGGGACCCTGGAGCTGTGAAGCATTTATGCTAACCACCATGCTACCGTGCTGCCCTAAATTTTAATTTAATTGAGCTAAAGTGAAAAAAACTGCTGTTGCCAAATCTTGGACTCCTGCTGCTTGTCTGAAAACACCTGCTAAACAATCGGCCATTTTGGTGAGTGAATTAAACATTTAATCTATTGCCGAGCGGTGTGGCGTAGTGGGATTAGATAATGTGCGAACACCTCCCATACCGATCATAACATTAGCAAAATACGTGGGATCTAGGACTTCACAGAGACAACTGAGGAAAAAAGCAGGGAAGTTTTGCTGAGTTTAATAAATCTTTGGTTACACAACCAAAGTATTGCATCCAGTTCCAGTCACTAGACTTTAGGAAGGTTATAGAGAGTCTTTGACACGGTGCTGAGGGGGTTTACTAGAATGGTTCCATGGATGAGGGATTGTAACTGCAAGGTTAAATGGAAGAAGCTGGCATTGTCCTCTTTGGAGTAAAGGAACTCAAAAGACAGATTTGAGAAAGGTGCATTAAATTATGATGGGCTTTATTCAGGTTTTACAAAACTGTTCCCATGAGCTAACTGAATAAGCACTTGCCATACAGATTTAAAGTTTGGGGCAAGTGCTGCAGAGAGGATGAAAGTTTGTTTTCCTTTCCCCAGAGGGTCATCCAACTTTGGAACAAGTTGCCAACTTGGATAGCACGTGTGGACTCACAGTTAATGTGATACTTACTGCATATTAAAGGTAAATGGGATGACGTGTGATGCACCCCATGGTCACTGTAGTCCTCTGAAACTTGCGATGATTGAAAGAGAATTTTCCATAATGTTTCCCATTCTGAATTGTTACTTCTCCCAGGCGTTTATGTGGCTCATGGCTAAATTGATGATGCTCAGTGTACAGACTTTGTGGAACTGTATAAGATTGTAGGAGACTCAATATCAGTTGGTCTTTTCCTACTTGTCATTTTCATACATTCATTGATTCATTTTTTTTTGAAAGTGTGTGTGCTATCAGGGAGCACTTTATATCGAACTACTGATTGCGCAGTATGAGGAGGTGACCAGTAGGTGGTAACTCTATCCAGATACTAACCAGCTCCCTCCCCACTAACCATCTACTAAATCATTCTCAAATTGGGAGCCTTGGACTCCTGGGGGCCTGTGGATACTTTCCAGATGTTCCACGAGCTATGGCTGCAGAGTAGGATCGGCATTGTAGGTGGGTGATGTGGGCAACAACCCAGGACACCATGGTCAAGTCTAAGCAGGGGTGGAATGCAGCTGCCGTATGTACAGTGGAGTAGGTCGGTTGTCTAATTGAGAAGGGGAGTGTGCATGGAGGAGTGCCGCGATCACGAAGGAGGCCGATGTTTACCAATCTGACGGTGGGCACGCTGTGAGCTCAGCCTTGTTCAAAAGAGGAGAGATTTCTAAAAATATATTCAAAGTACAATATATTTAAACACAAAGAAAGGGTGCCAAAATACAAGTTTGTACAAAGATGCCATATTTCTCAACACTAGGAAACCACAGTAAAATGGAGAATGATGTACAAGTGTCAGGGTCAAACATCAGAGCAAAGATGGATAGACTCTGCAAGGAGACGCAGGCACACCCCATTCACTGACATCTGTAGTAAGTCAATACCTATTTTCCACTAAAAACATCATTTAAACATTATTGTGGATTATATATTGTGGAAATGTGAGTTCACAGCATTCGTGTTTTCAGTGCACCTTGTTGTTTGTGGGATCAGAACACAATTAGTTAAAACACCATTCAGTTCTGCTGAACAGGGATGTTCTGTAAAGGATGAAAAGCTGAGGGAATGAGAAAGTCATTCATCCATGTTTCAAGGGCCAAGGACATATTGGTTTGGCCACTGATTATAGTAATAAAGCGATTGAAGAGCTTACATGAACCGTATAACCATGGTAACCGAATCATTGGGAGAGAATTGGGTAACTTGAGTGCATTTTCTAGCCTTCATGTGATCTGAAGTTTATCTTTTGATGTATTTTCGTTTAGTCTTGGTATGGTTGGAATGTTGAGCTCAAAGTTGAATTGATGTTTTCGGCAAACCACCATTTTCTATAAAGTAGGCAGGCTGGAATAATATAGCTTGGGACCAGAAGAGTGAATTGTGAACTCAATAATAAAGCATCCAATAGTTAAATGGAATTGTATATATGATTTGACTGAACTTTTGTTGGATTGAATGTTGCAATTTCATAAAAGACTAAGATCTAATTTTGTGGTTGTTACAACTAATAGGGAAAGGAACAGGAAAGCAATACCAGCATATTGGCGACCCCAAAACAATTTGTTTTTTGCAGTTTGAGTCACAGTTGGTTTGAGGAAGTGTTTTCCAAGTATCAGTTCGAGCCGTGCGTATTCCCTCAGGGGTAATGATCTAAAGGGGATCTCCAGTTAACAATGGTAGGAGTTTCAGGAAATAGGTTTCGTCATTTTCTAATAAATGGATTAAATCCAAAAGGGTAGTGGGGCGCAGAGTGCCTTATATGATTGGAGACAAAGACACGGGCAGCACGGTGACAGAGCACCAGGGACTCGGGTTCAATTCCAGCCATGGGTGACCGTCTGTGTGGAGCTTCTACATTCTCCCTGTGTCTGCGTGGGTTTCCTCCGGGTGCTCCAGTTTTCTCCCACAGACTAACAATGTTAGGTTAGGTGGATTGGCCACACTAGATTGAGTGTTCAGAGATGTGCAGGTGAGGTGGAGATACGGAGATAGGGCGGGGGTGGGGCGGCAGAGTGGACCTAGGTAGGGTGCTCTTTCGGTGCTGACTTGATGGGCCGAATGGCCTCCTTCTGCACTTTTGGGATTCTATTCTATTCTAGGAGGACAGAAAGAGACAAAGAAGTCCTCAGTGGAGTGTCCGGTTGAAAAGTATAGGGTCGTTGAAAAGAAGGAAAATGCATTTGCGTTACAGTACCTGGTGCTGGAAATACACAAGTTAGGAGACGTCAGAGGCCAGAAATAAAGACATTTTGAATATAAAGAACGGCTAGTGGCAGCTGGAAAGGAGATGTAAAAGTGGAGGTTTCAGGTACTCGAGAGCAATCAGGACTATTCTAACACTAGATCAGCAGATGGGCAGAACGGGAATCGTAATTTAGAGGAGGACACGTCTAAATTGCAGCATGTAAAGCTTTTTGCGTTGGAACATTGATGCTTTTATTCCACCGTAAACGCTAAACTTTTGTTCAGATTTATTCATTTTTAAAAAAAACAGCAATTCAAAAAGGCTTCTGATAAAAGCAAAGACGAAGTAATGTACTTTTTTTGTCAGCATGCTTGCGTGAATGTTTCTACCTCAATGGGTGTGGATTCACCTTGTCCCCCCCCACCCCCCCCCCGCCAAGATCAAATATTTTTGGTTGCTATTATTTCCCCGAATTAAATTGAAGTCTCGAAGTTCAGTTATCCTTTTTAATTGTAAGCCACGTTGCAGCCACTGTGAAATTCTGGCTGTTGCAAATTATGCACCGATCTCTACTTCCGGATACGAGGTGGTCACATTTAAAAAAAAAAGATATTTTTGAATTTCTGACAAGTTTTAAGGAGTCAGTGATTCGAGATGACTCTGTTTAATTATCTTGGTAGTCCAGCAATGTGTGACCAAAGAGACAGGTCTGCTGCTGTAAAGATGTTAATTCTCTGCTGATATTTCTGTAGTCGCATTGTAATACATAATTGCTTCGTAGAGTGTTTAAAGTTTCGAGTTTACTTGGAGGCAGCAAGAAACTGACACAAGCTGACATAGATTGGAGAAGAGCCATATGGACTCGAAACGTTAACTCTGTTTCTCTCCCCACAGATGCTGCGAGTCCTGCTGAGTTTATCAATCACTTTCTGTTTTTATTCACGACATCCATTGATGATGTCTGGTTGCCAGTCTGCTTTTGAAATGTAGGCAAATTAATGCCACAAGATTGTGTCCTTGTGCTTCCCATCATAACTTCACCATTTTATAATTCACCAAGCAACAACTTCAAATTTGAAAATTTACCAGAAGCTTGATGGGAATGTTTGATGTTATTTTGGAATCCATAGATAAATAATAATAAAATAATAATCGCTTATTGTCACAGGTAGGCTTCAATGAAGTTACTGCGAAAAGCACCCTAGTCGCCACATTCTAGGCGCTTGTTCGGGGAGGCTGGTACGGGAATTGAACACGCGCTGCTGGCTTTGTTCTGCATTACAAGCCAGCTGTTTAGCCCACTGAGCTAAACCAGCCCCTAGATGTTAGCATGGGCGTACTTAATTTAATGGAATCGGATTATGGGCGGCATGGTAGCACAGTGGTTGGCACTGTTGCTTTAAAGCGCCAGGGACTCAGATTCGATTCCCGGCTTGGGTCACTGTCTGTGGAGAGTCTGCATGATTTGTGCGGAGTCTGCATGTTCTCCCCGTGTCTGCGTGGGTTTCGTCCGGGTGCTCCAGTTTCCTCCCATGGGTCCCGAAAGACGTGCTGGTTATGTGAATTGGAAATTCTGAATTCTCCCTCAGGTGCCAGAGTGTAGCGACTGGGGGATTTTCACAGTAACTTCATTGCAGTGTTAACGTAAGCCTACTTGTGACCCTAACAAAGATTATTATTATTATTGAGGTGTTGTTGGACGTTTGTGTGCAATTTATGTCCTTGTCATGGGTTTGTTGTGATTAATGATAAGATACCAATAAACGCAAGCCTGGACTTTGCATTTTATTGTACTAATCGATCCCTTCTGATTGCGGAGTGTGGGAGTTGGTCTGGTGAGGGGCTGGTTTAGCTCAGTGGGCTAGACAGCTGGTTTGTGATGCAGAACAAGGCCAGCAGCGCAAGTTCAATTCCTGTACCAGCTGAGAATTCGGAATTCTCCCTCTGTACCCGAACAGGCACTGGAATGTGGCGACTAGGGGCTTTTAACAGTAACTTCATTGCATTGTTAATGTGAGCCTACTTGTGACAATGAAGGTTATTTTTTTCGTTTACAATTCTATCGGCACAAATTGATCACAGGCCAACGGACTTTACTATAGCATTCTGAGAATCCGGGTCGCTAGAAACCCTACTTTGATTTAATTGTGTTGCTATGCGCATGAAGACGATTCGTGGAAACGGAGCAGAAGGTTTCATCAGCTTCAGCATTTGAATCGAGTGATTCACGTGTGGGCGTTAATCAGCATCTGGCTGAAATTGAGAATGTTTGCAGAATATTGGAACAGATTTGACACGCGAGCTGGTGGGAGTCATCCTTCCGATAGAGCCCAGGAGCTGCTGCCATGATTTAAAAAAAGAAATGATGATAAGCCCAGTTCTTATGCCGGTGTGGTTTCCGTTCATAGTGTGGGTGATTGTAAGTGATTATAGATGGTCGAGGGTAAAAACGGGACAATGCTGCTGAGTCGGCTACACTGACGTTACAAATGTTACCCAGATAAATCCTGGCAGAAAGAATGAGAGAAGAACGGGTAGAGTGTGGGAATGGAAGTTCCCACTGTCCTCACAGTCTCAATGATTTGAACTGTTTCTGGGATCAGCACAGATGGGGTGAAAACGGCGGTCGGTTTTGGTGATTGTAAATGGTGAGAAGCTGGAGAAATGGGAAGGTCTACTTATCTATATCTTGAGGTTCTGGGACATACTGGTTTGGTCATTGTTTAGAGTAATAAAGTGACTGTAAGCTCACATGGACCATATAACCATGGCAACAGAATCACTGGGTGAGATTGAGATGAACATGTGTGTGTGTTCCTGGATCCATGCTCTCTGAAGGCTGCATTGTCTATCTGTATTGTAGTTTAACATTAGGATGCATGGAGTGTAGAGATCAAAGGTAGAATTAGCGTAAATCACTAATCTGTGCAAACCAGTGTTTGCTGGAATAATAACGCTTGGCTCTGGAATTCTTACAGTAAATTGCAAACTCAATAATAAAGGATCACAATAAAATGGAATTGTATTTCATGATTTGACCGAGTACTCATGTTAGATTGTGTACCATGTGTTTGTTAAAGACAAGGATCTAATTCTCTGCTTGCTACTTTAAACACAGACATCAGTTGTAAGAAAACAAAATTGAACAGGAAAGCAGTCCCAAAATATAGATTATAACTCAGGGTTTCTGATTACTGATCCATCAGAGAATGAGTCCTGCAACCAAAAATGTTTGCAAGCTGCTGCGCTGAATGCCAGTAAAAGAGTTTACATTCTTGTAAATATGTACAACTCACTTTTAAATAGGTTACTGTCTTCCTAGGATCTCGATCTTTACATTCTGAACTCCAGTTAGGAAGCCCAGCATTAGGAATAAATAAAACTTTGGTTAGGCCGCGGCTAGAGTATTATGTGCAGTTGTGGAATCCACATTATAGGAGGGATGTGACTGACTGGAAAGGGTGCAGAGGAGACTTACCAGGATGTTGCATGGGCTGGGGAATTTCAGTTATGAAGAGATTTTGGATAGACTTGGATAGTTTTCATTGAAAGAGAGGAAACTGAGGGGGGGGACATAATTGAGATGTATAAAATTATGAAGGGCATAGATATAGTAAACAAGAACAAGCTTTTCCCCTTGGTGGCGAGGGGTGGGGGGGGGGAGGGGGTAATTTAAGGTCAGCGACAGGAGGTTCAGAGGGGAGGTGAGGTAAATATTTTTTCCAGAGGGTGGTGGGAGTTTGGAACTCGGGTGGAAAGGGTGTCGGAGAAAGAGACTTTCATAAAATTTAAGTACTTAGATGTGCACTTCGGATCCCAGGACATACAAGGCTATGGGCCAAGTGCTGGGAAATGGGATTGGAATGGATAGGTGGATTTTTTTGACCGGAGCAGATGCACTTTTTAGAACATAGAACAGTACAGCACAGAACAGGCCCTTCGACCCTCGGTGTTGTGCTGAGCATTGTCCGAAACCAAGATCAAGCTATCCCACTCCCTGTCATTCTGGTGTACTCCATGTGCCTATCCAATAACCGCTTGAAAGTTTCTAAAGTGTCCAACTCCACTATCACAGCAGGCCGTCGATTCCACACCCTAACCACTCTGAGTAAAGAACCTACCTCAGACATTCCTCCTACATCTCCCACCCTGAACCTTACAGTTATGCCCCCTTATATCAGCTACATCCACCCGAGGAAATAGTCTCTGAACGTCCACTCTATCTATCCCCCTCATCATCTTATAAACCCTCTATTAAGTCACCTCTCATCCTCCTCCGCTCCAAAGAGAAAAGCCCTAACTCCCTCAACCTTTCCTCATAAGACCTGTCCTGCAAACCAGGCAGCATCCTGGTAAATCTCCTTTGCACCCTTTCCAATGCTTCCACATCCTTCCTACAGTGAGGTGACCAGAACTGAACACAATACTCCAAATGTGGTCTCACCGGGGTCATGTATAGTTGCAGCATAACCCCGTGGCTCTTAAACTCAAGCAGCCTGTTAATAAACGCTAACACAATATAGGCCTTCTTCATGGCTCTATCCACTTGAGTGGCAACCTTCAGAGATCTGTGGACATGAACCTCAAGATCTCTCTGTTCCTCCACATTCCTCAGAACCCTGCCTTGACCCTGTAATCCGCATTCAATTTTTTTCTACCAAAATGTATCACCTCGCACTTATCAGGGTTAAACACCATCTGCCATTTTTCGGCCCAGCTCTGCATACTATCAATGTCTCTTTGCAGCCTACAACAGCCCTCCATCTCATCCACTACTCCACCAACATTGGTGTCATCAGCAAATTTACTGACCCACCCTTCAGCCCCCTCCTCCAAGTCATCGATAAAAATCACAAATAGCAGAGGACCCAGCACTGATCCCTGTGGTACACAGCTGGTAACTGGTCTCCAGTCTGAAAATTTTCCATCCACCACAACCCTCTGTCTTCTATGTGATAGCCAGTTACTTATCCAATTGGCCAAATTTCCCTCTATCCCATACCTCCCTACTTTCTTCATAAGCCACCCATGGGGAACCTTATCAAACGCCTTATTAAAATCCATTTAAACAACATCAACTGCTCTACCTTCATCTGCACACTTAGTTACCTCCTCAAAGAATTAAATCAAATTTGTGAGGCAAGACTTACCCTTCACGAATCCGTATTGACTATCCCGGATTAAGCTGCATCTTTCCAAATGGTCATAAATCCTATCCTTCAGGACCTTTTCCATTAACTTACCGATCACCGAAGTAAGATTAACCGGCCTATAATTACCAGGGTCGTTCCTATTCCCTTTCTTGAACAGAGGAACAACATTCACCACTCTCCAGTCCTCTGGCACTATCCCTGTGGACAGTGAGGACCCAAAGATCAAAGCCAAAGGCTCTGCAATCTCATCCCTTGCCTCCCAAAGAATCCTTGGATTTTTCCCATCTGGCCCAGGGTCGACCCTACGGTTTTTCAAAATTGCTAATACATCCTTCCTCAGAACATCTACCTCCTCCAGCCTACCCACCTGTATCACACTCCCATCCTCAAAAACATGGCCCCTCTCCTTGGTGAACACTGAAGTAAAGTATTCATTCAATGCCTTTCCTATTTCTTCTGACTCCATGCACAAGTTCCCACTACTGTCCTTGACTGGCCCTAACCTCACCCTGGTCATTCTTTTATTTCTCACATAAGAGTAAAAAGCCTTGGGGTTTCCTTGATCCGACCCGCCAAAGACTTCTCATGCTCCCTCCTAGCTCTCCTAAGCCCTTTTATTAGCTCATTCCTTGCTACCTTGTAACCCTCAAGCGACCCAACTGAACTTTGTTTTCTCATCCTTACATATGCTTCCTTTTTCCTCTTGACAAGACAGTCAACCTCTTTTGTGAACCATGGTTCCCTCACACGGCCATTTCCTCCCTGCCTGACAGGGACATACCTATCAAGGACACAAAGTATTTGTTCCTTGAACAAGCTCCACTTTTCATTTGTGCCTTCCCTTAACAGTTTCTGTTCCCATCTTATGCTCCTTAATTCTTGCCTAATCGCATCATAATTACCCCTCCCCCAATTATAAACCTTGCCCTACTGTATGGCCCTATCTCTCTCCATTGCAATAGTGAAAGACACCGAATTGTGGTCACTATCTCCAAAGTGCTCTCCCACAAACAAATCTAACACATGGCCCAGTTCATTACCCAGTGCCAAATCCAATGTGGCCCCCTCCCTCTTGTCGGCCTATCCACATATTGTGTCAGGAAACCCTCCTGCACACACTGAACAAAAACTGCCCCATCCGAACTGTTCGACCTATGGAGGTTCCAATCAATATTTGGAAAGTTAAAGTCACCCATGACAACTACCCAGAGACCTCCACACCTATCCATAATCTGTTTTGCAATTTCTTCCTCCACATCTCTATTACTATTTGGGAGCCTTTAGAAAATTCCTAACAATGTGACCGCTCCTTTCCTATTTCTAACTTCAGCCCATAGTACCTCAGTAGGCAGGCCCCCTTCTAACTGCCTTTATGCAGCCGTTAAAGTATCCTTGATTAACAATGCTACTCCTCCACCTCTTTTACCACTTTCCCTACTCTTTTATTGAAACATCTATACCCCGGAACTTTCAACAACCATTCCTGTCCCTGTTCTAACCATGTCTCCGTAATGGCCACAACATCGTAGTCCCAAGTACCAATCCACGCTCCAAGTTCACCTACCTTATTCCGGATGCTCCATGCATTGAAGTAGACACACTTCAACCCACCTTTCTGTCTGCCGGTACACTCCTGCAACCTTGATACCCTCCTCAGTACCTCACTACTCTCAACACTGGCTTCTGGACTACAACTCGTTTTCCCATCCCCCTGAGAAATTTGTTTAAACCCCCCCGAAGAGCCGTAGCAATTTTCCCTCCCCTCTGGTTCAGGTGCAAACCGTCCCGTCTGTACAGGTCCCACCTTCCCCAGAATGTGCTCCAATTATCCACGAAACCCTCCCTCCTACACCATCCCTGCAGCCACGTGTTTATCCGCACTCTCTCCCTGTTCCTCACCTTGCTAGCACCGGCAACAAACCAGAGATGACAACATGGTTTGACCTGGCTCTCAGCTTCTACCCTAGCTCCCTAAATTCCTGTTTTAAATCCCCGTCCCTTCTCTTACCTATGTCGTTGGTAGTGATGTGTACCACGAGTTGTGACTGTTCCCCCTCCCCCTTAAGCATTCTGAAAACACGGTCCGAGACGTCACGGACCCTGGCACCCGGGAGGCAAAATACCATCCACGAGTCTCTTTCACTGCCACAGAACAGTCCCTCTAACTATCGAGTCACCAACAACTATTGCTCTCCTGCTCTCCCGCCTTCCCTTCTAAGCCACAGGGACGGACTCAGTGCTTGAGATCCGTTCACCGTGGCTTACTCCTGGTAGGTCGGCCCCCTCAACAGTATCCAAAGCGGTATACTTGTTACTGAGGGGAAAGACCACAGAGGATCCTTGCACTGACTGCTTCCTCCCAGCCCCTCTCACCGTCACCCATCTATCTTGGCTCTTCGGAGTAACTACATCCCTGAAGCTACTCTCTGTGACCACCTGTGCCTTTTTGTGCTGTATGATTCTATGGGCGTAATCGTCCCAAAGGGAACAAAGTCCTCTGGCGAGCGCGTTTAGCCGCCTGTTTCCTGGCACTCGTAGTGCTGAGAAACACATGGCTATTCAACGCTACTCGCATTGAATAAGAGGCCTAAAAGGAGCTGAAATGGGGAACACGTGGCCGCACATAGTTTTTTTTTTTACAATGGGGGGCCCAGCTCACCAAACCTCCCATTGCAGCGAGACATCGGGACGCCAGGTGGCACTGCCAGGGCACCCAGGTGGCACCAGCACTGCCAGGGTACCACCCTGCCCAAAGGACATGCAGCTGGAGGCCTCTGCTCCCCTTGGAGACCCCCACAAGTGCCGTTCCGTCTGGTCCCCGCTTGTAGGGGCCGGTACCAAATGGCGCTCGCCTGAGGTCTCCGAAGCGAAGGGATTGAATTCCAAAGCCTCAGGTACCTCGGGAATCTGCACATTAGAGTAAGGCTTACTGCCGCGCTCTAATATGCAGATTTGCTAAAATGTGATCCCGCCCATTGTGGGCAGGATTGTCCTTGCAACGTCTCGTGAGATTGCGTTGAATCTTGTGAGGCATTGTGAGCCGGGTGGATGCCGGGAGCGGCGTTTCCCAGCTCTCACCAGCCACTCTGCGCCACGGCGAGCTGCTTTTCCGGTGCAGTGTGGCTGGAAGATCGTGCCCTATGACTCTAACCCAAAGGTTCAGTGGGACATCTGCCTTTTGCTTTACTGATCAGGAGGACAGAGCAGTAGTCATCATCGCCCCCTTCTGGCCTAAAAGACCAGTTGCAGGCTTTCATGGCAGCACAGTCAGGCCTTCTAGTGGTTGGAACCAAGGTGTTTCTCAGAGTGAAATCCGAAGGGGAAGAAAACGAGGATAGATAAGCTCAGAGGACATCCGCTGTTTCCTTCTTCAGTAAATATTATGAAAATGGATACTACTGGTTCAAACATAAAACTTTCAATTAAACCTCACAGAAACCTCGCAGCATCACCAGCTTGTAGCATATGTTCTTCCAGAGGTAAAAGGCTATTCCAGCACTAAAGATGAATTAGCATCCACCCTCATCAAGCATTGAACAGTAAAAGGTACATGAGCAAAACCACCCTGATTCTTCTTTCTTGTCCCACGGAAGGAACAAGGGGGGGGGGGGGGGGGGGGGGGGGGGGGGGGGGAGAATCAGTGCCCATTTGATCACAACATACTGTCTGTGTGGAGTCTGCACGTCCTCCCCGTGTGTGCGTGGGTTTCCTCCGGGTGCTCCGGTTTCCTCCCACAGTCCAAAGATGTGCGGGTTAGGTGGATTGGCCATGCTAAATTGCCCGTAGTGTCCTAAAAAGTAAGGTTAAGGGGGGGGGGGGGGTTGTTGGGTTACGGGTATAGGGTGGATACGTGGGTTTGAGTAGGGTGATCATTGCTCGGCACAACATCGAGGGCCGAAGGGCCTGTTTTGTGCTGCACTGTTCTATGTTCTATACTATCTCTCATGGACATTAAGACCTATCAAAATCTTCCCATGCCCTAAGCTGGTTGCCAGATTTTCTTTTCCCTCTCCCTCCATTTGTGACTATCTTCCTGAACTCCACTTTTTATCCAGTTTTATCTCCATTAGCAAGTCTGAACTGCATGCTCACAAGTGATATGGGGCAGGATTCTCAGTTTCTGAGACTAAGTGTTGACGCCAACGGTGAATCCGTGGACTTTTCCGAGAGAAACACCAACGCCACACCTGGACCGATTCCGCTACTGTTGCGGGGTTAGCAGCAGGTTGAAAGCGGGCTGTTAGCGTGTGCGCAGCTGCATGGCTGCCTTGTCGGCTGCGGCAATGGTGCTCCATGTCCGTCCACCCTGACCCCACCGCCCACCTCCTGGCCGCCCCCTGCTACTCCCACCGGCCCTGACAGAAGACCCCCGGCCAATGGCACAACTGTCAGCACACTATGGCCACGTTGGACACTTTGCGTACCCCCTAACTGTCAGCACACTTTGGCCACGTTGGACACTTTCCCTACCCCCTAACTGTCAGCACACTATGGCCACGTTGGACACTTTGCGTACCCCCTAACTGTCAGCACACTTTGGCCACGTTGGACACTTTCCCTACCCCCTAACTGTCAGCACACTATGGCCACGTTGGACACTTTCCGTACCCCCTAACTGTCAGCACACTATGGCCACGTTGGACACTTTCCCTACCCCCTAACTGTCAGCACACTATGGCCACGTTGGACACTTTGCGTACCCCCTAACTGTCAGCACACTTTGGCCACGTTGGACACTTTCCCTACCCCCTAACTGTCAGCACACTATGGCCACGTTGGACACTTTCCCTACCCCCTAACTGTCAGCACACTATGGCCACGTTGGACACTTTCCCTACCCCCTATCCTCAGCAGCTGCCATGCCAATTTCACGATTTTGAAAAGCACAAGTGAACCACGGCATCGGGAAGTCAGGCCAACGGATGCGGTGAATCGTGGAGGCCCTGGAGATTAACGGGTCGGGCCCTAATGATATGCAAACGGTGCCTACTGCATGTGCGGTGTGAAACGCATTGACGCCGATTTCAAGGTGAAGGAGAATCGCGATTTGACGTCAAATCGGCGCCGCTGCGATTTTGCCGCCTGAACCTATCTCTGCCAAATCGCATGTCCCGATTTCGGCGTCGGCTGACGGAGAATCCCACCCATGATGTTGCATGTCAGTTATGAAGATTAGAGATTATGATCAGATCGCATTGCCTGTCACGTGGCGATCGATAAAACACACATCAGTTTTGCAACCAGAGAATTCAAACGAACAAGGGCCATGGTTGGTGCTGTCATCACTCAGCTACAGAGGAAATGTCATTTGCACCACTGCTTCTTCCACACAAATGATGCTTAGCAATTACATGGACTGCCTGCACTCTGAACTGACTGACCTTTTTCCTGTGATTTGACAAGTCACTAGAAAGCTAAGTAATCTAAATTGATCACCAGCGCAAATGAGGCCAGTCAAGGAGATCAACTAAGACTAACTCAGTGGCGAAGATGCTTTATCTGAAATGAAGGAATGAAAAACAAACATGATCAGCTCCACTTTGCGAACCCTGGAGGTAATCCTTTGCATAATTCTTACTGTTTACACTGAAAGGATATCAAAGCCGTGAAGATGCCGTATACTGACCCCATGGCAAACGAGCCAGCAAAAATCCACGCAAAGTTCCCGACTGATTTGAAGAAAGCAGTCGCATCAAACATGTCGGTGTTATCCTGTGGGCTGTAAATGGATATGGAGCTGGTGAAAGGAAAAGAATAAATATTAGCACGGCCAGTCATTCGCCTGCGGCTAAAATCACTAAATGCCAGTGCGCAGGTTACAAAAGTCATCAAAATAGCCAATCGAATGTGGCTAGAATTCAGAAGAGAGTTGGTGATGCTTCAGTGAGCGGTTGCCAAGCAGGACAATATCAGGAATACTGTGCTCAGTTTTGGACAACACACTTCACAAAGACGGTTATGGAGCGTAAGGCAAGTGTACCAGTATGATACCTTAGGCTCAACATTTTCTTTTTTTTTTACATCATGAGGATAGTTTGCATAAATTTAGCTTCTACCGCCTCGAGTTCAGAATGTAGCTGGGTCACCTAAATAAAAATTTAAAATGTCTGATCGGCAGATACACAGAAATTACTTCACCTGGTGGCTGAATCCAGAACAAGAGGATAAACTTAAAATTAGAGCTAAATCATGTGGCAGTGAAATTGGGAACCACTTTTTCCATGCAAAAGGTAGTGGAAATCTGAAAATCTCTGCACAATAGGTTGTAGATTGAAATTGCTGGATCAAGAGATCCGGAGCAAAGACAGGTGAATAAAGATAAGGTACAGATGAGCGGCAACAGAACAGGCTTGAAGGTCTGTCAGGCCATTCAGCCTTTATTGTTTCAGCTGAATGGTCTATATAATAAAGAATTGCCTTTTTTGAGTCACAGAGAAATGAATGGCACAGCATGAGGCCAGAGGCCATTCAGCTCACCAAGCCCATGCTAACATCTTGCTGCATGTTCCAGTCAATCTCAATCTCCTGCTCTGTCTCTGTAGCCATGCAAGTTTATTTCCTTCAATTATACAATTTCCTTTTTAAATCATTGATTTGTTTCCGTACCCTGGCACCCTCATAAGCAGCGAGTCCCAGGCCACCACCACCTGATGTGTAAGGAAGCACTTCCTCACATTTCCCATGTCTCTCCTGCCCAAAATCTTAAATCTATGTCTCCTAATGTTTATACAATCAAATAATGGGAGCAATGTTTCCTCTTCTGCCTTACCTAAGCCTGTCTGTTTAGATAGGGCCAGGAAAAATAGGGTCAGGAAAAATAGGGTCAGGAAAGGGTCCACAGCAGGTTCACAAGAATAATCCCTAGAATGGAGAGCTCGTCATGCGAGGAACAGTTGAGGACTCTGGGTGTGTACTCAGAGTTTAAAAGGATGGGGGGATCTTATTGAAACTTACAGGATACTGCGAGACCTGGATAAAGTGGACATGGAGAGGGTGTTTCCACTTGTTGGAAAAATTAGAAGCAGACGACACAATCTCAGACTAAAGGGACGATCCTTTAAAACAGGGATGAGGAGGAATTTCTTCAGACAGAGGGTGGTGAATCTGTGGAACTCTTTGCTGCAGAAGGCTGTGGAGGCCAAATCACTGAGTGTCTTTAAGACAGAGATAGATAGGTTCTTGATTAATAAGGGGATCAGGGGTTATGGGGCGAAGGCAGGAGAATGGGGATGAGAAAAATATCAGCCATGATTGAATAGCGGAGCAGACTCGATAGGCCAACTGGCCTAATTCTGCTCCTATGTCTTCTGGTCTGATACACCTCAATCAAATCACTTCAGCTCCAATCAGAACAACCCTGACTTTCCAACCTAACGTTGTAATGAAAACCTCCCCGTCCCTGGAACCTTTCTGGTAAATCGCCTCTGAACCATCTCAAAGACTTCACATTTTTCCTAAAGTGGGGTGACCAGAACTGGATGAAACTGGGGCCTAATCAGAGCTCTACACAGATTTGGCATAACTTCCCTGCTTTTGTACTTATTACCTTTATTTACTGAGCCCAAGATCTCTTATGCTTTGAGAATCATTCACTCAGTATGTCCCTTCGCCTTCAAAGATCAATGCACATGCACCCCAGATCCCTCTGTTCTTGCACATTTTTTTTGAATTGTCAGTATCCATATTGCCTCTCCCCATAATTCTCTGCATTAAATTCCCATCAGCCACATCTCTACCCACTGTGTTAGCCTATCTTCTGTTGCAGGAATGTTGCCACCTCTTCACTGTTTGCCATTCCTCCCATCATCGGCAAATTTGGAAAATGTTTCCAAATTCCAAGAATCAAGTCATTATAGATAGCAACAAAAAAAGGCATGGCCCCTCGCAATTACCCTTGGGAAACACCACTGTCCACCACCCTCCAGCCCGATAAACCACATCTACCACGACACACTACTTTCTGTCCTAAAGCCAATTTTTTATCCAATTGTACACTGGCTCTCCTATTCATTTAGCATTCGTTCTGTTAGCCTGCCATTTATGTGGTACCTTGTTGAGCATTTTCTTAAATTCCAGATAGACAACATCCTCCACATTTCCTTTATTAGCCTTCTTTATTACTTCATCAAAAAATTCAATTAGATTAGTCAAGCACTATTTTGGAAAGGGAGAAGGCACCATTGGAAGGGATCAAAGCAAAGTGGGAGGAACAGTTGGGAGAGGGTATGGAGGAAGAGTTCTGGTGTGAGGTGCTCCGGAGGGTGAACGCCTCCACCTCGTGCGCGAGGTTGGGGCTGATACAGCTGAAGGTTGTATGCAGAGCATACCTCACAAGGGTGAGGATGAGCCAGCTCTTTGAGGGGGTAGAAGATGTGTGTGAACATTGCGGGGGGGCCCTCGCAAATCACGTTCATATGTTTTGGTTCTTTCCAAGCTGGAGGATTAAAGGATGGAGGTTTTTCTCGAAAGTGGTGCATGTGAAACTGGACCCGGGCCCTCGGGTGGCCATTTTCGGGATGTCGGACCAGCTGGGGTTGGAAACGGGTGCGGAGGCAGATATTGTAGTCTTCGCTTCACTGATCGCCCGAAGGCGGATCCTGTTGGGATGGAGAGCAGCCTCTCCACCCTGTACCCTGGCGTGGTGGGGGGACCTGTTGGAATTCTTGACTCTTGAGAAGGTTAAGTTTGAACTGAGGGGAAGGATGGAGGGGTTCTACAATTCATGGGCGTTATTCATTATGCACTTTCAAGAATTGGATCACATTGAACATTAGTTGGGGAGGGGGTTGGGAGGGTTGGGGGGGGGGGGGGGAGAGGGACTGTATGTGTTAATGGTGACTATAGGTGATTCCTGATTCCTTTTTGTTATTTGTTTATGTTAACATGCGGGCTAATGTTTGGGGGTTGGTGGGAGGATGGGATTGTTTTTTATTTTTTTAAATTAAAAAAAAATAAATTTGGAGTACCCAATTAATTTTTTCCAATTAAGGGAGAATTTAGCGTGGCCAATCCACCTAGCCTGCACATCTTTTTGGGTTGTGGGGGTGAAACCCACACAAACACAGGGGCAAACCCCACACAGACAGTGACTCAGAGCCGGGATCGAACCTGAGACCTCAGCGCCGTGAGGCAGCAGAGCTAACCCACTGCGCCACCGTGCTGCTCCGGAGGATGAGATTGCTGTTGTTGATGTGGGGATTGACATTATATTCGTTACTGCGTATTGTTTTTTGTTGGTGGGTGCAAATTTGGGAGAAAATGTGAAAAAGGAGACTAAAAATATTTTTTAGGAGAAAGATTAGTCAAGCACAGTCTGCCTTTTATAAATCTGTGCTGTCGGACCTTAATTAACTCAAACCTCTCCAAAGTGCCCGTTGATCTAGTTCCCTGAATGAGGATTCCAGAATCGGAGTCACCACTGATATTAGCATAACTGGCCTATGGTTTCTCAGCATGTCCTTGCAATCTTTCTTCAAGAAGTCACATTTGCACCAGGCCACTGGCACCTCTCCCATATGTAGGGGAACTTGAGAAATTAATTCTGCTATCTCCACCCCAAATTTCTTTGGCAATGTGGGATGCAAGCCATCCAGACCAAATGATTTACCTACCCTAAGTACACCCAACCTATCTAGTACCTCCTTCCTTTCAATTTATGCAGACGCTATCTCCCTGGCCCTACACTCAGCCCTGGAGCACCTCGACAACAAGGACACCTCTGTCAGACTCCTGTTCATTGACTACAGCTCCGCCTTCAACAACATAATACCAGCCAAGCTCATATCCAATCTCCAAAACCAAGACTTGGCTCCTCCCTCTGCAATCCTTGACTTTCTGACCCTTAAACCACAATCATTAAGGATAAACAACAACACCTGCCCCACGATAGTCCTCAATACCGGCGCCCCGTAAGGCTGCGTACATAGCACCCTACTATACTCCTTAAACACACCACACACGACTGTGTGGCAAACTGCAGCTCCAATCTCATTTACAAATTTGCTCACAACACGACTGTAGTGGGTCGGATCTCGAATAACGAGTCAGAATACAGGAGGGAAATAGAGAACCTAGTGGCATGGTGCAATGACAACAAACTCTCCCACAATGTCAGCAAAACTAAGGAGCTGGTCATTGACTTTCAGTAAGTGAAGTATCGTATACACCCGTCTGCATCAATGATGCCATGGTGGAGATGGTTAACAGCTTCAAATCCCGAAGTGTAAACCTCACCAACAATTTATCCTGGTCCACCCACGTCAATGCTACAACTGAGAAAGCACAACAGCACCTATACTTCCTCAGGAAATTAAGGAAATTCAGTGTCTACACTGACACTTACCAATTTTCACAGATGCACCATAGAAAGCTTCCTGTCTGGCTGCATCACAGCCCGGTATGGCAACTGCTCGGCACAAAACCATAAGAAACTCCAGAGAGTTGTGAACACCGCCCAATCCATCACGTGAACCCGCCTCCCATCCACTGACTCGGTCTACACCTCCCACTGCCTGGGGAAAACGTGCAGCATAATCAAAGACCCCTCCCATCTGGGTCTCTCTTTTAACCTCTTCCATCGGGCAGCAGACACAAAAGTCTCCACTGTTACCAGACTCCTGAATGGCCCTCTTATGGACTGAACTGATCTTTCTATACATCTGCTCTACTTTTGTAGCACTGTATTCCATCTGCTTCACCCGATGTCTATGTCCATGTATTTACATTGTAAATTTAGCATATGTCCTATGTTTTTCATGTATGGAACGATCTGCCTGGACTATACGCAGAACAATACTTTTCACTGTACCTCGGTATATATATGACAATAAATCTAAATTTGCATACTTTCCATTGCCTCCACTATCTCTGCATCCACCAATACTTTGTCACATTCCTCTTCCTTAGTTATGTATTAGATTGTTCTTTGCTCTTCGCCATTACTAGCCTAACCTGTATGATACAATGATCACTCTTACCCAAATGTTCCCCCACAGATACTTGGTCCAATTCATTCTCTTGCACCAGATGCAGAAATGCCGCCTTTCTAGTTGGGCTGAAAACATACTAATCAGTAAAGTTCTCTTGAATACAGTCCAAAGATTCCTCCCCCTCCTGACCTTTTATTGAAACCTGAATTACCCAAATATCATTTGGGATAAAGTCTTGTTGTCGCACATTTCTGTGACTTCCATGCAGGTTTGTTCCTCTCACTACATGAAAGCCTGTTTGGAAGTGTGATCTTGCCTTTTTTATTTTGTTTTTCAGTTCTGACCAAATGTACTCTATCCTTGCTCCATCAAGGAACTCCTCTCTTTACAATACTACGATGTCTTTCCTAATCATCACTGTCAATCCACCTTCCTTTTTTCCACCGGTATCTTTTCCGAACACTTACCGCTTGGATATTAAGTACCCCGCCCTCATTTTAAGCTACATTTCCATTATTACCACTACATCACATTCCCAAACTGCTTATTCGTGCTCACCAAACTTATTAATTATAATAATAGGTGTGTTTACATACATGCATTGTAATCCTGTCCTTTCATTCCTCTTCACCCTTCTTGGTACCACTTTCTTCTCTAATATTGTCCAACACTCTCACTTTTCCCCTATTATTCCTTTGATACTTCTGTACGCTGGTGCCCATCACACTCATAAATCTGCCTGTAAGAACATTGCTCCTAGTCCTGTGGTGGTACAGCCCATCCAATTTGAATAGGTGTTTTCTGTCCCAAAACCGGTCCCAATGCCCCAAGAATTTGAAACCCTCCTTCCTGCACCATGCTTTAAGCCACACGTGGATCCTACCCATCTTTCTGTTTCCACTAAGGCCAGCATGTGGCACTGGGAATAATCTGGAGATTGCTACCCTCTCTTTCTTTACATTCTTCAACAAACATTAAGACCAGGGGTTTGAACAAAGAACAAAGAAAAGTACAGCACAGGAACAGGCCCTTCGGCCCTCCAAGCCTGCGCCGACCATGCGGCCCAGCTAAACGAAATTCTTCTACACTTCCGGGTTTTTATCGCTCTATTCCCATCCTATTCATGAAAGAATAGAGAAAGAACATTGTTTGTTCCTAGAGGAATGGGACACTTTCCTATTTTACACCCACGAGCACTCCCAAGTCAGATATACCATAGGTGAAATGCACAATGTTCGTCCCTTTCTGTTCCCTCGTGTTCCTCAGCCACAAATTCAGAAGAATACTCTTCACTGAACCAGTGAGATATTTCTATTTTCCACACAGGCTGCCCTTGTGGACCCACACTGAACAAAACCCCTTTTATTGAAGTCTGGGCCAAATCCGAAACAAATCTTCAATGTTTTTCCCCTCTCACAGGCAAGTTCCTCATTAAAAATTGCAAATCAGCCATCAGGTCACCTTCACACAGGAGAAGCTACTTTAGTCTGTGTCAAATTGCCCAGAATTCATTGAAAGTTGCCTACTTCCCTCAGAAGCAGTTGGAGTTTTACAGAAAATTGGATAATTGATTTGTGGAATAATTTACTGTGGAAGGTCATTGCACAAGCAGGATCGCAAAACAGCTGGACTTATTTCTGGAGAGAATAGTAATTGAGGGACATTTTGAAAATGCAGTTTGAAAGGGTTGGGCTAGATGATGAAGACATCAGCATGTTTAGCCTAAGTGCTATTTTCTTATTCTTGGTAGCTCGATGTTCTTATTCTTTCTCCAATCTTCTAGATTTTGGAGTCAATGCTACTCAAAGGTTATGCACAAATGTTGAAACTGCGGTCAGTGAAAAATAAATGTTTCTTCCTTCTTCCTTCATCTTTCTGTTTACAGACATGGGACAATTGCAGTCCCACATAATTACCATGCAGGATATTACTGCGGTCCTGAAAACATTTACAGACAACTGTCATTCAACGCTACATCACTGACCCAGCAATGAGATAAATATCAGAACTCCTCATCACTTTCAGCTGCTCAAGATAATATTTTATTATAGTCAAACATACTTCCCAATTAAAGCAGCAATCTGTAGACACTAATCACAAAGCCTACAAGACATTGGCTTATTTATGAACCCATATGCTTTCTGGATTTAAGTACTTAAGACTCGCCAGAATCCCATTCATTAGAAGAGATCATTTTAATCAGTTTTTTATGGTTTACAAATTAGCTTCACTGCAGTTGAGATTTACAAGAGGAGAGAGCCAATATGTAATATTTTATGAATCGAGTCTTTATTAAGTGACAGAGGAAATAAGTCAAACTCTAATCACATAAGCTGTAGAAGCTCTCAGATGTCTCTAATCAGAACTGAGGCCCCGATCTTAAACGGAGCCACCTTGGACAAAGGTAAGAGGACAGGTTTGAGTTTGACGTCAGTTTTACACCTCGCTCGTTATTATGCTCCACTGACGCGTGATCTGAACCCTCCTTATTCTTGAAAGGTAGGGTACCCCAAGGTCGGGTGCTCTTTCAGAGCAGACTCGATAGGCGGGCGGTGTCCTCTGCACTGTAGAGATTCTACGATTCTAGTGCACAACAGATTATTAATTTGATCGCAAGTCATGCATTTAACTCTCAGCTTTCATTTCATGAAGCTTCACAGTAATTCATATTTGGGTGCGTATAATTTTGACTTTGGGGAATGGCATAATAACAGTAATACTTCCTGATTTTCATTTGTGTTAAACTCAAGCATAGTAAATACAGATGTGGCATAGTTGGACTGTCACTGGACTCGTAAATCCAGAGACCTAGGTTCAAATCCCACCATGGCAGATGGTGAAATTTGAATTCAGTAAAAATCAGGAATTAAAAGTCTAATGATAACCCATTGTCATAAAGTCTGATCTGCTTCACTAATCTGTTTTCTGGATGTGTCTGGAGTCCAGGGAATATCATAGAATTAGATCATAGAATTTACAGTGCAGAAGGAGGCCATTCGGCCCATCGAGTCTGCACCGGCTCTTGGAAAGAGCACCCTACCCAAGGTCAACACCGCCACCCTATCCCCATAACCCAGTAACCCCACCCAACACGAAGGGCAATTTTGGACACTAAGGGCCATTTATCATGGCCATTCCACCTAACCTGCACATCTTTGGACTGTGGGAAGAAACCGGAGCACCCGGAGGAAACCCACGCACACACGGGGAGGATGTGCAGACTCCGCACAGACAGTGACCCAAGCCGGAATCGAACCTGGGACCCTGGAGCTGTGAAGCCATTGTGTTGTCCACAATGCTACCGTGCTGCCCCTCAATATAAACACGGGTGAAATAGTCGAACACCTAGTTCACTGAGTGGAGACAAAAGCAGTTCAGTATTTAGCTCAGTGAAGACCAGCATGTAGCTCTGTGAAATGCTAAATAGCAAGATAATAAACTGCATCTCAAACAGCAACAGTAGACTAAGTTGGAATGAACCACTGCTGAATGCAGCAAATGTGGACTTAGTTGGAATAAGCAGTACTGAAGCAGGGAATCTGGATTTCATTGTAATAGGCGACTGTCACAACATCCTCGGCTAGTGTGGGGTCATTTCCAGCTCCAATTGACCTGGAGTCGCAACACAGGTGAAATTAGATTTTATTTAAAACAGCCGAGGCCCTTAGTTTAGCCCAAAAAACTACAGTCACCAGGTTTGTAGCTTAAAACACAAGAAACCTTTTATTATATGCAGTATGATATAATTAGATGGACAGAAAATATAACTGACTATCTACCACCCCTTTACCAACACCCCCCCTTCCTAACCCGCCCCATTCTACACACACACACACACAGGGAAAGGGCGGTAAGGAAAAGAAAATCTTAATAAAATAAAAGGATCAGGATCTTTGATGCACTGGGATGATTTCCAGTCAATGGGCAGGATTGTCCAGCTGTGATGAGAGGAGGGACATCCCCTTCTCCAGGGTGGGTGGCAGGCTCTCGAGCCCGCCCTCCTGAACAGCTACTGGGAAGAGGTGACAGAAGCAGTCAGCGCTGCCAGCTCACCAGGAGGATACAGCTCGTTGATGCAACCATCAATCCACACGAAACGGAGAGTTGAAGTGAACAGTGGCTTTAATCAACTACAACTGTGCCTGCCTGCGACTGCTCTGCACTGAGAGCCACCTGCAGGGCAGCAGCTCTATATACCTCCCTTCAAGGGGGCGGAGCCCACAAGGGCACCAACCTGATACAAAGTGGTGTAATACAATACAATGGTCCATAGGTGGAACCCGCAAGAGTAACAACATAGTACAATGCAATAGTGGTGAATGCTGTCATAATGCTTTCACCACACTCGTGATCCTAAGGGTTGGGGGCCACTGGGGAGATTTCTTCCCCGAGAGGGGCAGAGAAGCAGGGAGGATTCCATCGGCCATGGTGCAGATGGGCTCTGGCTGGGGTGAGCTCTCCTAATTCCCCGTTTCCTCTGAGGAGTGCGAATATTGATTGAGCTTGGCTATGCCCATCCCCTTGATGATACCGCTGGGGTAGAAGGGTTTCCACAGGGGAGGCCTGAGTGGGATCCCACATCACTAGAGGTTCTCGGAGCATTTAAGGGACACATTGAGAAGTCAGTAGTGTGAGCAGCCAGGAGCCTGGAAGTAACACCAAAGGGGTACATTTAAATCCACATACTGCCACAATGGCAGTCTGAGCCCAATCCCGAGGGGGGATACCCTGAATCCACAGACCTGGCACCAAATCGTTGCCCACTACTCCTCCTGGCCCAGGCAGCCACCCTCCGAGCAAGCCCAAAACTTTTTCAGAGTCTTTGAGAGTTTTTTTTTTAGCCTTCCACTCCCCCTTAACAGCCCTGCTTGTAAATACTGGAACCAATTCACACAAAGAGACATCTGCCTAAGGGGGGGGCGGAGCATCACGAAGGGTGGGAGCATGAAGCATCCAACCTACGAATGAGATTTAAATCCTTGCAAATGACGGTTTTGCAAGAATCTGCCGGCGTGTGGCACAAGCTTCGATATCGCTGCCGGGGGGGGGGGGGGGGGCATAGCGGTGGAATAGGCGCTGGGCGCAAATCGCGCTTTTTCCACTCAGCCCGATTTAGATAGGTTTGTCTAAACTTTTCGAATCTGCCAAGAGGCGAACACACCCCAAGACAGAAAAATGCTTCTGCTAATACATTGCTGGCACAAATAACATTGCAAAAAGGCACTGCTGCACCAATGGTTTTCAAGAATGTTAACACACTTCGAAGTTTGATGGTTTCTTTTCGGCCCAGCATTTGCCTTGGAAGCTGACATACTTGTGGACCAGGAACACGGTGAGTCGAGAATGCTGCCATTCCTGATTGTGCTAGAAAACTCCTCAGCTGCCTCCCACCATTTTACAGCATGAAAGTCACGAACAAAGGAGGGGTGAGTGTATCCTTCGACAACACTGAGGGCTGCAGGTGATTCACCAGATTGCAGTTTTTCTTTAATGTCACGCTCTCCCCCTCTTGAAAGTGAGGAAGTGAGACACACAAGGACAGAATGCATTGAGACCACACCATGAAGCAGACGTGTGAAGATTTAATAAGAATGAACTGGCAGCTTCGATTTTTTTCTGAAATCTCTTTTGTTTATCTCATCTTTTTCTTTAACCTTTTCTTTTTTTTAAAAAAAGTTGATCAAGTTTTAATTTCCTTGCAACCTGGCTGCCAGTTCTAATTCTTTGATCAGTAACCAGACCAGAGCACGTTTGAAACAGGAATCTTGATTGAAATCATAGGCAGACATCCAATTATAGGGAAACAAGAGTGCGGGGAAATGAGAATTGACAAACACAAAGGCAAATATTCAGGCACGGAATTTCAGTTAATGTTTTGCATTGCAGTCAAACCTCAGACATGCAGGATCTTTCCCGTGTCAGAAACATTGTTGGATTCAGCTTCTCGTTCGATTTCAATGGGCCAAACTGAAAAGATGCGCTAGTTTCAAGACAAACATTTTCATCAGTCTAATGATAAACAGACTGTCACAGCAAGGGAGCTCGCAGTGAGCTGCATGTCAATCTTGTGTCTATCAGATGTTCTCTGCTTCAGCAACCTCTCGATAAAAAATAACGTGGGTCAGAAACAATTTCTCCCCATGTAACAATAAACAACAGTGGAAAGTGTCTGGCACAAGCAAGAGTAATTTTATTCTCCTTTAAATTATCACTTGAAAGCAATTTGCAGCAGCAGCAGCTCCACAATAGGTTCTGAGGCCATTCTATTTACTGCAGTTAACAAACTTGTCTCCTGTGGATACCTTGCACCAAATGCGACCTAAATTTGATTCTCAATTTTAGGCGATCATTGATGCAACAAAAAGAGTTGAGAGAAGAGCAATGACGGTGATTGAAGGATGTAACAGTTGAAGTTAAGAGAGATTCACAGAAGGGCCAACTTATGAGACAGACATTTCAAGTGGCCATGATACAGCTGTTTTAAAAAAAACTGAATGAGATTGGTAATATACGAGCTATGTACTGGCAGCCTATTTAAAACATAACTGCGAGCATAGAACCAGAGGGTGAGTGTAAAATGAAACAGCCTCAAGCGGGAATTCACTTTTACAACAATTAGATGTGTGAAAATGACACCCAGAAGATATTTCTTACAGTGCTCATTATCAACATTAGCCAAATATTTTCTTCTTTCAGCTAATTTCACAAACTGATAGGCAATTCTACTAACAATTCTATCATGCCCTCCTACGCATGTGTGGGCATGACTTATCCAGTCTCCACATAAACCATCCACCACTCCTCCTACATAAACCTTGTTTTATATAGGATTGCCAATAGCAGTCAATGATGTGGATGTAACAAGCGTCTCCCATTAGAAAGTCAATTTCTATCAGGCAATACTGCAGTATTTTGCAAAGCACATAATCTGCAGACCATACTGATTCACATATATGGCTCAGGCCCTTTGAACAGTACCCTACAGGTTTGCGTTTTATTGCGTCTATTATCGGTGCCAAGCTTTCCTACTCTTCAGGGGCTGTCTCAGACTGATTCAGGAGTTACAAGAATGTTGTCACAGAATAACAACTAGCACTTTTGCAGCACCTTTAACACTGAAAAAAGTCTCAAGGCATTCAACAGGAAGGTCTTCAGAGAAAACTCGACACCGGGCCATGGAAGATATTGGGGGTGGGGGTTGATGCGCGATCAATAACCACTGAAACAAAGGAGTAGTCCAAATTGAAGGCTTTAGCCTAGAAGATGTTTCCCCAGCAGCTTGAGTACAGAAAGAATGATGGCTGCTGGGAACACGGGTTCTTATATCCCGCCTCATTGGGCGGAACTACCTTACGTCTTCACCAATGAGAAAGCAACACTTGGGCCAATGAGCAGCGAGCCTTCTCCACCAATGGTAGCTCACACTCCCAGGTACCGTAGTACCTCTAGTCATACTACCACAGGGGCGAACGTTAAAAATGTGCTTAAAGGGATAAGTTTGAATGAAGGTCTTAAATAAACGAGGCAGAAGTGGAGATTTAGGGAGGAAATACATAGATACGTAGAAGATAGGAGCAGGAGGAGGCCCTTTGGCCCTTCGAGCCTGCTCCACCATTTATCACGATCATGGCTGATCATCCAACTCAATAGCCTAATCCTGCTTTCTCCCCATAACCTTTGATCCCATTCGCCCGAAGTGCTATATATAGCCGCCTGTTGAATATATTCAATGTTTTAGCATCAACTACTTCCTGTGGCAATGAATTCCACAGGCTCACCACTCAAGGTGAAGAAATGTCTCCTCATCTCTGTCTGAAATGGTTTACCCTGAATCCTCAGACTGTGACCCCTGGTTCTGGACACACTCACCATTGGGAATATCTTCCCTGCATCTACCCTGTCTAGTCCTGTTGGAATTTTAAAAGTCTCTTAAGAGATTGCCCCTCATTCTTCTGAACTCCGGTGAGAACAATCCTAACCTAATCAATCTCTCCTCATTTGGCAGTCCCGCCATCCCTGGAATCAGTCTGGTAAACCTTCGCTGCACTCCCTCGAGAGCAAGAACATCCTTCCTAGACAGCTGAAGACATAGCTAGCAATAGTGAGGCAAAAGGAATGAGAGGTTAGAGCTTCAAAGGATGCAGGGCTCTTGAAGCGCTGTGGAGCTGGAGAAGGTTGCAGATGTTGGAAGGGGTAAAATTACAAAGGGAACTGAATACTGGAATGGTGAGTCTTAAATTGCGAGCCTGGGAGCCAAGGTCGGTCAGTAAGCACATAGCTAATGGGTGGGTGGGACTTGATGCGGGTTAGGGTAAACAATATTCAGATGCCCAACCGTGTTTTACGCTCTTCTGTTTATTTGGAGAAATATATTCTTCTTGTTCCTGCCCTGTCCATAATTGCTGACAATGCAAGTTGCTGACAATGCAGACCATCAAACTCAATTGACTCACTCTGACCATAAAGGTACGGTTCCAATAATACAGCAGCCAATGATCTCTCAATAGTTGTATTTAATAGTGTAAAAAGGAACAACACTCTTAACCTATGTAGTGATCCTTGCCTGAGTGTGTACAGAAGGGGCTGATGGGAAATGGAAGTACCACCAGGGGGCAGCACAGGGACATACAAGAGTGACGCCGAAGGCCCACCCTCGCTCACTTTGGCTGGAGAAGCAGGGGAGCAGGACAGGACGGAAGTTGAGCTCAGGGCTGCAAGTGGTTAGGCCTAGTTGCAGAGCATAGAAAAGCAGTATCGTTACAAGTGCCATTCTGTAAGTAAAAGCTAACAAAGTAATTTATTGTGGAGCAGAATAAACCATCCTTCAACTGCTGAACGACTTCTAGCATTCTTTTAAGAAACATAACATGGTACAGGAGTGGCTTCTTTGAACAGGAAGAACCAACGCAACCAGCAAAAGCAACAGGCCGGCCGCCCGACTGTGGAAGACTTTGCAGCCTCTCGACTCCAGACGACCTTCTGAAGCAATGGATCAGACGCTACGTCCAGGGATGATGAGAACTACAGGTAATTTAAATAGCAACTGGAAAATGTTTAAACAGCAGTTTCAGCTATTCATGTCAGCTCTGGACTTAAATGCAGCCACTGATGACAGAAAAATTGGACTTTTACTCTCAACGGCAGGCCAGCAGGCGATAGACATTTATAACTCTTTTACGTATGCTGATACTGAAGATAAAACCAAGTATCAAGTGATAGTGGCAAAATTTGATGACCACTGTAAATCACAATCCAATGAAATCATTGAAAGATTCAACCTGCGTAACAGATTCCAAAAAAACGGGGAGACTATCTCCCACTTTATAACAGATCTGCGCTTGCTAGCACAAGGCTGCAACTACGCTGATTTAACAGACTCAATCATCAGAGATCAATTAATCTATGGTCTTGCCGACGGAAATCTTAAAGAATCATTAACGCTGCAAAATGACTTAACACTGAAAACCACCATAGATAAATGCTTACTGCAGGAGCAGAAAAAGCAGCAGTTACTGGAGCTGTTTGACAACATACCTTGGAAAATACTCACCACGAGGCAGATGTGAAAATGGTGACCTCTCCTCACGGGTCCTCTCTTCCGGTCGCCGGCCCGTCTGCACATGCACGCCATTCCGAAAGACGCGACCCCGGAAGTACTCGGTATGCGCATTTCTCGCAATACCGGCCCCGGACTGAAAGTCGCGCTGCGCATGCGCGAACGCAACATACGCATGACGTCATGACGTGTCATCACTGTGGCTCCGACTATTTAAAAGGGCAATGTCCTGCACAAGGAAAAATTAACCATTTTGCCTCCCAATGTCACAGCCAAATATTACTCCACAATGCAAAGGCATGGAAACTTTAAAGTACGCACAGTTGATGTAATGGACACTCCAGCACCTGAAGACAATTTCTCCGACCATGAAGAATTCCACTCCTGGGTGAACACGTACGGCATTGGAATTATAAACGCCGCAGCGGAACCACAGGAGCTGACAACAAAGCCTCGACACGTGCATGCCATTGACTCCACAAGCGAATGAAGTGCTACGGTGCAAGTCAATGACTTCCCCATCACGTTCAAGCTGGACACGGGAGCGTCCGCAAACTTGATGACGAGCAAAGATCTCGCATCCGTCCCAGGGACGCACGAGATGTTACCTGCCGCATGCAAGTTAACTGATTACAACGGAAACCAGATCACCTCAAAGGGATGCTGCCACCTACAAGTTGCCAACAAGACAGTCACAACAGGACTACGATTTTAAATTGTAGATGACAAAAGATCCTCACTGCTAGGTGCTCAAGCCTGCAAGGATTTGCGGTTAATTCAAAGGATCTTCATGCACGCGGCTGACTCATCACGCATTGCCGATGACATACAGCTGCTACTCAGCGAGTACCCCGACGTCTTCTCTGGCATGGGTACGCTACCCTACAAATACAAAATCCTGCTCAAAAAGGATGCCATACCGGTCGTTAATGCCCCACGGAGGGTGCCGGCTCCATTGTGGGTCAAGCTAAAAGCTTAACTTCAACATCTCCAATCTCAAGGCATTATCTCACGAGTCACACAGCCGACTGACTGGGTCAGCTCGCTGGTGTGTGTTAAGAAGCCGTCTGGGGAACTCAGGATCTGTTTAGATCCCAAAGATTTGAACAAGAACATTCGCAGGGAACACTACCCTATCACCAAGCGAGAGGAGATAACGAGCGAAATGGCACAAGCTCGCATATTTACCAAACCTGATGCCTCACAGGGCTTCTGGCAAATGCAGCTCGATGAGTCCAGCCGCCTACTGTGCACCTTCAACACGCCGTTTGGAAGGTACTGTTATAATCGGATGCCCTTTGGCATTATATCTGCATCTGAAATATTTCACAGAATAATGGAGCAGATGATAGAAGGCATTGAAGGCGTCCGTGTCTATGTGGATGACATCATAATATGGTCAACGACAGAGGAAGACCACATTGCGAGGTTGAAGCAAGTCTTCCAAAGGATCCACCACTTTGGACTGAAGCTCAACCAAGCCAAGTGCACCTTTGCACGGTCCTCTCTGACCTTCCTGGGCGACACAATATCAGAGCACGGGGTGAAGCCGGACGCTGAGAAGATTGCCGCAATTCAGAGCATGCAGAGACCACATGACAAGAAAGCGGTGCTAAGATTCCTGGGATTCATCAACTTCCTCGGCAAATTCATACCGAACCTAGCAGTACGGACGACGGCGTTAAGGAAAGTGATAAGGAAAGACACAGAGTTTGCCTGGACCCAACATCACCAAGATGAATGGGATGATCTGAGACACCAATTGATGGCAGCTCCAACACTCGCATTTTTTGACCCGGCAAAACCTACAAAGATCTCCACCGACGCCAGTCAACATGGAATTGGTGCGGTGCTATTGCAACAGAATGACCAGTCGGACTGGGTCCCAGTGGCTTACGCTTCACGAGCGATGAACGCCACAGAGTGCAGGTATGCACAGATAGAGAAGGAGTGCCTAGGCCTGATCACAGGCGTGACCAAATTCCACCTCTATGTGTACGGTCTCCCCACGTTTCTCGTGGAAACTGATCATAGGCCGCTGGTAAACATCAACGACAATGACCTAAATGATATGACACCGCGCCTACAACGCATGATGATGACGTTGCGGAGGTACAACTTCACGCTGGTCTACACCCCTGGCAAGGACCTTGTAATAGCTGACACATTATCACGAGCCATGGACGCTGACAACCCGCCACTGGCTTCCATCAATGATGTGGAAGCTCATGCACAGTGGTGCAGAGAGACACTCCCAGCAACGGACGAGAAGCTGCAGCAAATTTGTCAGGCGACACAAGAGGACGCCACCCTCCTTCAAGTCATACACAACCTTCAGCATGTCTGGCCAAATGGGCAGTGCCCACAGTTCCAAAACGTCAGGACTGAACTGTCCGTGGTGGATGGCATAATACTGCGGAATGACAGAATCGTCATCCCACTGGCGCTCCGGGCGGACATCCTCCGCAGGATTCACGAGGGGCACCTCGGTGCCGAAAAGTGCAAAAGGAGAGCACGACAATCCGTTTACTGGCCAGGGATAAACGAGGACATAACGAGCATGGTGCTCACCTGTGACACATGTCAAAGACATCGACCGGCACAATGCAAGGAGCCAGTACAGCAGCATGAGATGGCCACGTCACCGTGGGACAAAGTTGGCATTGACTTGTTCCACGCCATGGGCCGCAACTATGTTCTGCTCATCGACTACTACTGCAACTTTCCGGAAGTACTGAAACTCCCGGATCTCACAGCGGCATCAGTCATCAAGGCCTGCAAAGAAACCTTCTCTGGGCATGGCATCCCACGGACGGTCATGTCCGACAATGGTCCTTGCTTTGCCAGCTGGGAGGGGATGAACTTCGCCAAGCTCTACAACTTCAAGCATGTAACGTTGAGTCCAGACTTTCCGCAATCGAATGGCAGGGTGGAGAAAGGTGTCCACATTATCAAACAACTCATCAGCAAGGCTGCGGACTCAAAGTCCGACATACACTTGGCCCTCTTGTCATACCGTTCGTCACCTTTAAGCTCTGGACTATCATCGGCTCAAATGCTCTTCAACAGAGATGTGCAGACAACATTACCGGCACTACAATTCACCAATCCCGATCACCCGCCTGTCCTGGATAAGATGGGTCACCAACGTCAAGTGCAAAAGCAGCACTATGACCAGCAGGCAAAAGTACTGCATCCGTTGGCAATCAACGATACAGTGAGGGTGCGACACGTCAGCATGGATTTAGTAAGGGGAGGTCGTGCCTGACAAACCTGTTAGAGTTCTTTGAAGAGATAACAAATAGGTTAGACCAAGGAGAGCCAATGGATTTTATCTATCTTGACTTCCAAAAGGCCTTTGACAAGGTGCCTCACGGGAGACTGCTGAGTAAAATAAGGGCCCATGGTATTCGAGGCAAGGTACTAACATGGATTGACGATTGGCTGTCAGACAGAAGGCAGAGAGTTGGGATAAAAGGTTCTTTTTCGGAATGGCAACCGGTGACAAGTGGTGTCCCGCAGGGTTCAGTGTTGGGGCCACAGCTGTTCTCCTTATATATTAACAATCTAGATGACGGGACTGGGGGCATTCTGGCCAAGTTTGCCGATGATACAAAGATAGGTGGAGGGGCAGGTAGTATTGAGGAGGTGGGGAGGCTGCAGAAAGATTTAGACAGTTTAGGAGAATGGTCCAAGAAGTGGCTGATGAAATTCAACGTGGGCAAGTGCGAGGTCTTGCACTTTGGAAAAAAGAATAGAGGCATGGACTATTTTCTAAACGGTGACAAAATTCATAATGCTAAAGTGCAAAGGGACTTGGGAGTCCTAGTCCAGGATTCTCTAAAGGTAAACTTGCAGGTTGAGTCCGTAATTAAGAAAGCAAATGTAATGCTGTCATTTATCTCAAGAGGCTTGGAATATAAAAGCAGGGATGTACTTCTGAGGCTTTATAAAGAACTAGTTAGGCCCCATTTAGAATACTGTGAGCAATTTTGGGCCCCATACCTCAGGAAGGACATACTGGCACTGGAGCGGGTCCAGCGGAGATTCACTCGGATGATCCCAGGAATGGTAGGCCTAACATACGATGAACGTCTGAGGATCGTGGGATTATATTCATTGGAGTTTAGGAGGTTGAGGGGAGATCTAATAGAAACTTACAAGATAATAAATGGCTTGGATAGGATGGACGTAGGGAAGTTGTTTCCATTAGCAGGGGAGACTAGGGCGCGGGGGCACAGCCTTAGAATAAAAGGGAGTCACTTTAGAACAGAGATGAGGAGAAATTTCTTCAGCCAGAGAGTGGTAGGTCTGTGGAATTCATTGCCACAGAGGGCGGTGGAGGCCGGGACGTTGAGTGTCTTTAAGACAGAAATTGATAAATTCTTGATTTCTCGAGGAATTAAGGGCTATGGGGAGAGAGCGGGTAAATGGAGTTGAAATCAACCATGATTGAATGGTGGAGTGGACTCGATGGGCCGAATGGCCTTACTTCCGCTCCTATGTCTTATGGTCTTATGGACACCCGGCTGGGGGCTGGTCTAAAATGGCAACGGTTCTCCGCCAAATATCGCCACGATCCTACGTTGTGCAGTCTTACGATGGAACACTGTTTTGACGAAATCGCCGAGACCTTCTAAAAGTTACACCTCGTCGACAAGTATTTCCAACACTAGAGCTGCAGGACGCTGTCAGGCAACATCCTGGAACTCCAGCAGCAGGTGGCCAAATGGACGTAAAAGACTCTGGATCTCCATGCCCACTCAGGAGGTCTACCCGGATCAGACGTGCACCCAACCGTCTGAACTTATGAACATGGACTGGCAATATCATTGCTCTGCCTTGTCTTTGTATATAAACCTAACTGTGTTTGAATTTGTGTTTAGTTACAGCTCTGCAACTAAAAAAAAGTGAAAAAGGGGGATGTAGTGATCCTCGCCTGAGTGTGTACAGAAGGGGCTGATGGGAAATGGAAGTACTACCAGGGGCAGCACGGGGACATACAAGAGTGACGCCGAAGGCCCGCCCTCGCTCAATTTGGCTGGAGAAGCAGGGGAGCAGGACAGGACGGAAGTTGAGCTCAGGGCTGCAAGTGGTTAGGCCTAGTTGCAGAGCATAGAAAAGCAGTATCTTTACAAGTGCCATTCTGTAAGTAAAAGCTAACGAAGTAATTTATTGTGGAGCACAATAAACCATCCTTCAACTGCTGAACGACTTCTAGCATTCTTTTAAGAAACATAACAACCTAGTGGAGTTGTTATGCCAGGGCACAATGGGCTTGTGAGTTGGCAATTGGGATAAGCTTTGATTATTTGAATAAAAGATGCTAATCTCAAGTATTTGATGTCTAAAGCACTCCATATGCAAGCAGAGCTCAGCACACCTCCGCCTCATTCAATTAAAATGCAGAGAGATTTCTGAACACTGGCATTCGCGTATTGATTAATAAAGTCAACCAGCGCTTTATAATTAGAAGTTTGGATAGTTTCCATGGCAATTCTTTCTTACAATAAAACAAGTCTTCACCATTAATTTCCATTGCACAGCCAGTAAGTGCAGTGTTTTCCTGATCGTGAAAGCCGGTACCAGCTCTGCCCTGATGGAGGAGTTTGACACTCATCACATGTCAGTGAGGCACACTGTTGAATCAAAAGTTCCGAGTTTTCAGTCAACACTTTTGATGGCAAGTGTCATTTCCTACAGTATTTCTTTGGAAGGAGGCTGGATTGACTGACTGATTAGCTGAGGTTGCGTATTAACCAGAAGATCCCAGATAACAAGAAAAACCTATTACTCCTTCCAGGGAATATCAAACACGCACAGAAATGTTAACACCGTCAGCATTTCCAAAACAATGAAAACCTTGAGGGCATTGTGATGAATGTAGAAATTGTGAAATATTGTATTTTTTATATATGCTGCAGTTATTAAAAGCCTGGGTTAAGATCTATATTTGTTGCAGTATTATTAAAGATCTTAGGATTGGATTTGTTGTATTATCACATGTACTGAGGTACAGTGCAAAGTATCATTCTGCGCACATATCATTCCATACATGAAAAAAAAACCATAGGATATACTTAAATGCACAATGTAAATACATAGACACAGACATCGGGTGAAGCATACTACTCAGTAGAGAAGATTTGTGAAGAGATTAAATCAGTCCAGAAGAGGATCATTCAGGAGTCTGGTAACAGCGGGGAAGAAGCTGTTTTTGTACCTGGTAGTGCGTGTTCTCAGACTTTTGTATCTCCTGCCCGATGGAAGAAGTTAGAAGAGTGAATAATTTGGGTGGGAGGGGTCTTTGATTATGCTGCCTGCTTTCCCAAGGCAGTGGGGTGTGTGGTGTAGACAGAGCCAATGGATGGGAGGCGGATTCGCGTGATGGACTGGGCTGTGATCATGACTCTCTGTAGTTTCTTATGGTCTTGGGCCGAGCAGTTGCCTTACCAGTCTGTGGCGCAGCCAGATAGGATGTTTTCTATGATACATCTGTAAAAATTGGTAAGAGTCAATGTGGACATACCGAATCCCCTTAGTTTCTTGAGGAAATATAGGTGTTTTCTTGCTTGCAGTGTTGACGTGGGTGGACCAGGACAGATTGTTGGTGATGTGCACACCTAGGAATTTGAAGCCGTCAACCATCTCCACCTCGGCACCACTGATGCAGACAGGAGTGTGTACAATACTTTACTTCCTTACTTCCTGAAGTCAATGATCAACTCTTTAGTTTTGCCAACACTGAGGAAGATATTGTTGTCGTTACACCACTCCACTAGGTTCTCTATCACCCTCCTGTACTCTTGATTCATCATTGTTCGAGATCCGACCTACTACAGTTGTGTCATCAGCAAATCTGCAGATGGAGTTGGAGCCAAATTTTGACACACAGTCATGTGTATATATATATATATATATATATATATAGAGTATGGTAGGGGGCTAAATAAGCAGCCCTGCGGGGCCCCGGTATTGAGGACTATCGTGGGGCAAGTGTTGGTGTTTATCCTTACTGATTGTGGTCTATGGGTCAGAAAGTCGAGGATCCAGTTGCAGAGGGAGGAGCAAAATCCTCAGTTTTGGAGCTTTGATCTGAGCTTGGCAGGGATTATGGTGTTGAAGACAGAGCTGTAGTCAATGAATAGGAGTCTGACGTAGGAGTCCTTGTTGTCGGGTTGCTCCAAAGATCAATGTAGGTCCAAATAGATGGCAACTGCTGTGGACCAGTTGTGGCAGTATGCGAATTGCAATGGATCAAAGAATTCTTGGAGTATGGAATTGATGTGTCTCATAATCAATCCCTCGGAACACTTCATAATGATTAATGTCAAGGCAACCGGTTGGTAGTTGTTAGGCATGTTGCCTGGTTCATGCTTGTATTGATATGATAGTGATCTTCTTGAAGCAGGTGGGAACCTCGGAAGAGTTAAGGTATCCAGACTGTGTGTCTGCAAAAGCTGTAATTAGGGAGTCGTAAATGGCAAGGTCATCATTGATTCCACAAGTTAAGGTTTCCAGAATGTGTGTTTGCAAAAGCTGTAATTAGGAAGTCGTAAAAGATGAGGTCATGCTTGATTCCGCCCATTGCTTGATTACAGATGAAGGGCTAACGGGATAGTGTTATGATTGGTGGAGATTCCCAGGAGAGTAGATAATTTCTGATGGGTTGTATTGTCTCCTCGCTAAGCAGGTCATGTGACATTTTAGTGGGATACAGATGATGTAATTATTGGGAGGAGCCATATCTCGAAGTAGTTTTTGCTGTTTGCCATAGGGGTCGAGTCTGACAAGACTTAAGCAGTACTGCCAAATGCTGCCAGGTTGAGCAGAAGTGTACTGAATCTGCTCTTGAAAGGAATTCTCTCCAAAGGTCTCTGAGCAAGTAATCTGTTTTTTAAGCACTATTTCCAAGAGGCATTTGTACGGTATTGGGTTGCTTAATTGGAGTTAGCAGCCGGTATAAATAATGAGTCTAAGTTTTTCCTTGTGTTTAAGAAATGTTTAACTGGTAATTGTAAATCTATTTTCTTTGATGTTAATGTGGTGAGCTATGTGTTTAAATTAAAGTTTATTTTAACATAATTAATACCTATTGGTCAGTCATCACTCCGGGAGTGAAGTATCCTTTCCTCAGTTATACAAATTTTTTTTTTAAATATTTGGGATTCTGGCCCAGGATCCTAAACAATGCTGGGGTCTGGTCTGGTATCTTAACTAAAGTTGGGGTCTGGGCCAGGATCCTAACCAATGCTGGGGTCTGATCTGGTATCCTAACTAAAGTTGAGGTCTGGTCCGGTATCCTAACAATCCTGGGGTCTGGTCCATGATTCCAAACAATGTTGGGGTCTGCTCCGGTATCCTAACAATGTTGGGATCTGGTCCATGATTCCAAACAACGTTGGGGTCTGCTCCGGTATCCTAACTAATGTTGGGGTCTGGTCCATGATTCCAAACAATGTTGGGGTCTGCTCCGGTATCCTAACAATGTTGGGGTCTGGTCCATGATTCCAAACAACGTTGGGGTCTGCTCCGGTATCCTAACTAATGTTGGGGTCTGGTCCGTGATTCTAACCAATGCTGGTGTCTGCTCCGGGATCCTGACAGCACATTTGGAAAAAAATATACCATTGCTGTTGGAAGGTCATTTCACTGGAAGCAACTTGGCTGAATCTGGAATGAGGGTCAGAGGGGCATTAAATAAAAACTTCAATAAAGATATCCACTCTTTGAAACTGCTGCAGAATAAACTTCAGATTTATAACAGAAAGCATGGGCAGAATTCTCCGCAAGGCCCAACGCCATTGTGAAACCCGGAGAGGTTCACGACAGCAACAGAGGCCGCTCCTTTCCCCCTATTCTCCCCCCCTCCCCCGGGGGCTAGGAGGGCCGTGCCGTAAATCTCGGCCGCGGGGCCTTGTCGCTGGCGTTAAGGCCCGGCGCACCGAGAATGACGCGGCCGGCACGCCTACTGACGTCAGCCACGCATGCGCAGGTTGGCCGGCTCCTTCCCGCCCATGCGCGGCTTACGTCACGACGGCTGACGGCTCAAACCCGCGCATGCGCGGTTGCCGTCTTCCCTTCCCCCGCCCCGCAAGACGTGGCGGCTTGATCTTGCGGGGCGGCAGAGGGGAAAGTGTGCGTCCCTTTGAGACGCTGGCCTGACGATCGGTGGGCACCGATCGCGGGCCAGTCCCCTCCCGAGCATGGCCGTGGTGCTCACTCCCCTCTCCGCCCCCCACAAACCCCATACTCACCTTTGGCGCGCTGTTCACGCCGGCAGCGACCAGGTGTGGTTGCCGCCGGCGTGAACCGGTCGGGAACGGCAGGCCGCTCGGCCCATCCAGGTCGGAGAATCGCAGGTCGCCGTGAAAAACAACGGCCCGCGATTCTCTGATTCTCCGAGCGGCGCGCCGCAAAACACGACACGCCATTTTGGGGAGGGTGGGTGAATCGCGGGGGGTTCCAGATAGGCCCTCCCGTGATTCTCCCACCCGGCGTGGGAGCAGAGAATCGCGCCCCATGTTTGGGGAGCTGGCGGTGTGGTAGTTATGTCACTGGACTAGTAAACCAGGAGCTCAGGCTAATGCCCTGAGGATAGGGTTTTGAATCCCACCACAGCAGAGTAGCTGGTGGAATTCAAATTCAATCATCAACCATTTTTTTCTTTTAAGGATGCAGACCATTTACTGCTCATCCCTAACTGCCCTTGAGAAAATGGTGGCGAGCTGCCTTCTTAAACTACTGCAGTCCCTCTGGTGTATGTACACCTAGTATGATGTTAGGAAGGGGTTTAGCCCAAGTTACAGTGAAGGAATGTTGTTATATTTCCAAATCAGGATGGTGACTGACTTGGAGGGGAATTCTAGAGGTGCTGTTCCCATATATCTGCTGTCCTTGTCCTTCTACATGGTAGCAGTCATGGGTTTGGAAGGTGCTGCCTCAGGAGGTTGGTCAGTTCCTGCAGTGTATCTTGTAGATTGCATACACTGCTGCTCCAGTGCGTCGCTGGTGGAGGGAGTGAATGTTTGTGGAAGGTATGCCAATCAAGCAGGCTGCTTTGTCCTAGATGGTGTTGAGCTTCTTCAGTGCTGCTCGAGCTGCACTCATCCAGGCAAGTGGAGATCATTCCATCACATTCCTCAAAATGGCTCGGTGGTGGAGAGGCTTTGGGGAGACAGGAGGCGAGTTACTTGCAATAGGAATCCTAATTTCTGATTTTCTCTTATAGCCATAATATTTTTATGGCTAGTCCGGCTCAGTTCCTGATCAATAGTAACCTCCAGGATGTTAAAAAGACTGCTAGGAGCAGAGTTAGAGGGATACGCATGCAGCCTTAATTGCCTTGTCCCATTCAGACTTAAATCTTGTTAGTGGGAATACATAGGGTGTCCCGCTTCAGCCAGGATGATCCACTCAAGATCCAGTCAGAATAACAGAAGAAAATTGCCTTTGCCTTCCCGTGAAAGTGGCATGAGAGCTGTATGCTCCGTTATAGTGTTACATAATGGGAACTTGTGTGTTAAGGTTAAGAAATTGCATGTAATATGTTTGTGTTAGAGCATGAAGAAAAGACTGCTAGGAGCAGAGCTAGAGGGATACACATGCAGCCTGAATTTCCTTGTCCCATTCAGACTTAATCTCGTTAGTGGGAATACATAGGATGTCTCGTTTCAGCCAGGAAGATCCACTCGAGATCCAGTGTCATTCGGGACAATCTTGTTTTACCAGCCATTGGCCCATCTGAGAGTCTGATGACCTATTTCTCCGTCAATGGATAGTTAGTTGCATATAAATGGCATAGCTCAGTTGTTTTGTATGAACAGGAGTTGGCAAGTGCCAAGATAACGAAAATAGGTTCAAGTCTGGCCACCCCAGGGAAGAAGCTTTGTTTGAGGGGGTGGGTGGAGCTTAGAGGGGAGGGAGAGAATAGAGAGAGAGAGAGAGAGAGAGAGAGAGAGAATGAGAATACTGTTTTGAACAGTTACTGGGGAAGTCTGGGAAATCGACAGAGAGGTCATGAAAGTTGCCACCGAGACAGCCTTTGTAAAAGGATTCCAATCAAATGTCAGAATAACAGAAGAAAATTGCCTTTGTCTTCCCGTGAAAGTGGCATGAGAGCTGTAAGCTCCGTTATAGTGTTACATAATGGGAACTTGTATGTTAAGGTTAAGAAATCGCATGTAATCTGTTAGTGTTAGAGCATGAAATAAAAGCTTAAATATTGTTTTCTTTTCTTTTAATAAAGTTTTTTTATAAAATAACCAAGCTCTATTTCATATTTTATCACTCCTGAAACAAATTGATCTTTCTACACAGTCTTAAAACTTAAAAACATTACGCATCTGGTTCAGCATTTTAGCCATTGTTGGGCTGACCACGCATCCGTAATAATTGTTCACGTCTCGCTGTATTTGGGCACGGGTTGCTTCAGCATCCGAGGAATCATGAATGGTGCAGAACATTGTGCAATCCATTGAAATCCCAGTTCTGACCTTACAATGGAAGGCAATTTATTGCCAAAACAAGATGGTTGGGCCTTGAAGCCTACGCTGAGGAACTCTTGCAATGATGACCTGGAAATAAGATGACTGAACTCGAAGAATCACGGCCATCTTCCTTTGTGCCAGGTATGACTCCAATCAGCAGAGGGTTTTTCCCCGATTCACACTGACTCCAGTTTTGCTAGGTTTCTTGATGTCATACTTGGGCAAATGCTGCCTTGATGTCAAAGCCAGTCACTCTCGTCTCACCCCTGGAGTTCAGCTCTTTTGCCCACATTTGAGCCCAGGTTGCAATAACATCAAGAGCTGATTGATGCTGGCAGATCCTAAAATGAGTTTCAGTTTTGCTCAGCAAGTGCTGCTGATGGCCCCTTCCTGACTCTACTGATGATCAAGGGTAGACTGATGGTGCAGTAATTGGCTGGTTTAGAATTGTCCTGCTTTTTGTGCACAGGACATACGGGGGAATTTATCACTCCCGAGTAGATAGCAATGTTGTAGCTGTGGTGATTATTAAACTATCACTGATTGTGTAAAAGCCCATCTACTTCACTGATGCCCTTCAGAGAAAGTAATCTGCCATCCTTACCTGGTCTGGCCTATATGTTTGGCTCTAGACGCCCCCCAGCTTTGTGGGTCTTAGCTGCTCTCTGAAATGGCAATTAAGGATGGCCAACAAATGTTCGCCTTGCCAGCGACACCCATATGCCACGAAAGAACGTAAAAGAATGGTGGCAAAGCATTCACATATTTTATTCATGTGCCATCCATGCTGGTCATGTGGTGTTACTGACGAAGGAAATTCATGCCCGTACGCTATTCACTGTCCAGTGACTATAGGCGTGATCTATCAGCCTCGTCGTGCCCAACCCGGGATGCAACAAGGCCACTAAATCTCGAGAGGCCTATTGCGAGATTTACTGGCTTTGTTGCACCTCACAAGGTCTAATGAGATTTCATGAGGCGTCACGATCTGAATTCCATCCATTGAGGTCAGGATCCAAATTTGCATATTCAAATGAGTAGTTAATCTCACTTGAATAAGTCTACGTCGGATCTATCCAGAGACAAGGTTCGAACAACCTCCCCTCGGAGTTGCCAAGCGGGCGCCGTTGAGCACTGGCGTCCACATATGTGGACCAGGTGAACTGGCACTTGGAGTTCTCCCAGGTCGGGTACCCTGGCACCTCCCGTGCAACCCCGGCACTTGGCACTGCCATTCTGGCACCCTGACAGTGCCACCTGGGCACGCTGGCAGTGCCACCTTGGCGTCCTGGAAATGAGAGAGTGCTCAGGTGGCACTGCCAGGCTGACAGGGATACTGCCAGGGATCACACCTGGAGGTGCCCTGCCCTTCGGGTGCAGCGGGTCGATGTCACCATAATTGTGGGGATCCAGAGGCTGCAGTGGGATGTTAGAGATCAATCCCTTCCTGCCCCGGCGAGCGGAGCTGGTTATTGCAGGAAATGAGACCAAGTGCTGCCACGGTGGGTCAATCCTCGCCGAGGCCTAGAATGAGGCAGTGTCCCATTTAATAGGGTGGTCATTCTTGGCACTGCGACACCAGCAAACACCTGGCTAAATGCAGCCGACACGGGTCTCAGTTCAATTCCGCTAAATCGTGTCCTAGCGCTCTGAGAAAGTGGAGGCCCTAGCTCGGCAGAGTCGTTTTGGGCTATGCTAGTTCCCAAAATAACACCTGAGAATAGCAAATCAGAATCAAGGCCAGACACCCTAAATTCAACACTTGAGCTATGATAAGCCTGCAGCACTCCAGCCCCTTTAGTAACTAACCTGAGAGTCTGACACATTAACATGATTTGGAAAAGTACACTGATCATTGAGGATCATTGAATTTTGTCCATTTAACTGTTACTCTGATAGCCACTGTCCCACCCCATATCTACTGCGCCCCAACAGACCCTTACCAGTGAGGCAGAAGAGGTACCAGTGGGACATTTTCCTGTTCCCAATCTCAGCCATCATTACGTGCTTTCTGAGTGAATCTGCCCATGCAGTGACAATGAGCGCACTTGGTGTCGTGGTAGTGTCACGTTGCGGGTTCAGGCCGAACCAGGTTGGGGGCGGAGTTGATTACCTTTGAGATTCACTCCAGTTGCCAAGTGGAAGGACCTTATCATGTCCTTTTCAGCTGGATGTCAATTCCCCGCTGATGATGCAGGCATAAGTCTCAGTCTGCACGGTCAGCTCAGCCTTTGTTACGAGACACATTTATCTGGCTAATTCTTTTATTGGAATCATTTTCCTCAAACAACAGACTCGAATAAGAAATTATCAACAATCCCTCAGGAGTTTCCATCTGTCCCATTTTCTAGAATTGCAATCCTCGACTAACTCAACCAGAAAGCATTTCCCGGGACTGAAATCCCTCCCCCCCCTTCTCCAAGGGAGCACAAAATGCAAATGGAAAAAAAAGTCGGAGAAAAAAAAAGAGCTTGTGGCAATAGACTCTTTATTTTTGTAATGCTGCTCGAGTTAAAAATCACTTTTACAAACTGGTATTTCACATAAAGCCAAAAAATTTGGCCCTAATGTTGACAAGGGTGAGTTTCCTCGACAGGAGTGTGCAGTTTTGGGACAGGAAACCTGGATTTGGGTTCCCACACATGCTGTGGAGTTTTAACTCCTGGGAATGGGGGCGCTGCTTCGGCTTTGCTGCGTGTCTATGAAACCTCAAAGCAGCAGGTTAGAGGTCGGTTGGGTTCAAGCTCAGGATTCTTACAAATGCCAACCTCTGACCCCGACCCCGATGTTTCCGCGGTTTGAAGCTGCCCACCCGCGCGCATTCTTGCTGCATTCTCACTGTGATATGAACACCTCATTCAAAAACCAAAAGGGACTTTCCCCAGCATCCTCAGCAGATAAGATTTCCATTCCACGTAAAGCTCGACAGAGATTTAAAACAAATGCAATTCGCTCTTCTACCAACTTCATTGGCACTCTTCGTTTTCCCCACTGAAAGGAATGGTGAAAATCTATGTTTGTGTATCCGTCAAAATTGCTCAAGCTCACTGCTGGCATGTCGGCGTCATTAGAAGCTAAGGCTGGCTCATCATCTGTTATAGGTTCCATCACCCCAGGGAAAGCACCTCAGATTCACTCCTAAGTTTCCCCCAACAAATCTCCTCTCGACTTCCCTCCCCTCGTCCCCAGGTAGATCCACATCAGCAACAACAATCATCAGGGTGGGGGTCAATGGACACTTGGGAGATGCTATTTGAAGACAGGTTAATGTGATGCCCATGTTCAAAGTGGTGGATGAAACTGTCCAAGGTAATTGCTAAACCATACTTCCACTCCATATAAAGTAACAGATTAGAGTTAACATAGGTACATTTACGGTACAATAATAAACAGGGGAGGTGGTGGTGGTGTAGTGGAATTATCACTGGATTAGTAATCCAGAGACCCAGGGTAATGCTCTGAAATGAAAAATGAAAAAAATGAAAATCGCTTATTGTCATGAGTAGGCTTCAATGAAGTTACTGTGAAAAGCCCCTAGTCGCCACATTCCGGCGCCTGTCCGGGGAGGCTGGTACGGAAATCGAACCGTGCTACTGGCCTGCTTGGTCTGCTTTAAAAGCCAGCGATTTAGCCCAGTGAGCTAAACCTGGGGTTCCATAGCAAATAAAAATCTGTAATTAAAAGTGACCATGAAACCACTGTTAATTGTTGCAAAAACCCATCTGGCTCACTAATATCCCTCAGGGAAGGAAATCTGCCATCCTAACCTGGTCTGACCAAAATGTGACTCCAGATCCAAGCACAATTTCCTTTGTTCAAGGGCAATTATCAAAGGCAGTAAATGCTGGCAAGGATACTCAGCGACTTGGTGATCCTAGGGGATGGTTGTGCATATACTGATTTAGGGTCCAGTCGTAGAACAGACCACCTTGGGATACACACACACACACGCACGAACACACTTTTCTCTTTCCAATATGTTATCTTTCTTTTAACTTACTTTCCATTTTTTTATATTATCAATAATAATTGTCATTTTTATTATCATTCAATAAAATTGTTGTTTTAATAATAACAATAATAATAACAAATAATAATCTTTATTGTCACAAGTAGGTTCACGATAACACTGCAATGAAATTACTGTGAAAAGCCCCGAGTCACCACATTCCAGCGCCTCTTCGGCTACACAGAGGGAGAATTCAGAATGTCCAAATTATGTAACAGCATGTGTTTTGGAACTTGTGGGAGGAAACCGGAGCCCCCGGAGGAAACCCACGCAGACAAGGGGGAGAACGTGCAGACTCCGCACAGACAGTGACCCAAGTTGGGAATCAATCCTGGGACCCTGAAGCTGTGAAGCAACAGTGGTAACCACTATGTTATCGTGCTGCCCCACATTACTTGTCAGAGTCACTCATTCCTGTTACATCGACAGTACGGCTCCGAACCCCCAAGTGAAACTCTAAAAGGGACTCTCACGCCCCTTCCTACACTAGACAAAATAGATTAAAAACAAGCAGCCTAATGAAAGGGAAAACAAGAGACACAACTGCAGACTTCTAGTTAAAACCGTAACTATTCAAGGTGGCTAACTGTTCCCTCTGCAAAGTGATTAGTTAATATAATGGGGAGAATATTACATAACCATCTGCTGGAGGGAATATTACTCATGCTGATAGAAAGCACAGAAAGATATCGATGTCTAGAATTTCGCATTTAGAAGCAATATCCCTTTTATTGAAGCACAGCTTTAGGTTCAGCTATGATGGTGGGTGGGGTGAGGGGGATGGGGTGGGGTGGGTTGTGGAAGAGGGTCACAGCAGCGAGTCAAAATCCCAGCCCACCGAAGTGCAGCATCTCATTCCCAATGCACCCTGGGTGACATCAGCCAATGAGAAAAAGCAGATTTGATTTGCTCCCATCCCCCCCCCCCCCCCCCCCCCCCCCCCCCCCCGTGCTTACTAAGTCAGGACGATGGCGACTGCATCATTCAGAACGCTCTCCCCGAACAGCAGCGTGTAGAGTTGTGTGTCTACGTCGAGCTCATGGAAGATGGCCAGCACCGTCACTGTGTGTGGGGAAAAACAATGGAGAAAACCTTAATCAAACATTAGTAGGAGGCTGTGGCATCCAACATTAACTAAAGACCAGGCCAGCAGCACGGTTCGATTCCCGTAACAGCCTCCCCGAACAGGCGCCGGAATGTGGCGACTAGGGGCTTTTCACAGTAACTTCATTTGAAGCCTACTCGTGACAATAAGCGATTTTCATTTCATTTCAGTTAACTGTAGCTGTCTGGGGATGACTGAGGCATCTTGGTGTGAGGAAATTTGAAGTCAAGAGGTAAAAGGGAGTGAGGATATAAAAATAATTATAATTACCAGGGAAATGGCACAAAGAAAATTATTAGAATTAAAAACGGACAACTCGCCAGGTCCTGATGGACTTCATCCCCGGGAATTAAAAGGATTTGCTCAGATAGTTGTCGCATTGGTTTTAATTTTCCAAAATTCCCCAGATTCGGAAATGATCCCATAATTCAAGGAAAGAGGAAGATAGACAGAAAGCAGAGATGTACATGCAAATTAGTCTAACATATATCAAAAAGAAAGTACTAGGACTTCGGCTTATGACCATGGAGTGATTAGTCACATAAAGGGCTGTTCCTGTTCAAAGTCACAGAAAAGGACTCTTTTTACCCAGATCCGGGTGGAATTTTGATGAAAAGGCGAAGGTGAATGTTAGAGGAATGGTATGTCTCCTGATCACCAGACCCGGCAGAAAACAGTGAGAGGTTTGGCTGGAAAGTTGAAACAGTCTTGTGCTTCACTGACAGTCTCTTCCAGCATGCAGGCGGGGGAGGGGCAAGCTGTAAGGCCCCAGCTACAGGAACTGATGACTTTTATCAAGGAGGAATTCCATAAACAGAGGAAAGAAATGCATGAGAATCATGCAAAGGCCATTGCAGAAGCTGCGACACCCCTGAAGAGTACTTTGGTGCAGATGGAGAGGTGTTTGGAGGTGCAGGGGTCGCAGATTCGGGAGATCAAAGGAGTGACCTCGGACCACATCGATCGTGTGGTGGCTCTGGAGGCGGAGGTGGGGCTCCTCGGAGACCTTTGTAAAACGCTGAGGGCAAAGGTTGAGGAGCAGGAGAATACCTTGAGAAGACAGAAGCTGCGAATAGTGGGCCTGTCTGAAGGAGTGGAAGGTGTTAGTGCCACGAGGTACGTCTCGAGGATGCTGGTGGGACTGGTGGCAGAAGGGGTACTAGATAAGGCACCTGAAGTCGACTGAGCGCATAGGTCTCTGAGGCAAAATCCTAGAGCTGGGGAGCCGCCGCAGGCGGTGATCGTGAGACTCCATAAATTTGTGGAGAAAGAGAAAATTCTACGGTGGGCCAGGGAAAATTCTATGGTGGGCCAGGGAGAAGCGTAGCTGCGACTGCGAGGGAAATAACGTCTGGATTTATCAGGACATCGGAGCCAAGTTGGCAAAGCGGCGGGCAGGTTTCAACAAGGCCAAGGCAGTGCTGTACCGGCGGCAGATCAGTTTAGGGGCGCTCTACGCGGAAAAAGTATGGGTGATGTTCGGAGGCCAGGAGTATTATTTCGAGACCCCAGATGCGGTCGAAGACTTCATTAAGGAGTATAAACTAGGGTAGAACTGAGTGGACAATGCTTGGGAACCGGGGTGCTGGCACTATGTAATGGTCGGGAGCATGTTTGAAGTGGGTGGAGGGATTGGGGGATTTTCGCCTTTTTTTGTGAGGGGGGGGGGTGGTTCTGTTCAATGTTAAGATTGTAAGGAGTTGTAGGGGTGAAAAGTTTATGTGGGTATGGATGTTCCCATCCCCCCTCCTGTTTTATGGGCCTGTTTTTGTTTAATATCTGTTTGTTTGCTTTTGGAGAAGGCTACCTGGAGTTCAGGAGAAGTCCTTGATTGGGTGGGGGAGGGTAAGGCCAGCAGGAGGCCTTCTTCTTTGAGCTGAGGAGTGCAGTGGAGGGGGGGTCATTAGGATGTGCCTTTGGGCAGGGGCAGCTGCGCTAGCAGGTTATGCTGGTGAACAGAAGTGAGGTGGTAGGGGAGAAGGCCACGAGGGGTGGGACGGGGAGGGGAGAAAGGGGAAATGGGGGGGGAGAAGGGGAAGGGGAAAAGCGAGGGGGGGGTTTCTGCGACATGGCAGGGGGTGAGAGATGACATGGTCAAGGGCGAAGAAAGGGGCCATCTGGGATGGGCTAGGTACAGAGTGGAATTGAAGGGGCAGGAAGTGGGGAAGATGACAGACGGTAGAAGGGATTGGAGGCGCAAGCCTCCGGTAAGGTTGGTGACGTGGAACGTCCGCGGACTGAATGGGCCCGTTAAAAGGTCGCGGGTGTTCGCGCACCTCAGGAGCTTGAAAGCGGGGTGGTCTTTTTGCAGGAAACACACCTCCGTGTGAATGACCAGGTTAGGTTAAGGAAGGGGTGGGTCGGGCAGGTTTTTTTTTTACTCGGGGTTTGATTTGAAATCGAGGGGTGTGGCGATTTTAATGAGCAAAATAATGGGATTCGTGAGTGTGAAGGAGGCGAGGGATCCAGGTGGGAAATATGTGATTGTGAGTGGGGGGGGGGGGGGGGATATTTGGGGTTTCAGAGAAGCCGGAGCTCATGGAGAGGAGGAAGGCCGATGTCATGGCCTTCGCCTCTCTGATTGCACGGCGGAGAATTTTGCTGGAGTGGCAGTCGGCATCGCCACCGGGAGTAGCAGCATGGTTGGGCAATCTGTACGACTTCCTGAGGTTAGAGAAGATAAAATATGAGTTAAGGGGCTCAGCAGGGGAGTTTTAGAAAAGGTGGGGGATGTTTGTGACCGTGTTTGAGGAACTGTTTGTCGCAGGTGGATGGGGGTGCGGGTGATGGGGAGAGAGGGTGAAAAAGGAGAAAAATCTGTAAAAACTGTATAGTTGATTGTTGGGAAGAATGTTTCCCGGGGTGTTTATTTGCTGTAACCTACTTTGATACAAGTTTGAATGAAATGTGTTTTTAAAAAAAAGATAATACTAGTATCTATGCTGAAGGAGGTTATCGCAGATTCGATGTGGTTTTTGTGAATCGGAAATTGTGCTTTATTAATTTAATGAAGTTTTTTGTGGAAGTAACAATTCAAGTAACTAAAACACAGATACAAATGTGTAAATTAGGAGGAGGTGGCCACTTGGCCCCTCGAAACTGCTCACCCATTCGATAAAATGATGGCATGCCCGGGCATTGCTCCCTGGCCAAGGTTGGAAGCTTTGCCAGCCTGGCAGTTCCAGCATGTGCCAGCCAACATCATGGCAGTGTCAGGGGTGGGCCCTCTGGGGAACCCAATTCAGGGACAGGGGGTTCCTTTAACATGTGGTGGTGGGGGGAGGGGGGGGGGAATGAGAGGGCCAAAGCCTTTGCTGGGGTGGGGGGGGAAAGAGAGAACCTGGCAGTGAGGGGTGGGAGGGAGCGTCTGCAATACTGCAGCAGTAGATGTGGGTGGAGTAAAGCCCCTGATAATAGTGGGGTGGGGGGGGTTGGAGTTTAACCTCTGCTGCTCGGGGCCCCCTTCAAATATTCTGTCACAATCTCTGTGGAGCCTGCTGTGCCGGCTCATAAATGGGCAACCCCTTAGTTTGAAACAACAACCCCCAATTCTAGATTCTCTGACGAAGAGGAAACATCCTCTCGACATCCACCCGATATCCTCAGGATCTCAAAGGTTTTGATGAAGTCACCTCTTACTCTGCTAAATTCTAGTGGGTACAAACCCACCAGCTCTGACCTTTCTTCATAAGAGACCCCACTCATTCCTGCTATTAATGTGGGTGGGAGGGGTGGATTCTCTGGCCTCCCGCGGTATGTTTCTCAGCAGTGTGTTTCTCAGATGGCCCACCATTGTCCAGCAGCGGGATATTCTGGCCCTGCCATTGTTAATGGGATTTCCCATTGAATCCACCCCCACGCCGCTGGGGTCTGCCGTCAGCTGGAGCGGAAGATCCCATCAGGGTGAACAGCCAGAAGGTCTCGCCGATGATGTACTTGGATTTCATGAAGGCATTTGAGTTCATGGATGTTGGAGGGCATTTTGTGATACTGCATTATGATATAAATTATAGGTGGCCCTGGAACTACATTTGTGCTCCTATATTACTTTTGAATAGTTCTGATTAGGCAAAAGGTACTCATTGGCTTAGATGCCTGTTTAGAAGAAGCAATTTGTAGAAATAGATAGTGTATACACAATGCTTGTTAATATCAAAATATCAGAAAGGACACAAAATAACACGGCTGGGAGGGGTCCTAGCCTGGGGGGGGGGGGGGGGGGGGGGAGACGGACGCTGGCCTGGGGCGGGCAGGGGACGGGTTATGGCTAGTCGGCAGGGGAGGGGGGCAGGGAGCCCTTTGATCTGGCTGATAACTTGGAATGTGAGGGGGCTGAGTGGGCCGGTCAAATGGGCCCGGGTGTTTACGCACCTGAAGAGGCTGAAGGCGGACGTGGCTATGCTCCAGGAGACGCACCTGAAGGTGGCGGACCAGGTTAGACTGAGGAAGGGCTGGGTAGGCCAGGTGTTTCATTCGGGGCTGGATGCAAAAAATCGGGGGGGGGGGTGGCGATTCTGGTGAGAAAAAGGGTGTCGTTTGAGGCGTCAAAGGTGGTGGCTGACAGTGGAGGGAGGTATGTGATGGTGAGCGGCAAGTTGCAATGGGAGCGGGTGGTGCTGGTGAATGTCAATGCCCCAAATTGGGACGATGCAGGTTTTATGCGGCGTATGCTGGGCCGCATTCCGGATCTAGAGACGGGGGGCCTGATACTGGGGGGGGGGGGGGGGGGGACTTTAACACAGTGCTGGATCCCCCATTGGATCGATCCATGTCCAGGACGGGCAGGAGGCCTGTTCATCCTATTAATGCAGAACTGCCCCAAGGTGTTGAGGGGGTTTATGGACCAGCCTCCCCGGACAGGCGCCGGAATGTGGCGACTAGGGGCTTTTCACAGTAACTTCATTGAAGCCTACTCGTGACAATAAGCGATTTTCATTTCATTTCATTGCAGATGGGAGGGGTGGATCCTTGGAGGTTCGCGAGGCCGAGGGCCAGGGAGTATTCATTTTTTTCTCACGTGCATAAAGCCTATTCCCGGATCGATTCTTTTGTCCTGAGCAGGGGGCTGATTTAGAGGGTGAAGGATGTCGAGTATTCGGCCATAGTCATTTCGGACCATGCCCCGCACTGGATAGACCTCGAGCTGGGGGAGGAGAGGGACCAGCGCCCGCTGTGGCGCCTGGAGGTGGGACTGCTGGCGGATGAGGAGGTGGGCGGGCGGGTTCGGGGGTGTATCAAGAGGTACTTAGAGGCCAATGATAATGGGGAGGTCCGGATGGGGACGGTTTGGGAGGCATTGAAGGCGGTGATTAGAGGGGAGTTGATTTCCATCCAAGCCCATAGGGAGAGGGGAGAGCAAAGAGAGAGGGAGAGGTTGGTGGGGGAGATGGTGAGGGTGGACAGGAGATACGCAGAGGCTCCGGAGGAGGGACTGCTGGGGGAGCGACGCAACCTGCAGGCCAAGTTCGACTTGCTGACCACCGGAAAGGCGGAAGCTCAGTGGAGGAAGGCGGTGTACGAATATGGGGAGAAGGTGAGTAGGATGCCGGCGCATCAGCTATGTAAACGAGACACGGCCAGGGAGATTGGTGGAGTGACGGGTAGGGGAGGAAATGTGGTGCGAAGGGGGGTGGACACTAATGGGGTCTTCAGGGACTTTTATGGGGAACTGTATCGGTCCGAGCCCCCGGTGGAGGGGGGGGGGATTGGGGCGCTTTTTGGATAGGCTGAGATTTCCGAAGGTGGAGGAGGGACAGGTGGAGGGGCTGGGGGCGCCGATTGAGCTGGAGGAGCTGGTCAAAGGGATAGGTAGCATGCAGCCGGGGAAGGCGCCGGGGCCGGATGGGTTTCCGGTCGAATTTTACAAAATGTATGCAGACCTGTTGGGCCCCCTGTTGGTTAGGACCTTTAACGAGGCAAGGGAGGGGGGGGCTCTGCCTCCGACCATGTCACGGGCGCTGATTTCCTTGATCCTTAAACGGGACAAGGACTCCCTACAGTGTGGATCATATAGGCCGATCTCGTTGTTAAATGTGGATGCCAAGCTTTTGGCGAAGATCTTGGCCACAAGGATAGAGGACTGGGGGTCCTCCGGGGGTCATTCAAGAGGACCAGACAGGGTTTGTGAAGGGAAGGCAGCTGAACACCAATATGCGTAGGCTTCTGAATGTTATAATGATGCCGGCGGTAGAAGGGGAGGCGGAGATAGTGGTAGCATTAGACACGGAGAAGGCCTTTGATAGGGTTGAGTGGGGGTACGTGTGGGAGGTGTTGGAAAGGTTTGGGTTCGGGGAGGGGTTTGTCAGTTGGGTGAGGCTGCTATATGAGGCCCCGATGGCGAGCGTAGCCACGAATAGGAGGAGATCGGAGTACTTTCAGTTGTACCGGGGGACGAGGCAGGGGTGTCCCCTGTCCCCTTTGCTCTTTGCGTTGGCAATTGAGCCCCTGGCCATGGCGTTGAGGGAGTCGGGGAATTGGAGGGGTCTGGTGCGGGGTGGAGAGGAGCACCGAGTGTCATTATACGCAGATGACCTGTTGCGTTATGTGGCGGAACCAGTGGGGGGAATGCCGGAGGTGATGCAGATCCTTAGGGAATTTGGGGGCTTTTCTGGGTACAAGCTCAACCTGGGTAAGAGTGAGCTGTTCGTTGTGCACCCGGGGGATCAAGAGGGGAGGATAAGTAGGCTCCCGCTGAAAAGGGTGGGGAGGAGCTTTCGGTACCTGGGAGTCCAGGTGGCTAGGGGCTGGGGGGCCCTTCACAAGCTTAACCTCACTCGGCTGGTGGAGCAAATGGAGGACGAGTTCAAAAGATGGAACATGTTGCCGCTGTCGCTGGCGGGCAGGGTGCAGTCCGTCAAGATGACGGTGCTCCCAAGGTTTTTGTTCCTGTTCCAGTGCCTCCCCATCCTTATCCCGAAGGCCTTTTTTAGGAGGGTCAATAGGAGTATTACGGGATTTGTATGGGCGCATGGGACTCTGAGGGTGAGAAGGGTGTTTTTGGAGCAGGGCAGGGATGGTGGGGCTGGCGTTGCCCAACCTCTGTGGGTACTACTGGGCTGCCAACGCAGCGATGGTGCGTAAGTGGGTAATGGACGGGGCAGGGGCAGCATGGAAGGGGATGGAGATGGTGTCCTGCGTGAACATGAGCCTGGAGGCGCTGGTAACGGCGCCGTTGCCGCTCCCTCCAACGAGGTATACCACGAGCCCAGTGTTGGCAACTACGCTCAAAATTTAGGGGCAATGGAGACGGCATAGGGGGGAGGTGGGGGGCTCGATGGAGTCCCCGATTCAGGGGAACCACCGGTTTGTTCCAGGGAGCATCGATGGCGGGTTTCTGGGCTGGCACAGGATAGATATTAGGAGGTTGAGGGACCTGTTTGTGGATGGGAGGTTCGCGAGCCTGGGTGAGTTAGAGGGGAAGTTTGGGCTCCCCCGGGAACATGTTTAGGTACATGCAGGTTAGGGCGTTTGCCAGGCGGCAGGTGGAGGGGTTCCCTCTGCTGCCCCCACGTGGGGTACGGGACAGGGTGCTCTCTGGGGTGTGGGTTGGAGAGGGGGGGATTTCGGACGTGTACCACGTCATGCAGGAGGTGGATGAGGCCTCGGTAGAGGAGCTGAAGGGTAAATGGGAGGAGGAGCTGGGTGAGGAGATTGAGGAGGGGACGTGGGCGGATGCCCTGGAAAGAGTGAATTCCTCCTCTTCCTGTGCGAGGCTTAGCCTCATACAGTTCAAGGTGCTGCACAGGGCCCACATGATTGGGACGAGGATGAGTAGGTTTTTCGGGGGGGAAGACAGGTGTGCTCGGTGCTCGGGGAGCCCAGCGAACCACGCCCATATGTTCTGGGCATGCCCAGCGCTGGGGGAGTTTTGGAAGGGGGTAGCAAGGACGGTGTCGAGGGTGGTAGGATCCAGGGTCAAGCCAGGCTGGGGACTCGCAATTTTTGGGGTTGCAGTGGAGCCGGGAGTGCAGGAGGCGAAGGAGGCCGGTGTTTGGCCTTTGCGTCCCTAGTAGCCCGGCGGAGGATTTTGCTTCAATGGAAGGATGCGAGGCCCCCAAGCGAGGCCTGGATCAATGATATGGCGGAGTTCATCAAGTTGGAGAAGGTGAAATTTGCCCTGAGGGGATCAGTACAGGGGTTCTTTAGGCGGTGGCAGCCTTTCCTGGACTTCCTGGCAGAACGGTAGGATATTAGGCCGGCAGCAGCAGCAACCGGGGGGGGAGGGGGGGGGGGGGGGGTTGTTTCGGGGGAAGGGAGAAATCTGTATATGTGTTTATTGGATATGCCGGGTGTTTATCTATCTCTCCTTTTTGTAGTTATTGGTTTTTGGGGGTTATTGTGTTTTTTCTCTTTTTTTGTTGTTAATATTGCTTTCTTGTTGTTATTTTCTGTTTTGGACACGTTTTTGAAAATCTCAATAAAAATTATTTTTTAAAAAAAGGACACAAAATGGATGTTAGCTATTAAAGCAATACTAAAGACACAAAATGGCCGAACTAGCCACATCCCTGAGCAATAAGTTACAAACTGTGTAAACTACCTCGTGAGAACAGCTTCACATAACAAGAAATGCTATGTGTCCTTGATAAGATCAAGGACCCCAGCTGCAAACAGGACATCATTGTGTTAGTTTTGAATGACTTCTGTATGAAGTTAGGGGCCGGTAAGACAACACCCCTTTTAACCATATATGTGATAACTGGGATGCTAAGAAAATTGACTGACTGCATGTAATGAAGTGACGCGAATATAGTTAATTGATTGTATGTAAATAAGTATACATCTAATTCCGCCCCTTGAATCTGTATATTAACCCATGTGAACCTTAGCTCAAATGAGAAAAGGGGGCTGTCAATAGGCTGCGGAGCCTTTTCTCCTAGAATTCTGATATAATAAACTGCTTTTTTAAAAAACTTATACTCAGGCCTTCGTGTGAATATTTTCACCAATAACAATGGAGTAGGTGGCAACATGGTAGCATAGCTAGGGGATTGGTTAGCTAACAGGAAGCAGACATTAGGAATGGGTCATTTTCAGGTTGGCAGAGATGTGTGGAGGGCCACAGGAATTAGTGCTGAGGCCTCAACTATTTGTCTATAAATGACTTTGAGGAAGAGACGGAATGTGTTGTTGCTAAATGTGCTGATGACAGAAAGAGAGCTACAAGAGTAAGTTGTGAAGAGGACATGAGGAGCCTACAAAGGTATATAAATAGGTTAAGTGAGAGGGCAAAAAATCTGTCAGATGGAGTATCATGTGAGAAAACTCATTATGGGAGAAAGAAAAGCAGCATTTTATTTAAATGGAAAGAGATTGCAGAACTCTGAGGTACAGAGAGATCTGAGTGCCCTGGTACATGAATCATAAAAGGTTAATACACAGATACAGCAAGTGATTAAGAAGCAAGTGGAACAATGTCATTTATTGCAAGGGGAATGACATATAAAAGTAGGGATAGAAACATAGAAAATAGGAGCAGGAGTAGGCCATTTGGACCCATATCTTTCCCCCATATCTTTTGATCCCCTTTGCCCCAATAGCTATATCTAACTCCTTGAAAACATCCAATGTTTTGGCCTCAATTGCTTTCTGTGGTAGTAAATTCCACCGACTGACGACTCTCCGGGTGAAGGACTTTCTCCTCAACTCTGTCCTCAAGTGGTCCATCCCGTATCCTCAGACTGTGACCCCTGGTTCTGGACAACCCCACCATCGGGACAAAAGAAAGAAAAAGAAGAAAAGTACAGCACAGGAACAGGCCCTTCGGCCCTCCAAGCCTGTGCCGACCATGCTGCCCGTCTAAACTAAAATCTACTACACTTCCTGGGTCTGTATCCCTTTATTCCCACCCTATTCATGTATTTGTCAAGATGCCCCTTAAATGTCACTATCGTCCCTGCTTCTGGCAGCGAGTTCCAGGCACCCACGACCCTCTGTGTAAAAAAACTTGCCACGTTCATCTCCTCTAAACCTTGCCCCTCGCACCTTAAACCTATGTCCCCTAGTAATTGACCCCTCTACCCTGGGGAAAAGCCTCTGACTATCCACTCTGTCTATGCCCCTCATAATTTTGTGGACCTCTACCAGGTCGCCCCTCAACCTCTGTTGTTCCACTGAGAACAAACCGAGTTTATTCAACCGCTCCTCATAGCTAATGCCCTCCATCCCAGGCAACATCCTGGTAAATCTCTTCTGCACCCTCTCTAACGCCTCCACATCCTTCTGGTAGTGTGGCAACCAGAATTGAACACTATACTCCAAGTGTGGCTTAACTCAGGTTCTATACAGCTGCATCATGATTTGCCAATTCTTATACTTAATGCCCTGGCCAATGAAGGCAAGCATGCCATATGCCTTCTTGACTACCTTCTCCACCTGTGTTGCCCCTTTCAGTGACCTGTGGACCTGTACATCTAGATCTCTCTGACTTTCAATACTCTTGAGGGTTCTACCATTCACTGTATATTCTCTATCTGCATTCGACCTTCCAAAATGCATTACCTCACATTTGTCCGGATTAAACTCCATCTGCCATCTCTCCGCCCAAGTCTCCAAACGATCTAAATCCTGCTGTATCCTCTGACAGTCCTCATCGCTATCCACAATTCCACCTACCTTTGTGTCGTCTGCAAACTTACTAATCAGACCAGTTACATTTTCCTCCAAATCATTTATATATACTACAAACTGCAAAGGTCCCAGCACTGATCCCTGAGGAACACCATCCTTCCTGCATCTACCCTGTTGAGTCCTGTTAGAGATCCCACCCCACCCAACCTCCCATTCTTCTGAACTCTAGCGAATACAATCCTAATCCACACAATCTCTCTTCATACGCCAGTCCAGCCATCCAAGGAATCAGTCTGGTAAACCTTTGTTGCACTCCCTCGAGAGCAAGGACATTCTTTCTCAGAGGAGGAGACCAAAACAGCTCACAATAGTCCAGGTATGGCCTCACCAAGGCCCTGTATAATTGCAGCAAGACATCCCTGATCCTGTACTTGAATCCTCTCACAATGAAGGCTAGCATATCATTTGCCTTCTTTACCACCTGCTGCAACCGCATGCTTACCTTCCGTGACTAGTGTACAAGGACACCCAGGGCTCGTTGCACATTTCCTAATTTATGGCCATTCAAAAAATAACCTACGTTTCCCTTTTTTGCTACCAAAGTGGATAACCTCATATTTCCACTCACTCAACTTGTCCAAACACACTGAAGCATCTCTGCATCCTCCTCACAGCTTACATTCTCACCTAGCTTAGAGTCATTTGTATAATTTGGAGATATTACATTTAGTTCCCTCATCTAAATCATGAACATATATAGCAAACAGCTGGGTTCCCAGCACCGATTCCCCGTGGTACCCAACTAGTCACTGCCTGCCATTTGGAAAAAGACCCGTTTTGCGACAGTTCTACAGAGCATTGGCGAGATCGTATTTAGAATATAGTGCACAGTTTTGGTCTCTTTATTTAGGAAAGGATATAATTGCATCAGAAGCAACACACAGAAGGTTCACTCAACTGATTTCTGGGATGAGGAGATTATATTGAAGTAAAGTGGGGCAGGTTGGACATGTATCTATTGGAGTTTAGAAGAAAGAGAACCAATCTTCTTGAAACACCCAGGAACCTGAGGGTTCCTGACAGGTGGATGCTGAAAAGATGATTACCCTTGAGGGAGGGCTTAGAACTAAGGGACACAGATGAAAAACAAAGAGTCTCCCATTTAGGACGGAGATAATATTTTTTCCCTCAGAGGGTTGTTTGTTTGTGGAATTCTCTTCCCCAGAGAGTAGTGCAAGCCAGGATCATTGAATACTTTGAAGGTTGAGTTAGATCCTTGACTGAAGGGCGTCAAAGGTTATGGGGATAGACAGGAAAGTGGAGCCCACAATCAGTTCAGACATGATCTTCTCAAATGGAGGCGTAGGTTCAAAAAGGGCCGAATGGCCTACTCTTGCTCTTATTTCATGCCCAATGTAGAATTTATAGCGTAATAAAAATGTGCCAAGCTGCTTCACGGAAGCGTTCATCGAACACAATCTGAGTGGCCCACATGCGACAAAAGCTTAAGGAAGTAGGTTTTGAGCAGCAACTTCTGGAGAAAAAAAAGAGCAATGAAGGGTGGAGACCATGAGAGAAGAAATTGTCAGGCTTAAGGGCTAGGCACCTGAAGGCAAACCCTGATGCTAGAGCGATCAAAATTATGAATTAGAATGCTGATGCCGTGTTAAATCGCATGTTCCATGGCTGGCCGCCACACATGGTTTCCCTCTGTCACAGAACTTTTCCGTCAATATTTACCTGGGTCAGTCGCTGAAATCAGAGCTCCAAAGAATAAACAATCTGTGAAGTAGAAGTCATGCTTGCTTAGCTGGCCGAGGCTGACCATAGCCATGACAAAACCATACATAATGCCGCTGAAAAACACAATAAAGATATTATGAGCACATTCACATAGGATCTGGGGTCTATTTTGCTGTTTTGCACTTTTATTAAAGGCAGTTTCAGATAAGCAATTACAGAAGGTATGTTCTCTGGAGAGGTACAGAGAGATAATGTGAAACAGGTTGCCTTCTCTATTTGCTGCTTTGGAAACTGTACCGCTCACAGGAAGAAAATCAATAACTGGAAAGATGCAGAAAAGAAATAACAAGGAACAAAAAAAAAAATGACCTGCATTTATATAGCGCCTTTCACAACCCCTGAATATCCCATGGAGCTTTAGAGCCAACACAGTACTTCTGAAGCCTACTCACTTGTTGTAACCTGGCAGTCAATTTGCACACTGCATGGTCCCACAAACAGTAAGGTGACATTGACCAGATAATCTGGTTTTCTCATAATGTGGATTAAGGGTTAACGGTAGCACACTAAGGGATTAAGAGATTCCGGCCCTTGGAAAGAACACCCAACCTAAACCTACATCCCCACCCTATCCCACATAACCCTGTAACCCCTCCTAACCTTTTGGACACTTAAGGGCAATTTATCATGGCCAATCCACCTAACCTGCATGTCTTTGGACTGTGGGAGGAAACCGGAGCACCCGGAGGAAACCCACACAGACACGGGGAGAACGTGCAAACTCCGCACAGACAGTGACCCAAGCAGGGAATCGAACCTGGGACCCTGGCGCTGTGAAGCCACAGTGCTAGCCGCTTGTGCTACCGTGCTGCCCCTACAAGGACCATTGCTAAGTAGACATTTTCATTTTTAAAATGGGTTATGGGCTTCACTGGCTCGACCAGCATTTGTTGCCCAATTCCTAATTCCCCATGGGAAAGCGGTGGTGAGTTGCCTTCTTGAACCCATTGCAGTTCATGTAGTGTAGTACATTCACAGTGCTGTCAGGGAGGGAGTTGCAGGATTTTGACTCAGTTGCAGTGAAGGAACAGTGATATATTTCCAAGCTAGGATGGCGAATGACTTGGAGGGGAACCTCCAGGTAGTATTCCCACATATCTGCTGCCCTTGTCCTTCTAGATGGTCGTGTCCGTGGGTTTTGAACGTGGCTCCTAAGGAGCCTTTGTGAGTTTCTCCAGTGCGTCTTGTAGCTACTACTGTGCGTTGGCGCTGGAGGGAGTGAATATTTGTGGAAGGGGTGCTAATCAAGTGGGCTGCTTTGTTCTGGATGGTGTTGAGAGTTGTTGGAGCTGCACTCATCCAGGCAAGTGGGGAATATTCCACCACACTCCTGACTTGTGCTTTGTAGGTGGTGGACAGGCTTAGGGGAGTCAGGAGGTGAGTTACTCGTCACAAGATTCCCTGCCTCTGACCTGCTCTTGTAGCCACAGTATTTATAAGGCTAATCCAGTTCAGTTTCTAGTCAACGGTAACCCCAGGAGTTAATAGTGTGGGATTCAGTAATGGTTATGCCATTGAATTCCAAGGGGCGATGGTTTGATTCTTTCTTACTGGAGCTAGTCATTACCGGCATTTCTGTGGCATGAATATTGCTTGCCACTTGTCAGCACAAGTCTGGATAGGCTGATGGCTGCAATGGAGGTGCTACAATCAGCTGAGCACTCAGGATCAGAGCAAAGAAGAAACAAAACGTATTTCCCATTTGTAACTGCTATCCAGTGCCATATGTGTGAGCACTGAATACTGGTAGAATTGAACTTGGCTAAGATACCTCCCCACGAGTGACCTTCAAACACCCAGAAATGAAAACTTCCCACATGCTGTCGGAATCTGGAACCACATCCCAACCGGAATGCACGGTTTCAGGAGTGGAGGAGAGAAAATTCAGTGCAAAATAAAAAAATGTCTCGAGAGTTAAATTAATGCACAGAATGGTATTTTCTCTCCTCCACTCCTGAAACCGTACATTCCGGTATAGCAAGATATAAACACATTACTGCTATTGGTTCGATCAAACTGCACAACCCTTCTTAAATGTATGTTTTGGTGCTGCCAAATCTCCTTCATGTTTATCCTCATGTCCAGTAACTTTGTAACACACAGTTCAGCCACTTCTATTGCATGTAACTGCTGCTCAGATATCATTGTAAAGTTTTCGAAGATCAATAAATTTGAATGTGCAACCAACATATAGATGCCAATCTAGGGTCAGTACTGGTCTTCACCTTCATTATTTACCAACTCCTTCTCCCTAAAATGGACTTACTTTGGCGAATGTATGCACCATCGAAGAAAGTAAGGCTAGTATTAGGGGATTCAGCATCATTTTGCTGCCCAATTACATCATTAAGACATACCATCAATCTTTAGGATGAGCTGTTAAAAGTCTCTGCCTACTGTATTAGATGGAAAATGCCACGCAACGTGATGGTAAAAAGAGCAGAGACCTCATGGCCTCTTCGTCAACAAGCCTTTCTCAGCCAATAGCATCAAAACTAAATCAGGTGGTCATTCATTCACTGTTTCTGGGGCCTGGCTATGTGACTACAAAGTAATTGCTTGATTGTAAAAAAAATAGGTTTGTGTGCCCTGTGATAATCAGATGTTAAAACAAAATTTTAAAAACATACATTATTACTTGGGAGTCATTTTGGGTCAGATATCGCTGAGGTCCAGGGAGCTCCGTCGACTGTTCCTGCAACATGTTATCTCTCTGCCCGCTACAAGGGAACTTGCTTTTCTCTCGCTCATCCCAGCTCCTTCAGGCCTCTCTCACCAACATGTTAAATGTGTGCAAGTCATGGGGAGGCGTGACTGACAGACTGAGTCTGCGGTATGATGAGCCGGGACAATCCAATCTCATTTCCCTTCAGAGTGTCACAGCTTCCAGCGATTGCGGATTTATCCCTTGGGTTTGCCTCAGCGTGTCCCAGATTTGAAACATCAAAGTGCTGACCCATTGCACCACGGGGACTCTCGAAATTGCTTTGAAAACACTCACTTGCGCAGATTCAATATGCCAGCACAAAGCGGCCCACAAATTTGCACGGCATTAAATCCAAGCCCATCAGGCAACCGGCGAACAGAGCTACAAAGTACTAATATCCTGAACACAACTCCATTAATCACTTCAATGGAGAAGCTTTGCTTGACTGAAAAGTAATCTTCGAAATTAATAATGGTTGCCTGCCTAACATGAAAGTATCAATCTTGAATTCTGCCGTTGGTTTACTACACGCGAACAAATATGATAAAATCTCATTAGAGAGTTTTCACTTCAACAAACTCGGTTGTGTGCAGTGTTGTACAATATATGCTACACTTATGTCTTCACAGGAATAATTTAACATCAACATGAATGGAGACATCTCTTTATTCACAGCTAATTAGAGCTACACAACAAGGCTTGGACTCCAGACACTAGCAGATTGTTCAGAGCATGACTGGGGAGCAGCATCGTGGTTTGACACTGGCTATTGTCTTCTGACACTGAGCTCAAATCCTACTCAGTGTCATGAATTGAAAAGTCTCATCTCTTAAGGTCCCGCGTTAGGCAGCTTCGAAGTCCAGGGCCGATAGGCTGTCGTACAAATGTGCTCGTAATCAGCAATCATATGTACGGACATCTTACGGATGTCCAGATGTCTGGACTTTTGTCCAGAAGGAGTGAAGCAGTAAGTGGGAGAACTGCGAGATCCGTATCTACCAGGACTGGGGTGCAGAGCTGGCTAAGTGGCGGGCGGGATTCAACCAGGTGAAGCTGATCCTCCACAGCAAAGGGGTGAGGTTCGAGCTGCTACAAACGGCGAGGCTGTGTGTCACGTACCAAGATCGGCACCATTATTTTGATACGCCGGATGAGGCGTGGACTTTTATTAAGAACGAGAAGCTGGACTTGAATTAATGGACTGCTGTATGTTGGGGCACCCCGGTGGGGGCTGGAGGGGGTTGTGTTATGTTGGTTTTCCCCCGTGTTTTCTTTTTTTTTGCCCCTTTGTTCTGGGCCCTCGAGATTGTGGGTCTGTTTGCTGTTTGTATAGAGCTGCGTCACAGGCAGTGTGGACGGGCCGGACAGCGAGGTTTGTCCCGGGTAGAATGGACGGAGGGTTTCTAAGCTGGCACAGAGCGGGTCTCAAAAGGGTGGGGGACTTGTTTATTGACGGGACTTTTGCTAGCCTGAAGGCGCTGGAGGAGAAATTCAGGTTGCCCCCGGGGAATACCTTTAGGTACCTGCAAGTCCGCGCTTTCTTGAAGAAGCAGGTGGTGGAATTTCCACTGCTACCTTCCCGCAGGATACAGGACAGGGTGGTTTCGGGCATGTGGGTAGGAGACGGAAAGGTATCAGACATACCAGGAGCTGCAGGAGGCGGATCAGACCTCGGTGGAGGAGCTGAAGGGCAAGTGGGAGGAGGAGCTGGGTGAGGAGCTGGATGAGGGCCAGTGGGCGGATGCCCTGGGCAGGGTCAATTCCTCCTCACCTTGTGTCAGGCTTAGCTTGATTCAGTTTAAGGTGGTCCACCGGGCGCACATGACAGCGGCAAGAATGAGCAAGTTCTTTGGAGTGGAGGACAGATGTGTGAGGTGTTCAGGGCTTGGGTACTCGGGTAAAGCAGAGTCTGGGGATAGCGATATTTGGGGTGTCAGAAGATCCGCGAGTGCAGGAGTCGAAAGAGGCCGGGGCCCTGGCCTTTGCCTCCTTGGTAGCCCGGAGGCAGATCTTGTTAATGTGGAGGAAAGCGAAACCCCCAAGTGTGGAGACTTGTGTCAGTGACATGGCTGGGTTTCTAAGTTTGGAGAGGAGAAAGTTTGCCTTGAGAGGGTCCCTGCTGGGGTTCTCCAGGCAGTGGAAACCGTTCCTTGACGTTCTCGCAGAACGTTAAGTGAGGAGGTCAGCAGCAGCAGCAAACCGGCACGAGGTGGGGGTGCTGTACGGGTTGTGGACAGATTTTTCTTGTAAATGGTAGTTATCCCACCTTGTTTTGCTAAGTTGTTAATTCTTTTTTTTCCCTTCTTTTAGTAGTGGTTTTGTAAACATTCTGTAACATTTTGAATAAGAACTAGTTTTTAAAAAAGGAATGCATTCCCATGACGCATAACAAATAGTAACAGGGACTGTCTGAAACAGAAGGTGTTCCAGTCCTGAACATTTCTCACCTGAATGAATACGAAATTCGCAAAGACAAGCAGGTTCGACAAGAATTTCTGTCATAAGACCAAAAGATACAGGAGCAGAATTAGACCATTCGGCCCATCGAGTCTGCTCCGCCATTCAATCATGGCTGATATGCCATGCAAGCAGCCAGCTTTTTCGTTTATTGCAAGGTTATCCACACACAATTTTGGTCTCCCAAGCACGAACACACATCAAGTCACTTCTAGCCTTCATTGTGTTCCTTTGTTTATCCAGTGCAAATAATACCCCTTAGAACAAGTGGAATGTGCATGGTCAATGTACACCTCGCCATAGTGCAGGGGCTCAGATTTCAGTGACGCCACCCACAATGATGTGCGTTCTCCCCATTTAGGGAGTCAATCCCAGTCCATCACGTGTGGGGATTCTTGCCGTATGTTTTAGAGTTAATACATTACCATGGGGAGATAATTAATTTCTCACTCCTCAATGATAATGTGCCTCATTTCAGCGAAGCGGGGGGCGGGGTTGGGGGGGGGTGGAGTTGTCTCAGTGATAAGGAATAAGGTCACTGGACTCATAATCTAGAGACCCCATCGAATGCTCTGGAGATAGAGGGTCGTATCCAACCACAATTAATTTGAAAAAAGGAATTAAAAGCCAGTCCGAGCAATGGTGACCATGAAACCATTGTCGATTGTTGTCCTTCAGGAAAGGGAATCTGCTGCCCTTGCCTGGTCTGACCTACATTGTGAATTCAGATCCACAGCAATGTGGTCGACTTTTATGTGCCCTCATTAATGGCCTGCCCCGCCCTGGAGAGGGTGAACTCCTCCTCTTCACGTGCGAGGCTTAGCCTCATCCAGTATAAGGTGCTGCACCGAGCCCACATGTCCGGGTCTAGGATGAGTAGGTTCTTTGGGGACGAAGACAGGTGTGTCAGGTGTTCGGGGAGTCCAGCGAACCATGCCCATATGTTCTGGGCATGCCCGGCACTGGAGGAGTTCTGGAATGGGGTGGCGAGGACGGTAGGATCCAGGGTCAGGCCAGGCTGGGGACTCACGATATTTGGGGTTGGGGTGGAGCCGGGAGTGCAGGAGGCGAAAGAGGCCGATGTTTTGGCCTTTGCATCCCTAGTAGCCCAGCGGAGGATCTTGCTGCAGTGGAAAAATGCGAAACCTCAGAGTGTGGAGACCTGGATTAATGACATGGCGGGATTCATTAAGTTGGAGAGGGTCAAGTTCGCCTTGAGGGGGTCGGTACAAGGGTTCTTTAGGAGGTGGCAGCCTTTCCTCGACTTTCTGGCTCAACGATAAGGAACTAGGTCAGTAGCAGCAGCAACCCGGGGGGGGGAGGAGGGGAAAAGGGGGGGGGGGGGGGTGGGGGTCTTAGGGGGATAGTGTTTCAGTTAATTTGCTTATTGTTAATTTATTTTGTTGTCTATTGGGATTGGGGGCGGGGTGGGGGTGTTTGTTATATGCGTTGTTACGGGTGCCGGGGGGTGTTTATTATTGTTATTGCTATTATTGTTCTGTTGATATTTATTTTTCAAAAATTCCAATAAAGATTATTTACAAAAAAAAATTTTTTTTAAATTAATGGCCTGCCAAACAACCCGGTTGTATCAAACTATTATATTTTTTTTAAATTTAGAGTGCCCAATTCATTCTTGCCAATTTAACATGGCCAATCCACATACCCTGCACATCTTTGGGTTGTGGAGACGCAACCTACGCAAACATGGGGAGAATGTGCAAACTTCACACGGACAGTGACCCAGAGCCGGGATCGAACCTGGGACCTCGGGGCCGTGAGGCAGTACTGCTAACCACTGTGCCACCATACTGCCCCGTATCAAACTACTATTAAAAAACTGTATAAGGGGAGGAGATACAGAGCTTCCCGGAGGAACTGGCCTCCACGTTGTTGGAGGAGGTGCTGGTGGCAAGTGGACTGGAGAAGGGGACAGTGTCAGCGGTATACGGAGCTATGTTGGAAAAGGATAAGGCACCACTGGAGGGGATCAAAGCGAAGTGGGAAGAAGAATTGGGAGAGGTTATAGAGGAGGGGGTCTGGTGTGAGATGCTCGGGAGAGTGAATGCCTCCACCTCGTGTGCGAGGTTGGGGCTGATACAGCTGAAGGTGGTGTACAGGGCACACCTCACGAGGGCGAGGATGAGCCGATTCTTTGAAGGGGTAGAAGATGTGGGTGAACGTTGCAGGGGGGGCCCCGCTAATCACGTTCTTATGTTTTGGTCCTGTCCAAAGCTTGGGGAGTACTGGAAGGAGGTCTTTAGGGTAATTTCCAAGGTGGTGCATGTGAAGCTGGACCCTTATTCGGGGTGTTGGATCAGCCAGGGTTGGAAACGGGTGCGGAGGCAGATATCATAGCCTTCGCCTCGTTGATCGCCCAAAGGCGGATCCTGCTGGGATGGAGAGCAGCCTCTCCACCCTGTGCCCTGGCGTGGCGGGGGGACCTGTTGGAATACTTGACCCTTGAGAAGGTTAAGTTTGAACTGAGGGGAAGCTTGGAGGGGTTCTACAAGTCATGGGCCCTATTTATTATGCACTTTCAAGAACTGGATAACATCGCACATTAGTTGGTTGGGGGGGGGGGGGGGCTGCTGTGTATGGTGAAGATGGCTATGGGTAATCCTTGATTCCGTTTTTTTTAATTTGTCATTTGTTTATGTTAACATGCGGGCTGATGTCTGGGCATGGTGGGAGGATTGGATCGTTGTTACGGTTATGGGGTTCGAGATATTTGTTGTTGGTTATTGATTGTTGTTGGGTGTAAATTCGGGAGAAAAATTGTGAAAAAGGAGAATAAAAATATATTTTTTAAAAACTTTATAAGGAATGAAGCCACATGGACCACCCAACATCTTCTTTGGCACCGAAAACATCAACAGCACACCCAACACTGTCAATCTGCACAGTCCTCCTCACTAACATCTGGAGACTTGTGCCAATATAGAAGATTAGCCAAGCAAAAGCTTGACATAATCATACTCACGGAATCGCACCTTACAGGCAATGTGCCAGACACCATCATCACCACCCTTGGGTACGTCCTGTCCCACCAGCAGGGCAGACCCACCAGAGGTGGTGAGGCGGCACAGTGGCATACAGTCAGGAGGGAGTTACCCTGGGAGTCCTCAACATCAGGTCTGGACCCCATGAACATGATTAAGAAAACCTCCTGCTGATTACCACTTGCCCTCCCCCACTAGCCAGACGAATCAGTATTTCTCCGCGCTGAACGCCACCTGGAGGAAGAACCGAGGGTGGCAAGGGCACAGAATGTACTCTGGGTTGGGAATGTAAATAGGCATCCCCAAGAGTGGCCCAGTAGCACCACTACTGGCTGAACAGGTCAAGTCCTAAAGAGCACAGCTGCTAGACTGGGTCTGCAGCACGTGGCGAGGGAACCAAAGGGGAAAAATCTGCTGGAACATGTCCATACCACTCTACCTGCCGCAAATACATCTGTCCATGACAGTATTTGTCAGGCTGACTACTGCACAGCCATTCTGGAGACAAAGTTCCATCTTCACATTGAGAATATCCTCCATTATGTTGGGTGGCACTACCATTGTGCAAAATGGGATAGATTCAGAACCTTTCCAACAACTCAAAGCTGGGCCATCAGCAGCAGCAGAATTGTACTCAGCCACAATCTCGAACTTCATGGCCCCGCTCTACCATTACCATCAGGTCAGGGGATCAACCCTGATTCGAAGAAGGGTGCTCCCTTTTCAAATTCGTAATTTCAGCATTCTGTTGTTTCGGCATCTGTGTTCTCGTTCTGAGCCAGAAGATGATGGATTCAGATTCAGATGGGCACGTGAAAATGAAAAAATGAAATGAAAATTACTTATTGTCATGAGTAGGCTTCAAATGAAGTTACTGCGAAAATCCCCTAGTCGCCACATTCCGGCACCTGTTCGGGGAGGCTGGTACGGGTTAGGGTGATGGTGATCTGCACAGTTGAGGGTGATCTACACCGTTGGAGAGGCTGTCTTTCAGAGGAGACTTTAAAGAGTTTGCCCTCTGAAGTGGACAGTAAAAGCTCCATGCCACCACTATTTGAAGGAAAGCAAAAGAGTTCTCCTGATTTCCTGGCCAAAGTGTATCCCTCAACCCAAACAGATGATCAGGTTAGCTGCATAAAAACAGTTAGGCACAGTGGCACTGCTGCCTCACAGCGCCAGGGACCCAGGTTCAATTCTGGCCATGTGTGACCGTCTCTGTGGAGTTTGCATGTTCTCCCAGTGTCTGCGTGGGTTTCCTCCGGGTGCTCCGGTTTCCTCCCACAGTCCAAAGATGTGCAGGTGAGGTGGATTGGCCACGCTAAATCGCCCCTTTAGTGTCCAGGGATGTGTAGGTTAGGTGGGGTTACGGGGATAGGGTGGGTGAGTGGGCCGAGGTAGGGTGCTCTTTCAGAGGGCCAGTGCAGACTCAATGGGCCGAATGGTCTGCTCCTGCACTGTAGGGATTCTGTGGTTCTAATCCTATGGTTTAAAATGCTGTTGCTGTTTATGGGACCTCAAATTGGTTGCCACATTTTCCATCATTGCAAATATGACTACACTTCCATAGAACATCTGACAGCTCTGATGTGGTCCCTGAGGTCATTTAAGTAGAAGGTCTTGTGGTGCAGTGGGTAGCATTCCTGCCTCGGAGCCAGAAAGCTCTGGGTTTGAGTCCCATTCCAGGGATGGCCAAGGAAGGCGCATTCATAACGTGGCCAAACAGGTTGAGTGTCAACTTACAAATCCTTCCAAACACCACAATGGCTGGCGGAAAGTGCGGGAGAGACTCCTGGTCAACCACACTTGATGTGGGCGGCCACTCCTCAAGGTATAAACCCCTAGTGACAGACAAGCGACCTGTTCCGGGTATTACTAGCTATGGAAGCAGACTAAAGTCTGCCTTAGTGCATCGCTCGATGCAGGAAGAGAATTAGCACAGTGGTTTAGCACAGTGGGCTAAACAGTTGGCTTGTAATGCAGAACAAGGCAGCAGCGCGGGTTCAATTCCTGTACCAGCCTCCCCGAACAGGTGCCGGAATGTGGCGACAAGGGGCTTTTCACAGTAACTTCATTGAAGCCTACTTGTGACAATTAGCGATTATTATTATAGAATGGAACGGAGGTCATTCAAGACACCATATAAATATAACTCCTTGTTACTGATCCTCAGCACCCCCAAAACCTCAGTAAGAGGTGACCAACGTCCAGGACCCTATGAATGAACTTTCCATCTGTGACCCCCTTAATCTTGCCCCAACTGGGGGTAAAGAGACTCACGCTTTTCTGTACACAGAGAGGGAGTAAAAGCAAGAGACAAAAGCTGCCCTGGAAGACTTTCCAACGATGGGATCAAAATCAGCAATGATGCAATGCCAGGCTTGTCACTATGACCCTTCCGGACTCAGAAAATGGGAAGTCAAGAGGAGCAGAAATACAGAAATATTGGACCTCATCACACACAACCACACTTCCCTTTGCAAAGAGACGTTCTCAGGACAGATGTTTATCAACCTCTACTGTACAGCCCAGCAGCGCCACCTAGTGAACAAAGTGCTCAAAACTCAATGTATTATGAGGAGCTAAATGCATTATAACTCACACCAAAAGAGGTGATGCACAAGCAATATACCGTGTTTTTAAGCATTGATTTAAATAAGGTAATTTGGCTTCATAAATATAAGTGCGACTCAGTATTTAACATAAGCTGCCAGCTCTTTCAAAGGTCCTTTAGATTGGAAGATTGTGCCCAACATTCTGCAAAAGGTGAAATTGGGAAACCAAGAAATCTTCGACCTGTTAACCTGACTCTCGTTGGGAACACCAGGATAATGGTCAGCTTAGCAGAGAGAATCAGCTTGGATTGGTTCGTACCGGACGAACCTGACTCAGTTTTGTTGAAGAGGTGGCGAAAGTAGCGGCAAGGGGAAAGTTCAAGGATGTTGTGAGACTCCAGCGGGCACTGATAGCACACACCTTGTGCACCTTGGAATTCCCAAGTCAAGGGGATTTTTTTCAGTCCTTTCCCCGTCTGAGGGGTGGAGGTTTGCATGGAAAGAGCTGTAGGAGTGCCAGGAGAAGGTGTAACTCCACTATGGGTGGCCTGTGGATGGATCCACGAGTCAGGAGTGGGCCGAGAAGAAGGGAGCTGGTGAAGCAGGAAAATCTTCGGGCACCACAGGTGAAGACAGCAGAGGGCAGGGTCAGCACGGTGGCGCAGTGGCTTAGCCCTGCTGCCTCATGGCGCCGAGGTTCAATCCCGGCTCTGGGTCACTGTCCGTGTGAAGTTTGCACATTCCCCCCGTGTCTGCGTGGGTTTTGCCCCCACAATATGAAGATGTGCAGGGTAGGTGGATTGGACATACTAAATTGCCTCTTAATTGGAAAAAAAATGAATTGGGTACACTATATATTTTTTTAAAGATGGCAGAGAGCAAAGGGCCAGTTGTGCCCACGGAGTCAACGGAGCAGATGGTGGGCTTTTTAAATGAGAAGTTCAGCCAGCAGAAAAGGGAAGCCCTGGAGGAGCTCGCCAAGGTGGTAGAGCCTCTCAGAGCAGGAATTGACAGAGTGGAGCAGAGGCTGGAGTCCCAGGGGCAGGCGGTCCGGAAAATGGAGGAGGCAGTGGGGAGCACGTGGAACAGCTGGCCTTGTTGGTGGCTTTAATGGGAGTGATATGGGAGCTCCAAAAGCGGCTGAAGGAGAAGGTGGAGGATCTAGAGCGGTGTTTTTCAAACTTTTTTCCGGGGATCCATTTTTACTAACAGGCCAACCTTCGGGACCCAATCCGGCCGACCTTTGCGACCCACGCCGGCTCACCTGCGCGACCCACCATTTTCTCTTACCTTGTTTGTTGCTGACAAAAATGTAGGAAATGGTTTTGGGTCCCTTTGGCCCCAATGGTCCCATTGTCCCTTTGGCCCCCCAAACTTGGAAAGAAAAACGGCTGCAACCATATAAAAAAAATGCAGCCGCTCTGCGCATGCGTGCCCAATCATCGGTGCGCATGCACATAGTTTTGCGCACGCGCACCGATGATTGGGCACGCATGCGCAGTGCGCCCGAATTTTTATTATCAGTCCCTGGTCATTTTTAAGGCCTTTCACAGCCGGCATTATTAAAAGCCGGCTGCTGCGCGCGGATTTGCGCGATCGGGATGGCTCCGCGACCCGCGGGTGGGTCGCGTCCTTGAGTTTGACAATGCCTGATCTGGAGAACTGCTCCAGGAGGCACAATTTGCAGATTGTGGGGATTCCCGAAGGCATCGAAGGCGTGGAGTCCAGCACGTATGTGGCCAAGATGTTGGAAAAGCTGATGGGGGAGGAGACCTTTTATATGCCTCTGGAGGTCGTCCCAATGCACAGAGCGCTGATGAGGAGGCCGCAGGCGGGCGAGCCGCCGAGGGCGATGGGTGGTGCAGTGAAACCGCTTCTTGAACAAAGAGAAGATTCTTCGATGGGCGAGGCAAATGAGGAAATGCACCTGGAAGGGAATCGAGCTGCGGGCATCTGGGCGCAGAACTGATGAAGAGGGCCGGGTTTAACCGGGTCAAGGCGGCCCTCTTCAAGAAGGGGGTGTACCCATCCCGCCTCTGGGTGACGTTCCAGAATCGAGAATACTATTTTCGTACGCCAGAGGCGGCGATGGAATCTTTGAATCTTTGAGGGACAGTGGGGGGGGGGGAATAGATAGGAGGTTTGGCGGGGGCTGCCATGCTAGCTGGGCAGGCTAGTTAACGGGAGCACAGTGCGGGTGGTCAGGTGGTTAGTGCAGGGGAGGGGGCTGTTTGGGGGGGGATGCTGACATGGGTGCGGTTTGTGTGGCACAGCTGGAAAGGGAGTGATGACGATGGACATCCGAGTGTGGTCCAGGAGGGTCAGGTGACAGGCCAGAGACGGGCCCAAAAAGGGATATGACCGACTGGCAGGGGAGGGGGCGGGGAGCCCTCCCCTAACTAGGCTGGTCATGTGGAACATGAGGGGTCTGAATGGGCCAGTCAAGCGGTCATGTGTGTTCGCACAGTTGGAGTCTGAAGGCAGAATTGGTTTTCTTGCAAGAGATGCATTTAAAGATAGGGGATCAGAAAAGGCTGAGGAAAGTATAGGTAGGGCAGGTGTTCCATTTGGGATTGGACATGAGGACAAGGGGGGGTGGCGGTGTTGGTAACAAGCGATTGAGGTGGGGGAACATAGTGGCAGATTCGGAGGGGGGGTGGGGAAGGAGGTTCGTGATGGTTACTGGGAAGCTGCAGGGTAGGTGCTGGGGAGGTTTCATGACTTGGACTCGCACCGGTTGGGCAGCACGATAGCATTGTGGATAGCACAATCGCTTCACAGCTCCAGGGTCCCAGGTTCGATTCCGGCCTTGGTTAGGGTGCTCTTTCCAAGAGCCGGTGTAGACTCGATGGGCCGAATGGCCTCCTTCTGCACTGTAAATTCTATGATAAATTTTACCCGGCGGGACCTCGGCGTGCATCCGGGGGCGGCCTGGTGGGGAGGGAGGGGGCCAACCCTGGGGTGGGGGGGGCCTCTGCTGTGGCCTGGCCCGCGATTGGGGCCTACCGATCAATGGGCTGGCCTCTCGGGCTGGGGGCTTCTTCTGTTCCACGCCGCTCTCCCATTGCTTTTTGCCTTGGCGGTAGAGCCATTGACTATGGCGCTTAGAGCGTAGAGAGATTGGAAAGGGATTATGCCGGGGGGGGGGGGGGGGGGGGGGTGGTGGTCTTGAGCACAGGGTTTCGCTGTACGCGGACGACCTGTTGTTATATATTTCAGACCCAGTGGGGGGCATTGGCAGTATTGTGGGGGTTTTGGAGAACTTTGGTCGGTTCTCCAGGTACAAGCTGAACAGAGGAGAGAGCAAAGTGTTCTCGATTGCGAGCAGAGGGTAGGAGAGGAGGTTGGGGAGCTGCCGTTCAAGGTGGTGGGGCCAAGTTTCAGGTACTTAGGCATCCAGGTGACACGCGGTTGGGCGCGGCTGCATTGGTTAAATTTGACTCAGTTAGTGGAGCAGATGAAAGGGGATTTTAGGAGGTGAGACATGATGCCTCTGTTGTTGGTGGGACGGGTGCAGCCACCGCAAGATTCCTGTTTACATTTCAGAACCTCCCAATCTTTGTCCCGAAGTCATTGCTTAAAAAGGTCACTGCCTTGATCTCGGGGTTTGTGTGGGTGGGGAAGACCTCGCAGGTCAAGTGAGGTTTTCTTTGAGTGGGGCCAGGGGTCGGGGGGCCATTGCCGAATGTAATGAATTACTACTGGGCGGCTAACATCGCTACGGTCAGGAAATGGGTAGTGTGGGAGGGTTTGGTATGGGGGCGGATGATGACGGCTTCTTGTACGGGAAGACGCTTTGGGGGAGGGGGGGGGTGATTGTTGAAGTGCCTCTGCTGTTCCCGCCGGCTCAGATACTTACTGAGCCCAGTAGTGGCGTCAGCCTTGAAGGCATGGGGGCAGTGGAGGCAGCATTTGAGACTGGAAAGTGCCTCGGTATGGGCACTAATTTGTGATAATTATAGGTTTGCACAGGGGGGGTGGTGGATGCGAGATTTCGGGGGTGGCGGCATGCGTCTAGTCCTGTTAGAATTTTATAAGTCTGTCTGAGATCCCCCCTCATTGTTCTGAACTCCAGCGAGAACAATCCTAACCTCGTCAATCTCTCCTCATATGACAGACCCGCCATGGCTGGAATCAGTCTGGTAAACCTTCGCTGCACTCCCTCGAGAGCAAGAACATCCTTCCTCAGAAAAGGAGACCGAAGCTGCACACAATATTCTCGGTGTGGCCTCAATTCTAAATTTAATGGCTGTGAGCAGGGCTCGAACCTGTGCAGAAAAACCCCACTGGATTTCAAATCCAAAGCTTTATCCGCCTGGCATCGTGACTACCCCACCTGTGAGGGGAGGAAGAATGCCTCCAATATTTTGGTTTCTGGGTCCAAAGTGAAACGATCGGAGTAAATCCCACTGTCCAATAAGTAAGCAGAATCATTAAAGTCAAACAAATGACACATTCATCAATCAATACAGAGTACATGATTATATATTGCAATAATTTTGAAATATTTCAGCAAAGTACTGCACTGTATAAATCGCGATTCGCACTCTGACCCCGTTACTCGCGCAGCAGTATTTTATTCGCTGATGTCCTCGGTGCTACTGCCACTATCACCTTGGCGCTCGGGGGTGTCGACAGCCAAATTCCGAAAAGCCATTCCAGCCCTGCCCCCACACCTGCCCTGCGCCCTGCATCCCCCCCACCCACAACAACCACCCCGTACCAATCCCGGCTTCCTGAACGCCACTGGCTGCAAGGGCCCTTTCGGCCAGCAGAGGGCCAGCAAACACAGTCCCCAGCGCCTTGCCGGTTACTATGCAATTCATGCCTCTTTTTGTGAAAATTATTGGTCTCCCAAGGTGATCACAGCAACGCCCAAAGAGCAGAGTGAAGGGTAAGGCTGGTAGACGGAGGGAACCCTGGATGACTGGGGATATTGAGGCCATGGTGAGAGAATGAGAAGAGGCCAAAAAGGCATCAGGATCTCCCAAACAGCACTGTTTCGGTGTGATCAGCAAGGGGTAAAGAAGTTTTACCCTTCAGTCACGAGACGTACCACCATCCCATACGAACATTTCAGAGCTGCTCGTGAAAGCACAAAGGACGCCACAACTAGCAAACATAGTAGAATTACTTTTCTCGGGGCAGCACGGTAGCACAGTGGTTAGCACGGCACTGAAGTCCCAGGTTCAATCCCGGCTCTGGGTCACTGTCCATGTGGAGTTTGCCCATTCACCCCTTGTTTACGTGGGTTTCACCCCCACAACCCAAAGATGTGCAGGCTAGGTGGATTGGCCATGCTAAATTGCCCTTAATTGGAAAAATGAATTGGGAACTCTAAATTTATATTTAAAAAAATACTTTTCTACAAACTGATTTTTACTTGGCGAGTAAAATATCTTCCACAAAATTAAGTAAACATTTCTATTAAACCCTAACCTTCTTTACTTGAGAGAGCCGTGTGTGACATGCTAAGGTTTTTAAAAATTAAACTAAGTGGAGAATGGCAGAATATGATCAAGGTCTCCTAATGGGTTAATTGGAGGAATCTACCTCGGAATCCACCAGTGGGCTCGAGAGAAAACTGCACGGTTCGAAAATGTGGTGACTGCCAACGGAAGGAAGAGAAAGCGAGAATGAGACAGCAACAGACACAACAGAAGTGCAGGTGAGGAAGAGATTTACTCTGCATATTGTCTTCCTCAGAGTCAAGCTTTTCTCAAGTGTTCTATGTACACCCCACACATCCAACATCAGGGGCAGAGCTACGAACCACAATATTCCTGCAGCCAAATTCCCCCTCCCACAAACTTATCAACTTGCTACCGCTCTCTCTCCATCTCTCTCTCTCCCCCCTGCATCACAAAACCTCCGCAAGGCCCATCACCTCCTGTGTCTCGTGACGCATGCCCTAACTTCCTTCCCTGTATTAAGGCCTCATTGCATGTAAAACCACCATGAAAGTGAAAGTAGCTGCACATTTGCGCGAGTTGATGAATGAAATTAGCAGTGAATTTACATTTCGCAGGCTGCAAAATCAATCTCTGCAAAGTGGCAAGCCTGCTATCTGGCCCGAGGCAATTCAGATGGCTTCATTCCCAGTGCGCAAGTTACAAAACTTCCTAACATGCGTCAATTAATCACAACACTGTACGTTTACAGTGGCTTTTTTTAAAAAAAAACTCTTCTGCAAGCTGTCCCACTCACTGTGGTAATACCACTGTATATATATATGTGTGTGCCTCTATTAGGGGATGTACAATAGTACCGGCTATTACAGGTTTGTCGGTAAGCCCCTGCCGACTAGCTCCGCCCACAGGAGCAGTATAAATATCCATGAGGTCTCCTGAGCTGCCATTTTACAGCTCCACTTGAGGTAATAACATCTCACGGTAATAAAGCCTCTTTTGTACCGTTTTGTGTTTCTGTGTGCAATTGTTAGCGCAACACTCACTTCCGAACCAGAAGCAGAATATTCCCGCTACCTATTGGTTAACATGCCACTGACCCAGATGTCAGAATGCCTTCCCAGTGACCGTCCCGCATTTTGTTACATCAGCAGATGTAACAATGTAATACTATCCGCAGAAGGCCAGGGCCCACCTCTACAATAACTGCCCTGACGCGTATGACATGGCAACATCAGAACGTGCTGCCTGTCGCTGCCACACAAGTCAGGAAACCCTGCGCCACATCATAATAAACACTCAGTTGTCATGTTAAGAACCTTGAACCAGCCACTGAAGCCATAGAATCCCGACAGCGCAGGAGGCCATCCCATTCAGTCTGCACCGACCATCTGAAAGAACATCCAACCTAGGACCTCATCTTATCCACGCAATCCCACCCAACCTGCATATCTTTGGACACTTAGCGGCAATTTTACAGTGGCCAATCCACCTAACCTGCACATCTTTGGACTGAGGGAGGAAACTGGAGCACCCGGAGGAAACCCACGCAGACACGGAAAGAACGTGCAGACTCCACACAGGCAGTCACCCAAGGTCGGAATCAAACCCGGGTCCTTGGCACTGAGAGGCAGCCGTGTTAACAACTGTGTCACCGTGCGCCCCTTCAGTCCGTGCAGCCAGGGCAAATCCCCACAGTCAAATGAATAGGGTAACCATCGACTGACCTCATCCAGCTCCACCTGCCAAACATGGGAAATAACTAGCTGAGAAAGGGTCATTCATCATCAGAATGAGGTGCACAGGAATTATTGGTCTGTACAGACCAAGTAAGTAACATTGCCATAGTCCCAGATGACCACAGGCTGCTTTCCCCCTTGAGGGGAGAGCTGACTGGTGGTGATTTAACCTGAAGATCACCACATCTCAGGCGAGGCGCAAGGTTGAGTAATCATGAATAATCATCGGACTAACGCCCAGGTAGTGTGCCAAGTTTAGTTTTGGGATCAAGGCAATTTCCAATCTACATCAGTGACTTGGATTCTGAAACACATTGCAAATTGGTCAAGTTTTCGGATGGTGCCAAACAAGGGCAGCCAACATCCACAAAATATCTGTGGGTAGATCGCAGAACAACACAATTTCCAGTGTGAACTACTAATGTAAAGTAACTTCGCCACAGTCCCATACGACCATTGGCTGCTTTCCCCTTTGAGGGGGGAGAGCAGACTGGTGGTGATTTAACCTCAGGGTCACCACACCTCAGGCGAAGGTCAAGGTTGAGAAGGCGAGGCCTTCATGAATAACCTCAGACTAGTAATTCATGATTCCATCAAAACCTTGGAAAATACTAGGGAATCTAAAATCCCTCGTGCCCTGTACAGAGCGTTGGGACAACCTGAACTCCTGAAAGGTCCATATTAATGTACTCATCCCTTTTTACGTAATTTGATTCCTTAGAAAGCTTTGGAACTTTTGATGCAGTTCCCTCAATCACCAAGAGATGGCAGCTCTAACCTGAGGGCAACCACCTGTGATCTGCAGCAGACACAGAGAGCTTGGTCGCTTGTTTTCATTGAGCTGGCGCAGAATGAATGAAATCAAAATAAAAGCTCTTAAAGAGGGAGTGGGAAACTTTCTATTACCTCTGGAACCCAGAACAAGGAAAGCAAAGCAGACTGTGGGTAAATTGCATGCTGAAGATTGGGGAACAGGCAAAGAAGCACTGTCGTTCCTGGTACTGAATGTGAATCATAGAATCATAGAATTTACAGTGCAGAAGGAGGCCATTCGGCCCATCAAGTCTGCACCGGCTCTTGGAAAGAGCACCCTACCCAATCCCACACATCCACCCTTTCCCCATAACCCAGTAACCTCACCCAACACTAAGGGCAATTTTGGACACTAAGGGCAATTTAACATGGCCAATCCACCTAACCTGCACAGCTTTGGACTGTGGGAGGAAACCGGAGCACCCGGAGGAAACCCACGCAGACACGGGGAGAACGTGCAAACTCCGCACAGACAGTGACTCAAGCCGGGAATCGAACCTGGGACTCTGGAGCTGTGAAGCAGTTGTGCTAACTGCTATGCTACTGTGCTGTCCATATTTATTTTTAGGAAGGAAGTGGAACAGAGCGAAGAGGTCAACAGCTCTGGTATTCCCAGTAGTTAACCCCATTCTGTAAAGAAATTTCACCTGCAGTACCTGCAGTGGGGCACTTATGCTCGTGGAGCAAGGTCACTCGTGCACTATACCTTTCATGTGAGGAAGATGAATGAGTCGCTCACAGCTTTGGGAAATCCTACTTTTTACAAGAAAGAACTTGGGATTTAGATTCACTGCTGCCACAAGCTGCAGAACTGCTGTTTTCCATTCATTATGGAGGTATGAATAAGACTCAGTAAGAGGTGAATAATACCCCACTCCCTCGAGCAGTGAGAACACTAATGATAATCACATGCCTCACTTGCTTCACTATGAGTCCATCTGATCTCAATCCCTTTCATCTTTTTTCTGTCTCATCTGTGCTTAATTTTCACACAATCCAGTGCAGAAGAATACTGGAACTGTTAGGAAAACAAAGGTGGTTTTAATGGTTTATTGGCAAACATTAGAAATAAGGTCTAGTTTTAAGTGGGTTTAATTTAATGTCTGCAGGGAACCTATAGTTAGATTTATGCCGGACAAGGCTGTTTGCGTGCGGGGTCATCGGTTAAATTACAGCTGTGAAAGAGATACAATGTGAAGAGTAAATATCGTTACTTGGTAACTGGAGGCCGTTGTAAGGGAATTTTATTTTGTCCTTTAGTGTTAGCTGGAAGCTACAGCAGTTTGCAGACAGCCAATTGGAGTGGGAACAGCTCCCACAGCTCTGCTGACAGCAGTCATTTTAGAAAGCTAAAGAGGGAACATCTCTCTCAGCTTTGCTGTAAGCAAAACCATACAATGTAGTAATGGTTATCAGAGGAGTAGCTAGTTAAGGAAACTAGAAAAATGAAAATAAATTTCCATGTGGTCTGAGATTAAAGACAGACAAAGCTCAGAGTAAAAATGAGAGGCCAGAAAGACATCTGAAGGGATTTTCGGATCTGACTTATTGTACTACAGTCAGTGGAATGTGAATTCAAATATTCGTGGGAACTGGTGGCTGGGCCTCATGTGTGCAAAAACAGTCAAGGCAAAGATATCATAAATGGGGTTAATGTAAAACCTGCAGTGGATTTCCTTGTAGAAGTGGAGCAGAAGCTGTTCAAAAGAGTTGTTTGGAAAACGTGGAGTGGATTTTTCAATGTAACCTGCTAATGGAGAGCCTTATTATGAGAGGACATTTTAAAGTGTGTTTTGGGGATTAGAGTTTTGAAACTCTTCTGTGACAATCATCTGGGGGATTCTGAGGAGGCATCCACAGACACTAACTTGTGTTCACAGACTGATGGCCTGCTGGACGAATAAGTCTTGGACAACAAAAAGTCACTTCTTCACAGGAAGAGGGGAAAGGGGGTGAGAAGAGTACCCTCTCGGATGTGTTGGCATTCAATTATAGAGAAGCACTGGCCACTTGGAAAAAGTCACCTAACCTGCTCGGCCTATCACACAGACAGATCATATGGACAGGGAGAATGGCAGAGGGTGAGAGGAGAGTTGAACCTGAGGGTCACCACACTTCAGGCGAGGGGCAAGGTTGAGAAGGCAGGGCCTTCATGAATAACCTCAGCCGGTCTGAGAATTGAACCCAAGCTGTCGGCTTTGCTCTGCATCACAAACCAGCCATCTAGTCAACGGAGCTAAACAGTTAAAGGCGTTGCCACTAATGCTGGAGCGATGAAAATCTGTGATGTGCAAGAGGCCTGTGTATCCTGAAGATTTCTTGCCTTGAAGGAGGATGAAGAGGTAGGGAGAGCAAAGGCTGTGGAGGGGTTTGAAAAGAAGGATGAGAATTATCGGGTGATGCGGGGCTGGGAGTCCAATATATATATATATATATATATATATTAGCAAGCACCCATATGAATGGGGCTTAAGGCAAGTTAGGGTATGGTTAATATGGTTTTGGATTAATTCAAGTTCATGTGGAGTGTAGAACCACTGCATTCCCTGCACCCCACCCCACCATGAAAGAGTTTTTTTTTACATGGTGCCAAGGTAGCACAATGGTTAGCATTGTTGCTTCACAGTCCCAGGTTCGATTCCCGACTTGGGTCACTGTCTGTGTGGAGTCTGCACGTTCTCCCCAAGTCTGCCTGGGCTTCCTCCAGTTTCCTCCCATAATCCAAAGATGTGCAGGTTAGGTGAATTGGCCATGCTAAATTGCCCTTAGTGTCCAAAACATTTGGTGGGGTTACTGGGTTACGGGGATAGGGTGGAGGTGTGGGCTTAGGTAGGGTGCTCTTTCGAAGGGACGGTGCAGACTCGATGGACCGAATGGCCTCCTTCTGCACTGTAAAGTCTATGATCTATACCTGTGGAGGGGTCCTCTGTACTCCTCTTTGATTAGCAGCACAATCAGTAGAAGTTAAATGTTAAGCCTCAGTCACTGACGTTCCAATGCAGCAATCAAGGTCTTTTGCATACAAGGAGGCTACATTTCAATATTCTTGCATCTAAGAGTTCTACACAGTTGTACGCTGGATATTTGAGCAAGTTCCACTTCACAAATTTAAGACAAGTGTTTACAGGAAGTAAACTTCGGCCTTCGAGAACTGCATACATTGAGGAGTCTGACGTTTAATTAACCTGTGCCTCAGGAATAAAGGACCTCAAACCCGTAAAAACACAGTCACCTTCAATCATTCAGTCGCCGAAATCAATGATATTGTTCCATTGCACAGGAGGTGTGCTCCACCAAGCCATGTTTGCATGGGCATCTTTCAACATAATCCCCTGATTTGATGGCACTCCAACTCGTAGTTTGAACCTCGACTGCACGTTGCCTAAGGCTGTTACAGCACGGGGTCATTTTCAGCCTCCTTTCAATGTTTCAAGAATCATAACAGCCAGCCAAGTGATAAACCAGGCCAGCACTGTCTGATACCACAATGCTGTGCAGGAAGGAAAACACTGCGACACAATCTCAGCTTTGCACACACAAGAAACATCCTAGCTCAAAGAAATTATTTGTTTAGTCCTGACAACTAATATTTTTTAAATAATCTTTACTGTCACAAGTAGGCTTACATTGCAATGAAGTTACTGTGAAAATCCTCTCGTCGCCACATTCCGGCGCCTGTTCTGGTACACAGAGGGAGAATTCAGAATGTCCAAATTACCTAACAGCACATCTTTCGGAACTAGTGAGAGGAAACCGGAGCACCCGGAGGAAACCCACGCAGACACGGGGAGAACGTGCAGCCTCCGCATAGTCAGTGACCCAAGCCGGGAATCGAACCTGGCGCTGTGTAGCCACAGTGCTAACCACTGTGCTACCGTGCTGCCCTAATTCAGTTTCACTCTATCACACACAAGACTTTAATAAATGCAATGCCAGCATCTTTTACCTTATCTACAAGAAACAGAGGGAAATGGATTTATGGTCTGTACAAGATTACTTTTTCCTGGTTGATAATTTTAGTTGCACTGTAATTTAATTAAATTTTCCATCTTGTTAAATAAGCTCATGACATCTAGGATATTTACCTTGCAGACTACAAACTCTTATAGCGAATCAGCCTGTGCAAAGCGGGGAGAGGGTGGTGTACCAGTGATGCCACCAGACTGGTAATCCAGAGACCCAGTTAATGCTCTGGGGACATGGGCACAAATCCCACCTTGGTGGCTGGAACTGAATTAAGTTAATCCTGGAACTGAAAGCTAGTGTCGGTAATGGTGACCATGGGATCATCCATTGATTGTCATAAAACCCATCTGGTTCCCTCATGTTATTTAGGGAAATTAAATTGGCCATCCTTACCTGGTCTGACCTACATGTGACTCAGGATTAACAACAATGTGATTGTCCCTGAACAACCCCCTGAAATGGCCTAGCAAATTACTCAGCTCAAGGGCAATTAGAAATGGGCAACAGGTACTGACTCTGCCACATCCCACGGAATAACAAAGGGAGAAAAAATACTGCGATAGGCAGCACTGGGGGCCAACTAATTGTTCTGCTCCTAAACTGCTTCCTGGACATAAGAAATTATACCTTCTATCTTTGCCCTGATGTTACCCCCATCACTTCCCAAACCTTCATCGCCTCTGGGATTGACAAGTCTCCAGTTGTCCTTATTGACCCTCCAAGCTTCAACTCATCCAAAACTCCATCTTCATTAAACCTGGCACCATTTCCACTCATCCATCACCGCGGTGCTGGGTTTCCATTGGCTTCTAATCTTCATCCTCATTTGTAAATCCTTCCATTATCCTTACTTCTCCACATTCCTGCTAACCTTCCCGCCCCCATTAAGCTCCTTTCACTTTTCTGACCCGGGCTGACGGTACTAATGGTCCCCACCCACTCCCCTCCGTTTACAGCAGTAGCTGGACTCCGAAAGCGTTTGACTTTAGGATGTCTTGCCCCTGTGGCTACAGAAATGCACATGCTTTCTTTCATACGAAAACCGCCTCCAGAAAATCTGATTTAGCCCAAGGCGGAATTAAGACAGTTTACCGAGAATTTGCATTGCTGCAAACAGCAGGTTCCATATCATGAACCTGTGCCTGTGATGCCTACTGTCTGGGTTTGGACCCGGCAGAAGATGGCAGTGCTACCACAGCTGTCAGCAGGCTGCAGGAACATCCTGATCACAATGCAACATTTTCCTGTTAATACAAGGCAAAACGAAAGTCCTGTCCAGAACCTTTCTCGGTGTCTTAATTTGTATTGCTATTGTGTTTAATCGCAATAAATCACCTAATGAGAATAAATTATTTGTAACTATTTTTCTGCGTAGCCTGTCCTGCTGTCTGCAAGATTGAACTCCATAAACAGGGAGCGTGTACTCCTGTAGCAACATTGTTCAAACAGCTGTTTCCAATCGCTGCCAGACGTGTTCTTTGTTAATTGTAAACGTTATAAAACCATAAACGTCAGATTCCAGAGCCTCATGTTAATTCTACACTACTCTTTTAAAAATAATTCCTATCTGGAATTTAGACTAATTAATTCTTCCGACATGGATGAAGCACAAAGATTGTCAAGTGCAGTGCTGCGTGCTACAGTCAAGAAACAAGCCACCCGCTTGTTAAGTTGAGTCCATCATTCAAGCGCTGAGCTGTAGACTATCTCCGCCCCCCCCCCCCCCCCCCCCAACGTTAATTTCAGCCGAGGAGCTGGAGTAAGTAGGAAACGCAGACTTCTGGTTGAAAATACCAACCACTGGCCTGGCGGCTTTCAGTAATCCATCATGGAACATCAAAAAAGAAATCACCGTGGCATTGTGAAATATGCATGTGACGTTGCCCACACAGCCACTTTTACTCTATTTTCGGGCATTCCAGGAGACACACCATTCAATGAATCCCACTGCAAGCCTCTTACAAAACACAATTTCTGGCAAACTGGAATTTCTGTTAAATGACAGCCTTCAATACCCGCTGTACATGGGGGTGGGGTGTTTAGGGGCAGCTGATGTGATACTGCCGTTCCGCTATTCCGCTCAAGACCAATTTTTTACTCCATCAATACCCATTTGATAGCAAAGGGCAAATAGACTCAACAGTGCCACCCCTTTCTAAACTACCTTAACTCATCCGTCTGCCCACTTATCATGTAATTCAATCCCTTTGCCACTTGAAAACCCAACACTGTTTGCTGAACCCATTGATTTAGGTCAGTAACCTTCCCTGATGTCTTACTCTACATGTACTCAGCCAGAGTTCAGTCTCATCTCCTAATTTTTAAATCAGGTTCTCTGTACCTTTCTCGCCGTGAATAACTTTGGGAACATGATGAGAAGATATTTCAAAATCCTCTATTCCCATTTTCCAGCCTAATGAGCACCTACTTCAACCCACAAACATTATCCAGCCAGAGCTATCCCCTTTACCCTCCCCTCTTTGTCCAGATTGTTACATCCTTGAAACCACACAAATAAATCCCCGTATCCAGGCTGAAGAAGCCGAGCACACAATTTGCTTCACAGATGACAGACATCCTAACGTACACTAAACGCACACATAGTGGCCTAATCCCACGGCCAAGTTCTGACGCCGGAGTGAAAAGCGGCGCGAGCCACTCCGGCGTCGGGGAGCCTCAAGTGGCAGGTATTCACCCCTTCCTCGGGGGCTAGAGCGGTGCCGGAGTGGAGCTCCGGCACCCGAAAGCTGGCGCGCCAGCGCATGTGCGCGTGTTCCCATCTCCACACCGGCCCCCGTGCAATATGGAGGAGTCCTACAGGGGCCCAGCGCAGCGGAACATAGGCCCCCCACGGAACTAGCCCACCCGCCGATCGATAAGCCCCGATCGCGGGCCAGGCCACCGTGGAGGCCCCCCCACCGCGGGTCGGATCCCTCAGCCCCCCCCCCCCCCCCACCCCCCAACCAGGACGGCCCCCGCAGCCAGAACTCCGAGGTTCCGTCGGGTGGGACCATACATAACCCACGCCGGCAGGACCCGGCCGAACTCGGCAGTCACTTGGTCCATCGAATCGCCAGGGGGGGGGGGGGGGGGGTGGGCCATTGACCGGTGCAGCTGCAATCCCGCGGGCGCCCGAGAATCGGCGGGGGAGAATCGGCAGGCCAGCGTGGCGCGATTCCTGCCCCCCCCGGTTGTCAATTCTACGGCTTGGCGTGGGGTCGGAGAATCCCAGTCAGTAACTATGATATACCGTAATCCCAATGGCATATTTGTACGCTTACCAATACATATGCAGGGAGCAACATACCATCCCTATTGGTTGCAGGGAGCTTTATCAATCATCTGGAAACATATCAGTAACAACATTGAAAGCAGGAAACTGGGTGTCATTATGTCCAGTTAAACAGCTGATCAGAGTGCAAGGTAAGCCACCTTCCTTGTTAAGAACATAATTTAAGGAACAGTTCGACCGATCATTTGTGACACAGCCACTTAATGTGTCTTGTCTGATTAAATCACCAAGCTCATTTGAATTTCTCGGAGCCATTGGCTTTTCTCTCTACTGGTTCTATAAACTAATTTCTGCTTCATTTCTCCTTTTGCTGTCACCCACTGTCTCCCCCTCTTTCACTTCAGTGGATGGTGAGGGAGGGAAAAGGCTGAGAGGAGACGCTCAGCTAGTGATCAAAATTGGATACAGTTACTAGGCATCATCCCAATTTGTGCCGCTAAAAAGCAACAAGAGTGGTTAGGCACTGGGTGCTCGGGATAAATTACAAGTGCTGATGCACCATTAGATGGAGTTAAAACATACTAGCCTGTCTCAGATTGGACTTTGTTATCAGTTTAATAAATATTGACAATTAATTATCACAAACATAACAAGGGAATAGACTGATAAGGGTGAAAAGTAATTTATTTACTTTTCCAATCTATTTACCGTTGTTAACTGAACATTGGTCACCATGAATTATATTGTTGATTTTTTAGATTCGTTGCATGCATTGTTGGCCCTATCCTTATCAGTCTGTTACCTTCAAAACATTAATTTCTTAATCAAATGAGTGATCATTGCAATGACATTTATCTAAATTTCTGGTTAGCTAGTACTCTATGTTCGGCGAGCACTGTTTATGAAAATTACTCGACTAAGGTTCCAGACGAGCGATCACACGGAAACCATGACTGTTAGACAAACTCAATATTTATTCAACCAATTGCTACTGCTTGAAGGGTCTCCCGCGCCTGGCCCACACTTGGGCCGGGGTATTTAAGTCCCATGGAACCCTTGCTTAAGGGTGTAGCTCTTCCCCCCTCATCTGCAGAGATCATCTTCAGGTGAGACCACAGGGTCTCTGATGTTGCAGACCCCGTGGCCTCCAGTCTAGTTATAACACCTCTCCCTCTCTCCCCCACCCCCATTCCTATTCCAATATGTGGTCCACTTCAATGGCTGGTGGAAAAATTCCCTTTGCCTTCTTTGCTCGGCTCTGTTTCTCAAGCGCCCGCTGTGCTGGGCCTGGTGGGGTGTAATGGACCAGGGAGCGACGTTTCCAGGCCGAATGCCTGGGTGTATCCACCGTGCGGTGGTCGGTGGCCCCCACCGGATCCATCGCAACCTCCATTGGCAAGGTTGCCATCTCCAAATCAGGGTCTGACGAGTCGTCATGCCGCATCTCAACACTTGCTTATGCCAAAACCACCAAATAAATAAAAGTTCAGACTCTATTTTATAGACACTCGCCCGTATTAATTTTACCAGAGATACTTTGCAACTCCGTATCTTTGGAATTAGAGACAAGCTTTTGATATATGGCAAAAAGGTTTACTCACCCAATCACAACACAGGAAATGGCAGTGCCTATAAAAGCATAAGTTAGAATTGAGCCCAAATTCCGGAAGAAATGTCTCTGTTTAAAGAAAAAAATCAAAAGATGGCAGACATTACTTAATTGTTTCAGAGTGCATCCTAATAATGTCATTCTCAACAGAATCAAAATATCCTGCAACTATAAATACTGTAGGCAGTGATTCAGACCAGGAAAGTATAGGTAGGTGGGGAATCATCATTCCCCACATCCTTAGTGCCTATGTTCCTGGTCCTCCATCAATAAAGGACGCCATTCACCACAATGCAAATGTTTCAAGAAAAAGAATTGGATCTTCACCTCCTATGATAACTTTGTTGAAATTGTTTGTGGCTGGCTAACCAATAACATTGATACAGGCTGAGGACAGAAAGCAACAAACAAATCTAAAAGTGGGGATAAAAATATATCTGCTTGTCTCTTTAACTTTCTGCCAAGCAAAGTAGATAATGGGGATCCTGTAGGTGTAGTTTATCTGGACCACCGGAAGACGTTTGATAAGGTGCTGCACAGAAGGTTAATTCACAAGGTGAGATCACATGGGATTAGGGATAACGTATTAATTTGGATAGAAGACTCACTGATGGACAGGAGACAGAGAGTCGGGATAAATGGGTCTTTTAATGGATGACAAGATGTAACTAGTGGGGTGCCACAGGGTTCGGTCCTTGGGCCCCAGCTATTTATTTTTTATAAATTTAGAGTACCCAATTAATTTCTTCCAATTAAAGGGCAATTTAGCATGGCCAATCCACTTACTCTGCACATCTTTGGGTTGTGGGGGCGAAACCCACGCAAACACGGGGAGAATGTGCAAACTCCACACGGACAGTGACCCAGAGCCGGGATCGAACCTGGGACCTCAGCGCCGTGAGACAACAGGGTTAACCCACTGTGCCACCATGCTGCCCAAGGCCCCAGCTATTTATAATCTATATTAACGACTTGGATACAGGGATAGAAGATTCTATAGCCAAATTCGCAGATGACACAAAAATAGGTGCACAGTAAGTTGCAATGAGAAAATAAGAACCTTACAAATGGATAAAGATAGGTTAGGAGAGTGGGCCAAAATGTGGCAGATGGAGTTTAATGTGAATAAGTGTGAGGTCATGCATTTTGGTCAAAAAAATGGATCCAAAGAAATTTGGAAAATTGGATCCAACAAAGGCCGAGTGGCAGGAAGCAGAAGGTGATGGTCAAGGGGTGTTTTTCTGACTGGAAGCCTGTGTCCAGTGGGATCCCCGTAGGAATCAGTGTTGACCCCCGCTATTTGTGGTTTATATAAACGATTTAGATGTGAATGTAGGAGGGTTGATCAGTAAGTTTGTGGATGATACGAAAATTGGTGGGATGGTAAATAGTGAGGATAGCCTTTAATTACAGGAGGATATAGACGGGCTGGTCAGATGGGCTGATCAGTGGCAAATGGAATTCAATCTGGAAAAGTGTGAGGTGATGCACTTGGGCAGGACAAACAAGGCAAGGGAATACATGGTAAATGGCATCACCCTGGCAAGGATCAGAATGACGTTGGTGTGCATGTTAACAGTTCCCTTAAGGTAGCAGACCATATGGTATACTTGCCATTTTTAGCCGAGGCATAGAGTTTAAGAGCAGGGAGACTATGCTGGAACTGTTGTAAAGGTTGGTTAGGCCACAGCTAGAACATTACCTACAGTTCTGGAATCCATGCTACAGGAGGGATGTCATTGCACTGGAAGAGGTGCAGAGGGGATTTACCAGGATGTTGCCTGGGCTGGAGAGTGTTAGTTCTGAAGAGAGATTGGATAGACTGGTGTTGGTTTCCTTGGAGCAGAGGAGACTCAGAGGGGACTTGATTGAGATGTATAAAATTATGAGGGGCATAGGTAAGGTAAAGGGAAAGTCATCATAGTCTTCGATGACCATAGGCTGCTTTCTCCTTTGAGGGGGAGAGCTGACAGGTGGTCTTTTTACCTGGGGGTCACCACACCTCAGGCGAGGGGCAAGGTTGAGAAGGCGGGGCCTTCATGAATAGCCTCCAGATATTCCAGGGGCATAGATAGAGTAGACATGAACAAACTTTTCCCCTTGGTGGAGGGGTCAATATCAGGGTGCATAGATTTAAAGTAAGGTTTAGAGGGGATGCGAGGGGAACATTTTTTTCCCCTAGAGGGTGGTGGGAGTTTGGCATTCGTTGCCTGAAAGGGGAGTGGAGGCAGAGACCCTCATAACATTTTAGAAGTATTTCGATGTGCACGTGATCCCAGGGCACACAAGGCTATGGGCCAAGTGCTGGGAAATGGGATTAGAATGGTTTGATGGTTGTGTCTGACTAGTGCAGACATGATGGATCAAAGGGCCTTTTCTGTGCTGTATGATACTCCGTCACCATATAGCCCTGCCCTCGCCCAATACCTATTTACATGCACCTTGCCGCAGTATTTAGCCGGTGGCAATCGGGATTGGGAAACCCAGTGGCTGGTGCTCCTCTCTCCAGCTCAGGGGCATCACCTGTCTCCAGCTCAGCTAATTCAACATATGGGCAGCACGATAGCACAGTGGTTAGCACAAGTGCTTCACAGCTCCAGGGTCCCAGGTTCGATTCCCGGCTTGGGTCACTGTTTGTGCGGAGTCTGCACGTTCTCCCCTTGGTCTGCGTGAGTTTCCTCCGGGTGCTCCGGTTTCCTCCCACAGTCCAAAGATGTGCAGGTTAGGTGGATTGGCCATGCTAAATTGTCCTTGGTGTCCAAAAAGCTTGGTTGGGGTTACTGGGTTATGGGGATAGAGTGATGGTGTGGGCTTGGGTAGGGTGCTCTTTCCAAGGGCCGGTGCCGACTCAATGGGCCAAATGGCCTCCTTCTGCACTGTAAATTCTATTACTATGAACATTGATTGGAGCCAAGCATAGGACCATCCAGTCTGAAAGCACCTCCTGGCTTTACCAGCTGAGACAGTGGGCAGAGGAAAACTGACACTTTTAAACGGGGTCTATAACAATAATAACGTTTTATTATCACAAGTATGAAGTTACTGTGAAAAGCCCCTTATCGCCACATTCCGGCGCCTGTTCGGGTAAACTGGTACGGGAATTGAAACCCGCACTGCTGGCCTTATTCTGCATCACAAACCAGCTGTCTAGCCCACTGAGCTAAACCAGCCCTTAAACATACGATGTCTTGGAAGAACACAGACTGAAAAAGCAAACCGCTAAAAAAAATAATACTTAATGAGGGCAGTTGCTGCAAAAGTCACCCTGGAAACCATTCAGATTCCAAGCAATCATGTCTTTCTGAAACTGAAGCCCAATGTTCTCACCTTTTTCAGGCTGTAGCCTGCGTAAAATATTATCGGCGGTAAGAGGACATTGAAGAAAATTTCTGAATCAAACGTTACCTAAAAATAAGAGACAAAATTAGACATGTCAGTATAACTTTCCAACTGGCTTGGTTGAAAATTCACATCCTCACACACAAAATGGGAAATTGGATTTTGGATGGTAATTGGGTTACTTTATCCAATTCCTCAATTATTCTGTGCATATTCTTTTGTGCAGTGTTGGAAGCTACCAATTAATAGGAGACAGATCCCATCGGCAGAAATTGCATAAAATTTAAATCCAACTAGATTATTAGATGCATAATTAATTTCAGTCCAAAATCTTTTTAAAAATCACAATATCACAGAATTGTTACAGCTTAGGAAGTCGTTGTCCAACCTGTTGTGTCAACATGAACTTTACGAATGAGCAGTTCCCCTGCCTTCACCCCGTAACTCTGCCCTTTTTTTCCTTTTCAGGTAACATTCTAATTCCCTCCTGAATGATTCAATTGACCTTGCCTCTGCGGTTCTCTCGGGCAGGACATTCCAGATTCTAACCACTCGCCGCTTGAAACTTTTCTCATGTCTCAGCTGCTGCTTTTTCTCCCAATTACCTGAAATCTGTTCCCTCTTGTTCTTGAATGATCTGTGTTTTTACAGTGGTCAGCCAAAAACTTTTCTGTATATCTGTGGAATAACTCCTGTGGAATTCATTACCACAGAAAGTAGTTGATGCTAAAACTTTGAATATATTCAAGAGGCGGCTGGATGTAGCACTTGGGGAGAATGGGACCAAAGGTTGTGGGGAGAAAGCAGGATTAGGCTATTGAGTTGGATGATCAGCCATGATCGTGATGAAAGGCCTCCTTCTGCTCCTATCTTCTATGTATCTATGTACCAGTACGTGCTAATAATTCATTGCACAAAATCCAGTCGGTTATGATGAAAACACTGAATTACTCAAATAAGCATCCTTGCAAAATGCGCTTCTGCAAATTATTTGGGACAGAAACAGCTATAAAACTAAAGGTCAGAGCCCTATACAGGGAAAATTATGGTCTTAAAATTCAGTATTGTGACAGTGATATTTTCTTCTCTGTTAACACGCTGTGAGGTTTCAGTGCAGGGAACAGTTTCTGGACTGAGTATAAAACTTTAATAAGCATTTTTATTTTGTCTACATTTTAATAACCTGGCATTCCCTACCATTGTTGTACGGTGTCACATACACTTACCTTGCAGATTATCACTGTATTACTGGAATAAACTGATTAACATTGGAATTATTCCATTCTTTGAACAAACTTGGCTACAGAAAATATTCAGGAGTTTACGGGTGCACTCGGCTCCCATTAATAAAATAACACTTATGTAATAGAAAGAAGGTTAAGGAGAAAATATATGGGATGGGCAACAATAATGGAAAAATAATACCATGTATGCCACAGACTTCCCTCTGAGTTGAGATGATGGCATCTATTGACTGCAGATTATTTTCATGACACTCCTTTCAAATCAAATTGTGCTGCTGGTAGAAACATTCTCATTAAAAAAGCCATCATGCTCAGTAATATCCCTTGAAGTGTATTCAAAGACAGCTGGCCACAACCAATTATTTTGCAGTGTAACTTCGCCAATGCTTTCAAATTCAGCATTTTATCTCTGCTCGCACACACACACTCTCTCACAACGTTTTGCTCCCTCACTCCAAATCTTTCATCCCAGGCAATGCATCCTAATTTCACCTCTCACACAAACCTCTCATCTCTGACAATATCATCGCGGCCTCTACAAGTCTCTCAAGCCGGACAGCAGATCGTTAATCCTAGCCCCGAAAAAAGTTGCATCTCCCGGTCAACACCACTCATCGTGTCTGGAACATGGACCCTCCTTTCCGGAGTCTTTCCCAAACATTTGAGTGTCTCAGTCTGATGGGTGTTATAACAGCCTTGCTCCTCAATGTAACCAAGTTTCACCGTTGAGCCCAGCCTCGAGTATCTGCACCGTAATCTGGTTCTGGTTCCCAATCTAGATATTTACTCAAGTTAATCTGACCAAAAAATACCCACAAACACCTGAACCCAATTCGTCAGAAAGCCTACAAGTTTCACACTTTTGTTCAATCCGAGATGTCCAATGGAAAAGCTTATAGCTCAGAAGGAGGCCATTCAGCCCATCGTGCCCTCACCAATATTTGAAATATGAGCTGAGCTATAGAATTATCCTGTCAATGGGGTGTTCACACAGGAAGACGGCACTGAATCAGAAGTGTCACCTTTTGTGAAAATGATGAAAACAGAAAGGCCTTTGTTTGGAACTTATGCACTTGACAATGTAACACACTTGTTGTCAACACAGGGTTTCATCAAAATGAATGAACAGATTCCCAAACCAATGAGGAGTAGAGAATGACAAGTCTAACACCAAGGCAGGTGGCTTTGAAAATGATCTGTGAAAGATCCTAAACATAGACCGGTTCTGCGGCTCTGTATTCCAGTCCACCCAAACCTCATTAAGAGCTAGACAGCATGACAAGCATTTCCCTATCATATTAATTATTATTATGTTCTGACAGCACAGTGTGAATTATTCATTTTAATGGGAAGGATACTTGACACCTACAGCAACAAGAGATGCCAACGCAGATGCTTGATTTCTATCTGTGCAGAATGAAGTTGACTTACACAGAAGCCGTGAAAATAGGGGCATTCCATTCGGCCCATCCAGCCTGCTCCCCCCATTCAATATGACAATGGCCGATTGTCTATCTCAACGCCATATTCCCGCATTCTCACCATATCCCTTTAGCCTCTAAACGGATGCATACTGACCTTTGAGGTGTGAAATTGTTATAATAAAAACTTCCTTCAGCAGGAACAAGTATCTTTGTGCAAAGTATCAGATTGTCTCCAAATGCGTCATTGATTTGACCAGCGTTTCTAGGGGATTTTTCAATCAAAATACGATAATCTATGAAAACAAAACTTATGTCCCAAGTCCGGGTACACCAGTCAGTCACTGACAGCAAGCATGCAGAGGTCCAGCAAGCAGTAACTTTGTTTGAAGCCTACTTGTGACAATAAGCAATTTTCATTTTTTTCAATTACTTTTTCAGTTAGGAAGGCAAATGGTATGTTGGCCTTCATTGCAGAAGGACTTTGCAATGTCCTATTGTGCAGGAGCAAGGGTATCTTACTGCAGCTGTACAGGGCCTTTGTGAGGCCACACCCAGAGTACTGTGTGCAGTTTTGGTCTCCTTAACTAAGAAAGGATATACTTGCCATCGAGAGAGTGTAGCAAGGTTTCCCCAGAATAATTCCTGGGATGGCAGGACCGTCGTACGAGTAGACATTTGGTTGGCTGGGCCTGTATTCACTGGAATTTAGAAGAATGAGAGAGGATGTAATTGAAATGTATAAAATTCTGGCAGGCTGCACAGACTGGATGCAGGGATGTTGTTTCTCTGGCTGGTGTCGGGCGGGGGGGGGGGGGGGGTTGGTCTGGAACAAGGAGACACAGAATATGGGGTAGGCCATTTAGGATTGAGCTGAGGATAAATCTCTTCACTTAAGAGTGGTGAACTGGAATTCTCTATCATAGAAGACGGTGGAAGCCATGTCACAGAATATATCACTGGAACTTTCATGAGCATCAAATTACTCCATTAACTCTTGTGTTAGAACATAGAACATAGAAAAATACAGCACAGAACAGGCCCTTCGGCCCACAATGTGGTGCCAAACCTTTGTCCTAGATTAATCATAGATTATCATAGAATTTACAGTGCAGAAGGAGGCCATTCGGTCCATCGAGTCTGCACTGGCTCTTGGAAAGAGCACCCTACCCAAGGTCAACACCTCCACCCTATCCCCATAACCCAGTAACCCCACCCAACACCAAGGGCAATTTTGGACACTAAGGGCAATTTATCATGGCCAATCCACCTAACTTGCACATCTTTGGACTGTGGGAGGAAACCGGAGCACCCGGAAGAAACCTACGCACACACGGGGAGGATGTGCAGACTCCGCACAGACAGTGACCCAAGCCGGAATCGAACCTGGGACCCTGGAGCTGTGAAGCAATTGTGCTATCCATAATGCTAGTGCACTGCCCTTAAGAACAAATGAATCTACACTCCATCATTCTACCGTAATCCATGTACCTATCCAATAGCCACTTGAAGGTCCCTAATATTTCCGACTCAACTACTTCCACAGGCAGTCATTATTAAAAACCACTTGAGCCGGAAAAATGTTTGGGCTCCTGGGACCTCTTACATTCAGCAAGGTTTTTAAAATTTTCATTTTCTGTCATTGATACTTGCAAATCACATCTTAGGGGAACAGGAATCCTTAACCAGTGTTACGATTCCTGCTGTGATTCATTTATTCATGCAAAGCAACACTTTTTAACTGTGGGAGTTAGCAGATTGATGCTTTCTGTTCCAAATCAAATCCACCTTTGTGCATTCTTCATTCACCAGTCAGTTTTGCATTCGAGTTCAGCTTAATATAATTTGGGTGAAAAACCTTCATTCCAGACCACCTAAAGGGGATTGGGTCAATTTGGGGTAAAGATGCAGTAAAGTGGTTTCACCATTTTTATTATGGCCCTCCAAATGATGAAGGCATCATTTGAACTATTAACATGATGCGCGCAGTGTGACATCCTGCAATAAATCTCGAGGTGGCACAATGGTTAGCACTGCTGCCTCATCGCGCCAGGGACCCGGGTTCAATTTCATCCTTGGGTGACTGTCTGCGTGGGGTTTGCACGTTGTTCCTGTATCTTAGAACATAAGAACTAGGAGCAGGAGTAGGCCATCTGGCCCCTCGAGCCTGCTCCGCCATTCAATGAGACCATGGCTGATCCGAGTGCTCCAATTTCCTCCCCATGTGAATTCTGCCTACAATGGGCGGGATCACTTTTTAGTAAATCTGCATATTAGCGCAAGGCAGTAAGCCTCACTCTAATTTGCAGGTTCCCGAGGTACCTGAGGCATTGGGATCGGAGACCTTAGCTGACTGGCAGAAGGCAGAGAGTGGGGATAAAGGGGGCTTTTTCAGGAAGGTGACCAGTGGTGTGCCTCAGCGGTCTGTGCTGGGACCACAACGTTTCACAATATACATTAATGATTTGGAAGAAGGAACTGAAGGCACTGTTGCTAAGTTTGCAGATGAAACAAAGGTCTGTAGAGGGACAGGTAGTATTGAGGAAGCAAGGGGGCTACAGAAGGATTTGGACATAGAACATAGAAAAATACAGCTTAGAACAGGCCCTTCGGCCCAGGTGTTGTGCCGAACTTTTGTCCTAGATTAAGAACAAATTAATCTATGCCCCATCATTCAACAAGGAGAGTGGGCAATGAAATGGCAAATGAAATACAATGTGGAAAAGTGTGAGGTCATGCACTTTGGCAGGAGGAATTTAGGCCTTGGCTGGGACCCTCCTACACTGCGTTTGGGATGGAGGGGTCAGGGATCGTTTTGGGGGCCTCGGAGATCAGGATCTCTCGTTACAATGGGGAGTTCCGGTGAGAAGAGCTCCCTACTGTACAAAACAGGGCTATGTGCGCCCATGGCTGCGAGATCCCCGTTTCATCCCCTTATTCAGCGCGAGTTGCGCTGAATAGCCACGTGTTTCTCGGCACTGCGAGCACTGGGAAACATGCGGCTAAATGCATTCACGAGGGGGCTTTGTTCTCTCATGAGAAAAGTACGCCTATGGTTTGTATCTTGCCCTCTCGGGTCTGACTTTCCATATACAGAAAGAATGAATGTTTGTAACATTGAGGCTTTCTGCTCCATTAGAGAAACTAATGTTATACCCATATTCCATTGTCATACTATAAACAATAGCGCCTACTGAAGCTCTTTGAAATTATTGTCTACATAACTCAACAGTTTCTTAATCTACAGAATAAACTACAACAGGATGTGACAATCTGTTACTCAACATGCACAAGAGCACAGCTTCCTTTCGAGGGTGGGGTGTGATATTTTTCATTCATATATTTTCTTCTTGTTGCCTGGTGTTAGTATAATCCTGGTAACTATCAGAACGAAAAATGTGGAAGCAAAATTACCACATTTTGCCATATAAAATGAGGATTCCAACTCTTGTGCTGCCTCCTTCACAGACCGTCACAAACTACTGATCCAAAGCCAAGGGCAGTGTTTGGAAATAGAGCCAGATACCCAGGTTTGACTCCCTGCTTGGGTCACTGTTTGTGCTCCGGTTTCCGCCTACAAGTCCCGAAAGGAGTGCTTGTTAGATGAATTGGACATTCTGAATTCTCCCTCAGGTGAACCCATACCGGCGCCGGAGTGTGGCGATTGGGGAATTTTCACAGTAACTTCATTGAAGTGTTAATGTAAGCCGACTTGTGACCCAAAAGATGTGCAGGGTAGGTGGACTGGCCATGCTAAATTGCCCCTTAATTGGGAAAAACAATCTGATCTTTCTCTGCAGAGTTTTCTTAATACCTGTGTATTTATTTACATGGCATTAAGAGCTCTTGTCACTGATAGTATGAATGACTGTGATTGATTGACAACTTTACGAGAAAATATGGGGGAAATGTATTGAAAGGAAATGTTAAATCTTTTTTCTTTTTGATTCCCAATTTAAGACTCGGGTCCTTCCAAGGTTCACAACTCCTCTGAGATGCTGCGAACCATATCTACCAACATCAAACTTCAGCGGGGGAAGAGGTTTAAAATAGCCATCCCACAATGCAGCCAGCAAGTACCATGTGCAAGCTTGCTACCCACACCCTTGTCCCACACTACGCAGAACAATACTTTTCACTGTACCTCGGTACACATGACAATAAATCTAAATCTGCTGCCAAAATCTTCCAGAAACAGGAAAGGGGGAGGGAATCCTAGAATCAGGTCCATTCTGCCAATTTTAAAGGCCACTCAACTTGGCCTGACTTAAAGTCCAAGTCAGAGTAAACGAACAATGCAGATTCAAGTATGGAGATCATCTAGAAACATAAAAAACTTACAGCTCAGAGGGAGGCCATCCGCTCCCTTGTGCCTGTGCCATTGGAATAGGAGCTCTCAAGCCTAATCCCAAATTCTAACTCTTGTTTTGTAACCTCGGAAATTATAGCACTTCAAGCACATATCCCAATATTTATTAGTGTTTCTGACTCTTCCAGCCTTTCAAGCAGTGAGCTGCAGACTACCAGAGAGATTTTGCACAATTCCAGTGGGTGCCTGCGCATACAAATATGCTTTTGATTTCTGTACATACACATGCAATTCAGGATGGGTTGGGGGAGGATGGACCGCCAGGTTCAGATCGGGGAGGTTGTGGCTGAGTGTGGTGAATGAGATTCACACGGTATTATAAGTTACCAATGCCACTCTGTTCCCAGTATATATATGTATCAATATTGTAAGTACAGTTGCACTACCTGACCACCAGGGGAGTAGCTCTGGGAGTACTCGAGAGTTTGTACTGGGCTCCCCCCTTGGCTCCACCCAGAACTCCTCCCCCTGGAGCTGCTGTATAAAGATCCGTGCCACAGAGTCAGCCAGCCAGTTCACCGAAAGTTCAACGGCTAAAAGGCTGGCTCTGTTGTAAGTATATTAAAACCGCTATTCTAATCCTACAAGCACGTGTCCGTAGAATTGATGGTTCCATCAATTTAATATACTTACGAAACAGTCGAAGTAAATCATGGAAGCAGCCCTCAAGCCCGGACGCCCAGAACTTGACCCGCAGGATGCAGAGGCTAAAGAAATGTTTTCCCACTGGCTGAGATGTTTTAAAGCCTACCTGGCAGAAGCCAGCACCGCTGGAACAACAGAGGAACAAAAACTCAGCCTACTGCACGTGAGGGTAAGCCACAGAATCTCCACACAGCTAAATCCGGCCAGTTCTTACACCGCAGCGCTGGCGATATTGGACAAAATGTACGTTAGGCCCATTAACGAGGTTTATGCACGCCACGTGTTTACAACTTGCCGTCAGCGGCCTACTGAAACGCTAGCCGAATTTGTACGGGAACTGAACAATCTTTCTAATGACTGTAATTATCAAGCCGTTACCACGGCTGAACATAGGGAGCTTGCTGTGCGGGACGTTTTCGTAGCGGGCCTTAGATCTAACTATGTGCGCCAAAGACTGCTAGAAAAGGGGGCCCAGGACTTAGATACTACTGTGGAGGCTGCTACCACTATAGAAGTTTCCTTCCGCAGCCTCACCTCGTTTCCCGCAGACCCCCCCGACCTCATTGTGGACCCCTGACCAACAATCCCCCCAGGCCTGTGCCGCACGGCCCCCTAGCTACCGCGCTGCCAAAGCCAGTTACTCTGCTGCCCCAGCCAGTTACTCTGCTGCCCCAGCCAGCTACTCGGCAGCTTCAGCCTGCCATTTCTGTGGCTAAAGCCAGCACCCGCGGCAGCACTGCCCAGGCCGATCCGCGACCTGCAGCAGCTACGGGAAGAAAGGCCACTATGCCAGATTGTGCCTCGTGAAAAGGGCCCCAGTTTCTAACTCCCCTGCAGAGAGATCAAATCGCTCCCAACACCAGTGGGCCCGCGGGGCCCGAAACGCTGCGGCCTACGCCCCGACTCCGCCCCCTCCTGCCACGTGCGATCCATGGGGGCCACCATCTTGGCAAACCCCCACCATGCAGCCGGCCACGTGCGACTCATGGGGGCCGCCATCTTGGATGTCATCTTCCTCGCCGCTCACCACGTGCGATCCACAGGCCCCATCTGCATCTCCATGCTCAGAAAGCTCATCTGAAGACTACGACTTCCCAAGGCACTCATCACGCGGCCCGCAACTCAGCACAGCGATCCTGCACCAAGCTCGCCAGAACGTACCGGCATCTACTCAACCGGACACCCACTCGGAAGACTACGACCTTCCCGGGCACTCATCACGCGGCCCGCAACTCAACGCGGTCACCCTAGATCAATCCCGCCCCAAGCACCTACGAAGTTCGATGGCGGAGGTCCAGATCAACGGGTACTGCACGCCATGCCTCTTTGACTCCGGGAGCATCGAGAGCTTTATACACCCAGAGCTGGTAAGATGCTGTTCGCTTCCTATTTTTCCTGTGAGCCAAACTAGCGCCCTCGCTTCGGGCTCCCACTCAGTCCAAATCCAAGGACGCACCGTTGCTACGCTCACAATTCGAGGTGCTAGTTATTCAAAATTTAAACTTTATGTCCTGCCTGACCTCTGTGCGCCACTCTTATTAGGCCTCGATTTCCAGTGCAACCTCAAGAGCCTCACCCTCAGCTTCAGCGGGCCCCTGCCCCCACTCACTATCTGCAGCCTCGCCGCGCTGTGCATCTCCCCCCGACCCCCCTCCTCTCTTCGCCAATCTCACTCCAGATTGCAAACCAGTAGCTACTCGCAGCAGGCGATACAGCTTACAGGATAGGGTCTTTATCTGATCGGAGGTCCGACGGCTGCTTAGTGAGGGGGTCATAGAGGCCAGTAATAGTCCCTGGAGAGCTCAGGTGGTGGTCGTCAAGACCGGGGAAAAATTTTGCATGGTCGTCGACTATAGTCAGACCATAAATAGATTTACGCTCCTAGACGGGTATCCCCTCCCCAGGATTGCAGACATGGTTAACCAGATCGCCCAATATCGGTTATTTTCCACGGTGGATCTGAAGTCTGCATACCACCAGCTCCCAATCCGCCCGGAGGACCGCCACTACACGGCGTTCGAGGCCGATGGCCGCCTCTTCCATTTCCTCCGGGTTCCCTTCGGCGTCACTAACGGGGTTTCGGTGTTCCAACGAGCAATGGACTGAATGGTAGACCAGTACGGGCTGCGGGCCACATTTCCATATCTGGACAATGTTACCATCTGCGGCTATGACCAGCAGGACCACGACGCCAACCTCCACCGTTTTCTCCAGACGGCACAGAAATTAAACCTCACTTATAACAAGGAGAAATGCGTTTTCCGCACAAACAGACTGACCATCCTCGGCTACGTCGTGGAGAACGGAGTCCTGGGCCCAGACCCGGACCGCATGCTCTTAGAACTCCCCCTCCCTCATTGCCCCAAGGCCCTCAAACGGTGCTTGGGGTTCTTTTCATACTACGCCCAGTGGGTCCCTCAATATGCGGACAAAGCCCGCCCACTCTTTAAGGCCACACGATTTCCCCTGTCTGCTGAGGCGCGCCAGGCCTTCAGCTGCATCAAGGAGGACATCGCCAAAGCAGCCATGCGGGCGGTGGACGAATCCACTCCCTTTGAGGTTGAGAGCGACGCCTCAGAGATAGCTTTAGCAGCCACTTTAAATCAGGCAGGGAGGCCTGTTGCATTTTTCTCCTGTACCCTATCCGCTTCTGTTCTGGGGTTTTCCTTTTTCCCTCTATTCCTCAGGTTTTTCCTGAGAGCGGCTATCTGGTAGCAGGACCCATTGTGGTAGTCCCTCTCACAGGTAGCTACCTCCATTGGCGTGCCCTGTAGTTCCTGCGCCCCACTTGCTGCCTTTTCTAGGGACATTGCGAGCTGTAACGCCTGCCTGCAGTCTAGCTCCGTTTCCGCCAACAGGCGTTTCTGTATTGTGAGGTTGTTTATACCACACACTAACCGGTCCCCAAGCATTTCATTTAGCGTCGGGCTGAACTCACATTTTTCCGCCAGCCTTCTCAGGCGGGTCAAGAAATTCGTGACTGACTCCCTGTCTTCGCGCTTCGCTGTGTAGAATCTGTACCTATGCAAAATGAGGGGTGGTTTTGGGTCGTAGTGCTGTTTCACCAATTCCGTTACTTCTTGGAAAGTTCTCGTGTCCGGCGCATCGGGATAAGTCAGATTACGTATAATGGCGAAAGCGGAGGGTCCGCATGCCGACAGCAGGATAAGCCGTCTCCTTTCGTCCGTCAGTATATCATTTGCCCGGAAGAAGTAACACATTCTCTCTACATACTGGGACCAGTCTTCAATAGCCGGGTCAAATGCCTCTAACCTCCCAAAAACGGCATTTTTAAAATGGCAAGGCTTACCCTCCGAGTGCGGCAGCTGGTCTCTGCAAAATTCGTAGTTTATCTCGTCGCCACTGTAGTAATCCATTGGAGGCAGGAGTTCCGTCACCACACCAATATTTATTTACAATAACGGTATTACAGGAGCAGCTACAAACAGTGCTGCTAGCAGTTCAGCCAACTTAAGACTGGCTCACAAAGCCTACACAGGTGATTATATGGGCCCCCTCAATGAGCTATCATTGAGGGAGCTCATACTCCAATTCGCCAACCAATAATGCCAATTGGAGTTCATTACAGAAACAAACAATTCGTCCACCGGACAGACTAATTCTGTGAGCCACCACCCCTGCCGGACTCTATCTTTTTCACAGGGGGTGAATGTGGTGAATGAGATTCACATGGTATTATAAGTTACCAATGCCACTCTGTTCCCAGTATATATATGTATCAATATTGTAAGTGCAGTTGCACTACCTGACCATCAGGGGGAGTAGCTCTGGGAGTACTCGAGAGTTTGTACTGGGCTGCCCCCTTGGCTCCGCCCAGAACTCCTCCCCCTGGAGCTGCTGTATAAAGATCCATGCCACAGAGTCAGCCAACCAGTTCACCGAAAGTTCAATGGCTAACAGGCTCTGTTGTAAGTATATTAAAACCACTATTCTAATCCTACAAGCACGTGTCCGTAGAATTGATGGTTCCATCACCGAGTAGGTTATTGAATCAGGGAGGGGGGGGTATAATTGGAGGTTGGGGTGATAATTGGGCTGTTCCGTTAATCACCTAGTTAGGGCAGCACAGTAGCATAGTGGTTTGCACTATAGCTTCACAGTGCCAAGGTTCAAAGTTCGATTCCCAGCTTGGGTCACTGTCTGTGTTGAGTCTGCACATTCTCCCTGTGTCTGCGTGGGTTTCCTCTGGGTGCTCCGTTTTCCTCCCACAGTCCAAAGATGTGCAAGTTAGATGGATTGGCCATGATAGATTTCCCTTAGGTTACATGGGGTTGCAGGGTTATTGCGAAAGGGTGGAGGTGTGAGCTTGGGTAGGGTGCTCTTTCAAAAGGGCCGGTGCAGACTCGATGGGCCAAATGGCCTCCCTCTGCACTATGATACACCAGAGATTAAACAGTGCGATAATTGTAGGATAAGTATCCAGGTAAGCAGCGCATATCTAGCCCAATTGTCCGACGCGGAGGTCATTGCGGCTAACCTTCGGGGCCCAACCCGGCCGACTTTCGCGACCCACGCCGGCCAACCTGCGCAACCCACCATTTTCTCTTACCTTGTTTGCTGCTGACAAAATGGAGGAAATGGTTTTGGGTCCCTTTGGCCCTCGTGCCCGCTCCTCCAATGGAACCGGTGAAGTCTTCCGGTGTCGGAAAGTACGGAGTCTCCATCTGTCCAATGTTCTGCATTTTTTCCCCATAAAACTTTATCAAATAAACCCCCCCCCCCCCCGAACTTGTAAAAAAACAATAAAATGAATAAAATAAATGAATAAAGGCACCTTGAACTTGTAAAACAAAAAGCTGCGGCCGTTTAAAAAAAAGTGGCCGCACTGCACATGCGTGCCCAATCATTGGCGCACACGTGCATAGTTTAGCGCATGCACGCCGATGCTCTGGCATGCATGAGCAATGCGGCCGCATTTCTTTCACATGTTTGCGGCCATTTTGAAGACTGCTTGCAGCCGCCGTTATTAACAGCCGGCTGTTGCGCTCAGATTTGCGCGATCGGGAGCGTCGTAATGGACAGCTCTGCGACCCTCCTGCGACTTGCGCCCCCAAGTTTGACAATGCCTGTTGCAAGGGACATTTGGGAAAGGTCCCAGGCAAGCACATCTGCCCATCGGGAGCTTAATCTTCCCGGACAAGGGCAGTGCATGTGCACAGATCCGCAGACCCTTTCGGGTCCCGGCACACACCAGCACCATAAGTCCAGTGCATCATTACTCCTGTTGCTGGAAGACCTGGCCATATGTGGAACTAAAATTCAAGACCGATCTGATACTGGATTCACAAGAATGTAATAGTCTGAGTTGTCAGATATATATTAAGAAGTGTTAACACAGAAATATTAGGTTTAAGAATAGATTGCTTTAAAATTGGATTTTGTTTGTCACTCATTTGGATTTTCAGCTTTCTTGTGATGAAACATTTCACTCTACCCTTCTAAACTATGAATATTTAAAGAGTGAATCCTGACTGTTTACTGAAAGCTAACAGCAAAAAAAACCAAAGGTTTCAGAATACAATCCAATGTGCCACCATACCATAAGACACAAAAGCAATCATTTCTCTTTGCTAAGTCACCCATCATGCAGAACCACAAGTAAACAAAGAGAGGAGGAACACTGATACTTGGCAAAGCATTTCTGTTGTGTATTTCAGGGCAGTCCACTCTGCAGTAACAAACACTCTTACGTTCTCAAATACACCCTTATATGCTCAGCTATAAATCATTGCACAAAACACCAAGGTTTAGGACTAAACAAATGGATAATGCAGAGGTTCACTTGTGCATTTGCCAGCTGCTCGGTCAGGCAACAAGCAGAGGCCAGGCAGAAATCACCTATCCATGTTCTTAGCTGAGTAGCACCCAGGGAGCAACAAGAGAGATAGAAAATGGTTTGAAAATTGAATTGTAGAAAATTATCTACTGTATTATCTAATTATATGAGGACACTCTTCTCTGGTAACTGAAAGAGCACGCACTAGATTATTGTGCAGAAATGACAGTGAAATTACTAACCAGGAAATTGATGAGATGTTGAAAGTCAGCATGTTCTAGGTCAGCATGATGTCTATTGTGCTCTTGCACTATTGCACTGTGTAATGAGAGAACAGGAAGCAAGACAGCATTTGCAACCTCCCACAAGTTCAACATCTTGTCTTGCTGTCAAGGAGATAGTGCTGAACAGATGGCATGTGCTTCAACTGGCAGAGAGAACTCAGAGGGTGAGTCATTTTGGCTCAATCTTGCCTTTGCTCCTCTGGCAGCACAAAAGGGCATAAAGAATGAAATGAGGAACGGTTATTTGACCCATCCAACCACTGATTATATACAAACTACTTTATAATGGGTTTGAATCAACTTATTGCTTACAGAAAATGGATGCATTAATGCTTCCTGGTTGCTAAAAGTCGTCTGGTTGGTTTGTGACTGAGCCATACAGAAAGATTTTATTTTTTAAAATTCTTTCATGGAACGTGGGCATGGCTGGCAAGGCAAGCTTTTGTTGTCCATCCCAAATTGCCACTGGGTGCCTCGCTTTCGGAGGACATTTAAGAGTCAACCACATTGCTGTGGGTCTGGAGTCACATGTCGGCCAGGCCAGGCGGGTGCGTAAGTTTCCTTCTCCAAAAGAACATTACTGAACCGGATGGGTTTTTACAACAATCGACAATCATGATCATAATCAGATTTTAATTCCAGATTTTTATCGGATTCAAGTGGCACTATCTGCCAAGGTGGGAGTCGAATCCACGTCACCAGCGCATTACCGTGGGTCTCTGGAATATTAGTCCAGTATATTCAAGAGAGAGAGATTGACAGATGCACAAAGGAAATCAAGGGATATATGGATTGGGTTGGAGAGTGTTGATTTAGAAGCTCTGCCATTATTTTATTGAGTTGCAGAGCAGGCTCCAAGGGCTGTGATATCCTATTCCTGCTCTCATGTATTTGCTCTTACAAAAGGTGGATGAAATCATTCAAATATTTATCCACTGTGCATTTCAAAAAATAATGTATCCTGTTCCCAATGTTTCTGGCAACAGACCAACAACCCACTGTGGGAAAAAAAAACAAGAGTTGTTTTCGTGCTGTCTTGTGTCTTTTATCTTTCCGTATTATCTAGAGATGCATTTCATTAATACAAGTGGTTGAGAAATCTGTCAAAATGGTCCTACACACAATGCAGCAGACTTAATATTTGTGATGCATCGTGTCCCCTCTCTGAATTGATTTTGTTTTGAAGGATTTGTGCAGTTTGAGATTTCAATTACTAACTTGACACGAGGATTTTGTCGTTTACCTAAAATAATTGAATATTAATGGGAGGTATAGAAATGGAAAAAGAACTATCAACATTTAAAATGAAGCCAGCAGGCAGAATTGGGAGATGTGGGTTTAAAAACTTGTGAAAGCCAGAGTGGGGCACTGTCGGGGGGAGTGGGTTGCTGCTGTGAGTGGCGATCTGCACATGCCGGTCGAGACATTCATTAACATGAAAATCTCGTGCTGTCAGCTCGTTCACATATTGTAGCACTGGCCTGAGTGGGACTGTGCAGGTGAATGCCCAAATACTCAGCAGGAGGCGGAGCAACATCTGCTGGTATCACATGGCGCAGCGAGCCTGCAGCCCGTAAAGACGGTCTGATCCTCTTAAAGGAAAGTTGAACTCAGTGGAAAGGAGCTTCTGCTGACTACCTGTACTGAACCTCTGCATGTAGCAGCTGCACAAATGGGGCACCAGAGAAGAGAGGGGATCCCGAGGTTCACATATGGCATGATGGAGGCCTTGGTGGCTATGGTGAACAGTAAGGGAGAGGTCATATTCCTGCAAAGCAGCCAAGGAGGTTCTCCAAGATAACACTCCAAAGGGAATGGAAGCAGGTGGTCTGGGAAGTAAATAAGGACTTGATGGAAGTGCTGCTAGTTCACTGACCTGACATAGGTGGGCACGGTCAGTGATTCAATTTACAAAAGATATCTCCTACCCACCGGAGCACCAACCTCACGCTGCTCAGGCACCACGCCCGCATCCCTATCTCATTGTCTAGCAATCAGGCCTAAAGCCTAGATACTCCACCTCACCCATACACACCTTCCAATAACGTCACCCTCACACCCACCTTCCACTGCTTGCAAATACCTACAGCTCTCTCTCTCTCTTGCAGGACAAGATGGCCCATATGTGCTGGAAACAGAGCAAAAGCAAAACTGGTTTGGCACAAGGACCCTGCTTCGCCTGAGCCATACGGAGGAGATGATTCTCCACATCATGGTGCTGGCTGCAACAGAGTCCATGGCACCTGGAGTCACTGAGAACATTGACAACAGAGGTGCTTTGTTTCCCTTTCTCAACTCCCATCTTATCCTCTCCTGCTGTATAACATCATGTGCAAGCTGTTGATGGCATGACCATGGACCTCCTGGTTTCCAACGTAATCCCTTACCCCCAAACTTTCCCTTCTGCCTTTCTGCTTTCAAACGCCCGAGAACCATCACTCAACCTCGCCACAGTACTCCATGTGGAGGAGGAAGACAACCTCCACAGTACTGATAAAGAAGCCATGTCGCTTGATCTGATACTTACAGCAATTAACACCGAGCATATCTTAGGGATTTGTTAGGAAAGTCAGCTTACCTTCTCTTTAAAACAGAGATGAGGAGGAATTTATTCAGCCAGAGGGTGGTGAATCTGTGGAACACTTTGGTGCAGAGGCTTGGAGGCCAAATCGCAGAGTGTCTTTAAGGCAGAGATAAATAGGTTCTTGATTAATAAGGGGATCCAGGGTTATGGGGAGAAGGCAGGAGAATGAGGTGAGAAAAATATCAACCATGATTGAATGGCTGTGCAGACTCGATGGGCCGAGTGACCTAATTCTGCTCCTATGTCTTACGGTCTCGTTCGGAGCACAGGTCAGGAACTTCAAGCTCCGACATACCATGGAGTTTCTGCGCATGTGTAGACCAGGAGCAGGCTGCGCATGTGTAGTTCAGCATTTTGAGTTCTTTGGGCCAAAGGTGGGCCAAGTGCACCTGGGAATACACGTAAAATCTTGTGAAAGCTCGGCTCATGTGACGAGAGCAGAAAACCATTGTGTACAAGCAGGGCAGGGAGAAGTCCCACTGGGAAAGCAGAGAAAGGTCCCAATAGAAGAGTCCCAGACAGGGAGCAGGGACAGGAAGAGCCCCGGATAAGTTAGGACGAGAGGTGCCGAGAAAGGAGCTCCAAACAGGAAACGGGCTGCAGTTAACAGACTTTAAGTGAGGGCTCAGGAGGAGCGCTGAAGATCCAAAAATGCAGAAAAAGGTTGGTGTATCCGTGCTGCAGAGCGAAGGGACCCTTTTGGAGCAGTCGTGCGCTCTGTCGAGTGTAGCGAAAGAGCTGAAGTTCTGCTTGCGAGTTGGTGCCCAAGTGCATACTCAAGACTCCAGGGAAACGGAATCTTGGGAGACAATATTGAAACCCTGTGAGGTTGGCTGTCACTGAGGCCATCAGAGTTGGAGTGACTGGTGGAGAGAATCCCTCATGACAGAGAAGGTTTCTCTCGATTGGTTGTGTTTACTGATGTATGGACGGGTTGTTGAGAAACCCGTGGACTCTGGTTTGGTTGCATTTGCCATTCAGTGTGTAGTGTGGTGTTCTCCGTCACAGTTTGCCTGCTCATTCACATGGACCTGAGATTTACCCTGAATGTTAGTGCGCAAGATAGTGAAAGTTGTTTTATCTTTCTGACCTTACAGAGTAAAGTTTATTTTTGCTTGTTCAAAATACCTCGGGCGCGATTCTCCACTCCACCGCCGCGTGGAAGGCCCATCAACAAATTTCACGCCCCCCGCGATTCTCTCCTCCCCGCTCGGAACAATTGCCGCTCGCCGGTTTTCATGGCGACCGGCCATTCTCCAACCCGGATGGGCCGAGCGGCCTGCCGTTCGTGACCGTTTCACGACGGCGGCAACCACACCTGGTCGCTGCCGTCGTGAAGCGGGTGTGGAAATGCCCGTTTGGGGCTTGTAGGGGGCCTGGTGGGGAATGAGCACAACGACTGTGCTCGGGCGGGGAAAGGCCCGTGATCGGTGCCCACCGATCGTCGGGCCGGCGTCTCAATCGGACGCACTATTTCCCTTCCGCCGCCCCGCAAGATCAAGCCGCCACGTCTTGCGGGGCGGCTGAGGGGAAAGACAGCCACCGCGCATGCGCGGGTTCGAGCTGTCAGCGTCGTGACGTCAGCCGCGCATGCGCGGGTTGGAGCCGGCCAACCTGCGCATGAGTGGCTGACGTCATTAGACGCGAGACGCCCCCGCGGCCGAGATTTACGGAGCGCCGCTCCTAGCCCCGCCGTGAGAGGAGAATAGGGGGCGCGGAGCGGCCTCCGAGGCCATCGTGAAACTCGGCCGAGTTCACGACGGCCCTCCCAATTTTTCCCGGGAGCGGAGAATTCCGCCTCTCTCATCCTAACCTATCTGGGGCTCTTCCTGTCCCTGCTCCCTGTCTGGGGCTCTTCTATTGGGACCTTTCTCGGTCTTCTTTCCCACTGGGACTTCTCCCTGCCCTGCTTGTATCCAATGGTTTTCTGCTCCCGTCACATGAGCCGGGCTTTCACGAGATTTTTCTTGGTCTGTCGGAGCTTGAAGTTCCTGACCTGTGCTCTGAACGAGACCATAAGACATAGGAGCAGAATTAGGTCACTCGGCCCAGCTAGTCTGCACCGCCATTCAATCATGGTTGATGTAGGTCTAGTTCAAACAAAAACAGGATTGTTCTCTAACTGGATCTTACCAGAAATCTGGTGATCTGGTTTGGGTTCATAACAGTGTCGGGATCTGCACCTCATCAGTTACTGGGTACAGCAGGGCTGCAGCCAGGCCAGGGAGAAAGGGTAGTTCAAGCTGTGCCAGTTCACGAGGGGGTTACGTTGCAGACATGTTCTGCTATAGGAAGCAAAAGAGAACATTACCCTACCTTAAGACTTTGACATAATTCTGCATGCAAGAGTGTTCATTTACACTAATTTGTAATCATCTACGTTCAGAAGTGATCTGCCATTCATTATCTGACAGGTAATATCGATCAAATGAAAATCGCTGATGTGAAATTAAACCACACAGCACTCAAACCACATTGATTGTGAACATTTATTTTACTTCGCAGTGGTGAAATGTATTCAATTGACAACATTGGTGATCAACTGATGTGCTGAAACAATATCAATAGCATCAGCAAAGGCATTCAACTGGGACCTTATAGCTCAGGTTGTGGCAAAGTATTAGTGATCATTGTTAACAGATATCAGATTGTCCTAAGTCCCCAGTGGGTAGATTGTTCAACATCAGTGGACACTCGCTTCCCAATTTAGCCACAATTATTGGGGTCTGCCTCCTAATTTTCAGATAATGTCATCCTGAAGAGCGAAGTAAAGTTAAATAGTCCCAATAGAAGAGTCCCAGAAGGAGCAGGGGCAGGACGAGCCCCAGATAAGCATTGTAATGTAAAAGGTATGCTGAATCAGATCACACCAACAGATTTTCAAATTAATTGGGATGCCCTGAAGGTACCCCAGAAAATATGCTGGGGGATGCCTCAGAAGTCCAGCAGGCAAGGTCTGCGCAGGAATTCCCCCCCCCCCCCCCCCAAACGGTGCTCCAACTCCCCGACTATTTCCATTAATCCCTGAAGCCTGCAAATCCACAACACCCTCCGCCACTGACTCTCACTCCCATCCTAACTACACCCACAATGACCTCCAGCCCCCGCATTCCCCCCTGATCCTCTTCAGAAACTCCAATCCCCCTGACCCACCTCCGGATCGCAGCAGGATCCATCACTCCTCATTTCCTCTCACGCTTTCTTTTCCCTACCCAGCCTCCCTCGCTGATCTCTCTCTCTATTTCTCTCTCTCTCTCTCTCCTCCCCCCCCCCCCACCACACACACACACACACACACACACACACACACACACACACACCCCACCCTCTAGAGAGCTCAGTTCAGAGGTTTGGAACTAGAAGTAAATGGCGAGGCTGACTCTGCAACTTTCCAGCTGTCGTGGAGCCAGCAATGCTGGTTGGTGCAAGGCAAGAGATCAGGAATTTATTGAAGGGGGGAGGGAGGGCAGGGGGGAGGGGGGGAAACAGCTTGGAGTTAGCTGGGTGGGGGGGGGGGGGGTTATGGACCCCGAGACGGAGGAGGGGAGGGTATGGGCAGCACACAGTCCATTGTAGGTACATTTCCAGGAAGATTGAAGAGGAGACAGGACTCCAGGCCAGCATGAGAGTTTGGTGTTGCTGACCTCTGGCAGGAGTAGGGTGATCTGGGAAGAATTGGAGTGGGAAGGGGTCAACCTTAACCTGTGGTTTTCAGTCACACAATATGCAGTCGATATTTTTCTTTCTAAATGTTTTATCCACAATACATTTTTTCCTTTCTCGGGGGTTGTTAGGAAGGGAGTTCCAGAACTTTGACTCAGCGACAATGAAGGATCAGCGATTTAGTTCCAAGTCAAGATGATGTGTGGTTTGGAAGGGAACTTCCAGTTGGTGGTGTTCCAATGCAATATTCTGCTCTTGGCCTTGCAGGTGGTAGAGATCACGGGGCTGGAACATGCAGTCGAGGGGCCTCTGAGAGCTAGTGAGTTGTTAGCGTTCTTATTTAACTAGTTCTTTATCGTCTATTCCCCCTTCCCCCACCGATGCGTCCCTAGTTCTCTCTCCAGAGTTGGTGACCCTGGTGAAGTCGGCACAGAAGCAGTGCGGGAGGATGATCAGAAGGAAAGAGTAACATGCCAGCTGAAATGGAAGGATGTTCTTGGGAACATTTTTGAAAATAAGCAGTAGGATTTGTTTATTTCTCCCATCATACCATGTTGAAAGCTGCACTGATATCTTCTTGATCGCTTTGATGCTTAATAATCACCTTTGATGTCTATAGTGCCCAATGATCACTTCCACAAATTTAACATGCTGTGATGGTTTTGAATGCTTTTAAACACAATGACGACTCCTGGAGTAGAAAGATCAGGATGTTAATTGAGGAATTGGTTGATGACAATGAGCACTACTTTTGAGAAGACGACAATATATTCCAAGTTACACCATTTGATGCCAAATGATGCCCTGACTAGAGTGCAATTGAATGCAGAATTGATGTTAAAACTTTCTGATTGGGAGGGTGGCATACAGCAGAACGCTGATGGACATGCACATCGAGATGCCTGGTATGTTGACAGATGTAACAGACGGACTCCTGCCATGGTGAAGGAATTTTTAATTTATTCTTTCTTTAGATGTAGGCATCGCTGGCAAGGTCGGCATTTGCTGCCCAGCTCTAATTGCCCCAGAGGTGAATGGCTTTCTGGGCCATTTCAGAGGGCAGTTAAGAGTCAACCATATTGCTGTGGGTCTGGAGTCACATGCAGATCAGACTGGGTAAGGGCGGCATATTTACTTCCCAAAAAGGACAATAATGAATCAGATGGGTTTTTACAACAATCAATGAAACTAGCTTTCAGTTCCAGATTTTAGGAATTGAATATTAAATTCAGTCGGCTGCTGCTATGAGATTTGATCTCCTGTGCCCACAGCAATATCCTGGGTCACTGGATTACAACTATGCCATGATCGCTTCCTTAACACAGAGGGTTCTAACTCCACCATAGCAGAGCAGCATGGTGCAGAGCTTCCCCTCTCTGCAGCCTCTGCTCCATCTCTTTGTCGTGTTGTAAATCCAGAGAGACTGCCATTGCAATATCTGCTCCTCCCGTGAGGATGCCCCAACACTGCCCTGTAAAATCTGGGAACTCACCGCAACACCTCTAAAAACACTGCATAGTATTTCCGTAAACGTCATAACTGCAGAACTTAGTCAAAATCAGTTGACCTGCAAACTGGATGGCCCACCCCTTAATTGAGGCAGGCCGGGCTTGCCTCTTATAGTTGAGCATTTTTTTTTTGGGCAAGTGATAAATGAATGTGTTGAGTAGACTTGTGTAGGGTTAGGACACTCAGGGCTGAAGGGAGTTATGACTGGGGAAAGAGTACTGCCTCCATGATGATTCAAGTGTCACATGAGTAGGAGTCAAGAGAAGGAGAAACCCCATGGCTTAGACTGAGTAACATTGTCATGTACATCTGTAAATAGCTATGTTCATTCAATAAACCAGTTATTATCTCTATCTGCAACCATTCCTTACCAGTTACAACCAACGTTACAATGATCTGTACAATCCAAGTTTGGAATCAGTGTGTCAAATCAGCTGGAATGGCTTTTTGACATCGGGAGCTGACCAGTTGGGAAGCTTTCCTCGCTCTCAGGGATGCAGAAACAGTCAAAAAGCCCCGCATACCCAACGTGCATGGCTTTTGTCGGCACCAGCTCCAGCAATATTATGGAGCCAAATATTTCAGCCACCATGTTTTTTTTTCAGCAGTAGGTGAAACGAGAACAGTAATCAATGAATGATTAATTTCATTTGGTTTGAAATAGTTATGGAGTATCAAAGGTTCGTCCCCAAGGCCTGGTCAGGATGTTTGGGGTGAAAAATGAAAGTTGAAACAGCAGGAAACGATGTGTAAATTTGTATGATTGAGTCACTTGGCGTTGAATTATTGAGCTTTCGTCTTAATTAGTGTCATGAACCTGCCTGGAGACAGCAGTAAATATTCAAAGGAACCTCAATTGGTATGCGTCTCCCGGTAACCACTCTGGAATGGCAGTGAAGATAATAATCAAGTGTGAATAATTTATGGAGGTAAACAGATTATAGATGATTGGGAAGGTCCCTGAGATATACGTATGTTAATGTATAGTCATGGAAGTTGGAAATGAAATGAAAATGAAAATCGCTTATTGTCACGAGTAGGCTTCAATGAAGTTACTGTGAAAAGCCCCTAGTCGCCACATTCCGACGCCTGTCCGGGGAGGCTGGTACGGGAATCGAACCGTGCTGCTGGCCTGCTTGGTCTGATTTAAAAGCCAGCGATTTAGCTGAGTGAGCTAAACCAGCCCCTGTTGATGGGGGAACAGCTAAATACACTGAAGGCATCAAAGAACAACAAAGATATAATTGCCCAGACTCTTGAGAAGCCGGGAGAGGGAGTTATCGTCTCGCATTTTCAAAAAATGGACAGGCCAGTTTCTAGCCACCAAGCCCGAAGGCCACATTTACAGCAAACAAGCTTCTGAAGTCATCGAACCAAGGCTGTGCAGAAAACCTTTGTAACAGCAGTTTTAAAATACCTCGACTGGACCAGGGAAAAAAAACTGTTCCCAGATTGGAGTTTCAACCCTGTATTGTGTGGTAACTATAGCTGGTTATTCAGTTTGGACAGTGGTTGGGGAACAGGGGAAGTCTTAAGAGTTCAGGTATTGTAGATATATAACAAGGGGTACGTTCTATAGAAACTGTACCCATTTAGTAATTCATGCATTTTAAATTGCGTGCGAGTAGAGTAGTCCAGTTTGTCTTTTCTTTAATAAATAGTTTTTAATAATTGTTACCCGATGACTAGGCTATTTATTCTCACTGGAGTTTCTCTTGGGTCGCCTCATACTGAAACAAAATAAAATGATACAACCCCCACAAACCGGTGTTCCAAGTTGGGATCTCCTCGCCAACAACATCCGTATCTTTCATGTCATTAGCCTCATTCACTGGTGTTATGTTTGTCCTTTCAAATACAGTAATTGCCTATTGAGGTTAAATAGGTTCAAGTCAGGTCCGAGGATTTGATTACATGCATACGGTGTGCTGAAGTCCTGCTCCCAGTGTATGTGGTCAGTTGAGGAGACGGGGTGCATCCACAACACCGTTCAGCAGCACTGTGCGAACGTCAGAGGGCTGTCCCAGTGAAGAAAAAGCTTATTTGCTGTTGAGACCAAGTTCAGCTACTTTACTGATTACCAAACCAGGACATTGCTCAAGGGTGGAGAGTAAAGGGGAAGGGGAAATGACTGAGGCAGTTTGGAGCTACGGAAAGGTGAGATAGTGGTATCATGTCTGTTTTTTTATGGTTCAGCTTCCACGTTTCTGAGTCAGAATGTTGCGGGAGTTATTTTGGACAAACAGCAATAGCTGGTATTAATTGGGTGCAGTGCTAAGAAAGCTAGTCTGCTTGACAATCTGGTTTTAGTACGCAATTTGGATCCCAGATGCTGATTACCACAATTTGAACTTGTTAGGAGGTGGTAAACCAGAAACCTGAAAAATGTTCATGCAGCAACGTTTCTTACAGCTCTTATCCAAATCCATGTGTAGGGCTCTGGCTACACACAGCCAGAGGGAAGAGGGGTGCTCTGTGTTCTCAGATCACTGCAGGCTTTGGTGGAAGAGATCCTGAGTAGAAGGAATGTCTTGTACTTGCAGGGTTAAGGAGCCCACCTCACCCTGATGCAGCATTCAGTACTGCCTAACCTGACATCCCTCTCTCCATTCCGTGTCCATCCCAAGCAGGTTCATGATCAAACATTCCCTTTGCGCTGGTCATTCCAATAAGGCAATTACTCGTTTGGTGAAGTCCTCGGAGAGTTTCTGGGAATGATTATTGCTAGAGTGTTGGTGATGTCTTGACAAAGTGTCCCCACAAAATCTCCTAATGTGTTTGAGGGTCCCAGCAAATTCAGCAGCAAAAAACATGAGATGGTGCTGGAAATCAAAACTAATGCCATATTTACTCCCAAGAGGCTGTTGGTTGTTAGGAGAGGACATTGAGACAACCAAATGTCACCAGACCTCTGTGTGGCCCCTGTAATAAACCCCCACAAGCATTTTAAGTGAAATCAGAGGTTGAATGAACTTCCAGGTGGCTGTTCCGAGAACGTGTTTCAACTCCTTTAGGGTCTTTCCCCCAAAACAGGCGAACCCGTCATTTCAGTTAAAGACTCTGGGCAGTATTCTCTCTCCCCTCCCCCCACACACACTGGGTGGTAGAATCGTGGGGGCACCATGCAAATCGCGCCACGCCGCCCCGACCCCCGCACATGATTCTCCCACCACCCCAAAACCAGCGCCACTTGAACGCCGGGCCGCTCGGAGAATCGCCCCAAACGGCGAGCAGCGATTCTCAGGCCCGGATGGGCCAAGCGGCCGCTCCGACATGACAGGTTCCCGCCGGCGCCACCCACCCCTGGTCGCTGCCAGCGGGAAATGTGCGGGAATGCTGGGGGGGGGGGGGCGGCCTGTGGAGGGGGGGGCTCCTTCACCGGAGGGGGGGGGGGGAAGGGGGGGACCTCCAATGGGGTCTGGCCCCCGATTGGCAGGCCGAACGATCGGCGGGCCGGCCTCTTCCCCCCCCCCCCCCCCCCCCCCACCTCCCCTCCCCCTCTTCCTCCTGCCCGGGCCTACCTCCTTCCATGGCCGGCTCCAGAACACCGGCGCCATGTTGGTGAGGGGCCGGCGCATGCAAGAAGTTTCCCGCACATGCACAGGGAGCGCGGCCCAACTGCGCATGCGCAGGAATGATCTGCCACAACTGTGCATGCATGGGTTGGCGCGGCGCCCATTTGGCGCTGCGTAGGGACGCTGGAGTGGCGTGAACCACTCCAGCGCCGTGCTGGAGTGCTGGGGCCAGAATAGATCGTGCCCGGGACCTGTTCGTGCCATCGTGAAACGCGACGGCGTTCATGATGGCGCGGGCACTTAGTCCCGGGAGCGGAGAATACCGCCCTCTATCTTTGCCACCTGAGAGGTTCATTAACGCTTTAGGTATTTCGCAAAAAAACACCCCCTCCGTGTTCAAGCCCCACTACAAAATCTTGAGCACAATGCAGCACTGAGGGAGTATTGCAGTGTTGGAGGCCGTGTCCTGCAGACATCAAATTGAGAAGTCGACCTCTCAGGTGAACATAAAAATCTCATCCACGCTCTTGTGAAGAGGAGTAAGGGAATTCTCCCTGGTGCCCTGGCAAATGTTATCCTTGAATCAACATAATTAAGAGATTATCTGGTCATTAAATCACTGCTGTCTGTGGGAGTTTGCAGTGTGTAAATTGCGTGTTTTCTACTTTGCTACAATGATCACACTTCAAAAGCACTTTGTTGGTTCCAAAATTTGGGATGACCTGAGGCTGTGAAAAGGTGCCACATAGTATTTAATCCTACGCGAGGGTCTGGCTTCCCTTTGCTATCTGGCAAAACTGAGGGAAGTTCTTTCTGCTGCATCCGAGCGAGGCACCAATTCTGACGTCAAGTTATTATTGGAAGAAAATCGCTTGGGGTGCATGTATAATTAGCTGCCACTCAGAATTTATGCATTCAATCGAAGCACACAGGACTCGTTTAAATAAATTACAAAACCTCAGATGAGCTCTTCAAACAGGCTGCTCGGCCTGCAAGTTCCAACCAGGCACTTGCCTTTAGATTTGAAAGCAGCAAATGGACCAGCAGGAGTTTGCATCGGGGTGATCACACTCAGCAATTTGTCCAAACCCTAAGTGGTTATTTCATCTGCAGAGACGGTACACACATATTATTTTCACCCAATGCAACACGGATGAAAAATAATAGGAATGAAAAGCTACCACCTTTACATTAGCAAAATCTGTGCTTGCTGTATGTATCAGTTGACCTGACTCGGTATCGGGAATTACTTTGCCCGATTTTTGCGATCGGGGTAATGAAATGAAAAAAATGAAATGAAAATCGCTTATTGTCACGAGCAGGCTTCAATGAAGTTACTGTGAAAAGCCCCTAGTCGCCACATTCCGGCGCCTGTTCAGGGAGGCTGTTACGGGAATCGAACCGTGCTGCTGGCCTGCCGTGGTCTGCTTTCAAAGCCAGCGATTTAGCCCAGTGTGCTAAACAGCCGCTAATGAAATTAATAATTAATGCAGAAAGCCCATAAAAAAGTAAATTAAAAATAAAAGTAAACTCTTCTACCAAACAAAATGTGCAATGGAATGTGTAACTGGATAGATTGTACCTTAAGCTTGATGTTAATGATTTGTTGAATTGTGCCATCAGGGAGTGAATGGGGAAGGCACGCACATGTTGCTGTTATAGGTTAGAATCATAGAATCCTTACAACGCACGAGGAGGCCATTCGGCCCATCGGGTCTGCACTGGCCCTTGCTCCTACCGAGGCCCAATCTCCTGCCTGTACACCCACCTAACCTTTTGGGCAACATTAGCCTGACAAATCCAGTTAACCTGCACATCTTTGGACTGTGGGAGGAAACTGGAGCACCCGGAGAAACCTCATTCAGACACGAGGAGAACGTGCAAACTCCACACAGACAGTCACCCAACGTCAGTGTTGAACCTGGGTCCCTGGCGCTGTGAGATAGCAGAGCCACCATGCCACCCACTGTGATCTCCACTTGTCATGGTCAAAGAATTAGTCAGTATAGATTGAGGGAGGCACAATATTGGTACATAATCTTCAGCATCACTGACAATCTTGCACCTCAGTTGCCCACACTGCTCTTACATGTTTCTATAGTAACCAAGGTTCTCAGGCAACAAGTAGTGCTAACTAAAGAAGTGCACACTGACATAGTTTCCATGCTATTTATTGTTGTCAATCATCAACCAACTTTGAGGCCTGACCTAGATATTTGTTCAAAGGGATACACTCCTAAAATGTTTAAGACAATATTATTTCATACATTGAAATAATGTATGATCACACAGCTAAGGAAACAGACTCCAAACTGCTATTCGGAAGAATTTCAATCAATTCTCTTTTCCTTTTTATATTTCCAATTAATGCCAGCATTTGGAGTAATTCATCATGAACTTGGCATTCTTGCATCCATCAGATTTCCAATCTGGCAAACCACCTTGAACAGAACAAATGTTTCAAGCCAGCATTTGTCTGGAGGAAATGCAATGTAACCCCAATTGGAAGATTTGCTGAATTTGGTGCCAAGCAACTAGTTATTTTAAAATTCAAATATGTCGCAGTGACATCAACAGGAAACACTGCACATCATTTCATTCTTGATATTGCATCGGTTGCCAGTACAACAGGTTTCAACCAATTTAAGTTCCAGTTGAGACAGCGACGTAGTGGTAATGCCACTGCACTCATAATCCAAAGGCCCAAAGTCATTCTCGGGGTGGGGGCATGGGTTCGAATCCCACCACAGCAGCTGATGGAATTAAAATTCGAGAACGCAGTCTGGAATGAAAGCGAGTTAAGGTGACCACGGAACCGGTGTAGATTGTTTCTGGTAACAGCAGACCTACAACAATGCGGTTGGCTCGTAACTGCCTTAAGATGGCCAAGCAAGCCAATCAGTATCGGGGGATGGACAAGTGTTGTTGGCACACATCCCTATGAAAGAATAAACGAGGTTCAAAATAAGTTCAACTCAATAATGGGGGCATGACGTTCTCCTGTCCATTTTCATCTTGGTGATTGCTGTTTATTTTGTAAACAAGTTTTTTTTTAAATCACAATTGCTTATTTATGTAGATCTGCGCGAGCTTGCCAAAGCAGGAATCACAGAGAAATTATTAGCCGGGAAGATTGAAATCCTGGAAGGATTGATTATCCCACTATTCAAGGGGACAAGGGTAGCCCAGGGAAATTTCCATAACGTTTAGCAGCATTCAGTACTTTTCAGATATGTGGCTAAAGAAGAAAAATGTTAAGTTAACACACCGAAATCGGACATTTCTGGTATTTTACAGCGAGTGAGTCAGAACCCTGTAAAATGAAAACACAATGGGGGGGTTTCTGCTTTGGACCCAATGGGGAAACTGCACCCAAAACATGCTTAAAATTGTACTGCTTGTGTTCAGGTTTCTCATCAGGTCACCATGTAGCTTCCATCCGTCATCAGTCACATGTTCAGAGTAGCAGCCAGGGACACGACTTAATGAAAATAAAACCTAAGGCGGAACATAACAGCTGCGTCGCGCTCGAGCGCAATAGGTCGTTAGATTTAGGGAGAGACCAGAATCCGGAAAGGCGCCGGCCGCCGATCAGTTTGAGATCGAACTAGCCCGTCCCCGTTGGAGAGAACCAGATCCTGCCGTGGCGTGACGAGCAACCAATAATCACCAATTAAAGCCAATCTCCATACCATTAACGGGAACAACCCTCTATCTAACGGCCTCCTTTGATCACACGCCGCCGATTAGTCCATCTTTTTTAAAATGTGAAATTGGTGGAATGGCTGCTGTGGGAATCCAAGGTGGCGAGTAGCCATCCTCGCTGTTGGGCAGTGAGCCCGGGTAACTGGGCCACCATCGGTGGGGGGACCGCCCCTGGGCTGGGGGAGGTGGCGGTGGATGCCTCACGATCGTGTGTGCCCACAACGTGGCAACCCAAGCTCCTGCCTGTCTGTCCCACCAATCACCCATTCCTCCCACTGAGCGTGGAGGCCTCCGGCCGCACGGCTGAAGGCTATTGCTAATTGGGAATTGTTAATCGTAGTTAAGTGAGCAGCTCACAGCCCCCAAGTGGATTCCCATGGGTAGGCATGCCATGTGGCATTTGGGAGTTATTGCCTAGCATACCAAACAGACCTGGACACTGTGCCTGAACACTGTAGGAAGCAACACCATGGACGCAGCAGCCAACATCCGAACACCCAGGGGACATTTCCATGACCCTAGGGTGGGTGTGCGCAGCGGGGAGGGGACCAGCGCCTGGTCCAGGTAAAGTTACAAGTGGGTATCTGAGGTACAGGGTACGGCGACCAGTGGCCCTAGCTGCGGCCCCGGGGTGTGTGGGCACGGCATGATGGACGGCATCCTGCAGGACGGGAGGATGTGAGAGGGGGAGTCATGGGAGACTGGAGGGTCCCAGGGTGGAAGACCCCACTGGTTGTTAGTCTATAATATTTATTGTCACAAGTAGGTTTACATTAACACTGCAATGAAGTTACTGTGAAAAGTCCCTAGTTGCCATAGTCCAGCATCTGTTCAGGTACACTGAGGGAGAATTCAGAATGTCCAAATTACCTAACAGCATGTCTTTCGGGACTAGTGGGAGCACCCAAAGGAAACCCATGCAGACACGGGGAGAATGTGCAAACTCCACACAACGACCCAAGCCGGGAATCGAACCTGGGACCCTGGAGCTGTGAAACAGCAGTGTTGTTTTTCAAATTTAGCGCACCCAATTTTATTTTTCCAATTAAGGGGCAATTTAGTGTGGCCAATCCACCTACCCTACACATCTTTGAGCTGTGGGGGTGAAACCCACGCAGTCACGGGGAGAATGTGCAAACTCCACACAGACAGTGACCCAGGGCTGGGATTCGAACCCAGGTCCTCAGCGCCATAGCCAGCAATGCTAACCACTACGCTATGAGCCGCCCTCTGAAGCAGCAGTGTTACCCACTGTGCTACCATGCTGCCTGCATCCTCTCCAATTCCTTAGAGATATTACCGGGGTGGATGATATCTTGGACCCCGTGGGAGCTGCTGGCAGGCCAGGCAGCCAAATGCCGGAGAAAGCAGCAGCAGCGGCAATGGCAGAATCTTGAGGGCGAGACCGATGCCTCGCTAGATCTCATTCGATCTTGCGAGGCGTAACGAGTTTCCTAAACTGCGTGAGAGGTCTCTGGTGTGATCTACCAGCCTCGTTGCATCCCGAGTCAGGCGTGATGAGGCCGTTAGATCAGACCCATCGTCTCGAAGGAATTTGTTAACTCTGCTTCAAGGTGTGAGTATTTGTTGAGGTCTGACTGACAAGGATGAATGCATTGTGGCAGCTCTTGCACAGACATGCATGATGATTGTTAGCCGATTACAGATGAACTGAACATCAATGATGCGGAAGCCCTATCGGTTGAAGACGACCCCAGGGTGATCTCGACCCACGGTGTTTTTCAAAGTGCTGGTCGCAACTTGCGGGTGGGTTGCAGGCAGTTGTCGGAAGGATCGCGGAGTGCAGGGTTGCAAAAAATGTGAAAGGCAAGGACCAGAATGAAAAAAGGCAGACAAAGAACACAGAATGTAATTTGAAGTCTTGGCTAATAAATAAATCAGGAGTGAAGCTGATGCAAGAGTGATTGTACAGGAGAGATGAAGGCAGCGAATGAGGGCTACAGAAGGAAGCCGATGTACCTTATGTTAATCCTTAGCAAAGTCACAAAACATGGCACAGGCGAGCATGACCGTAATTCATTTGAAGTTGCTAGTCTGAAAGAAGCAAGTGGGAGAGTTGCTACCATTGGCAGCATTAAATTTGCTGGTGACTTGGTTAAAATCATCCAATCCCTCCGTTACTTTGGGACGGCCAATGCCCCATTGAGATCATCCATCCTGCTTGGACCAGACTGGAGGTCGGGTGGAATAAATCCAGATGATGGGAAGGTGAATGGACCTCCCCTCCAGTGTCACTTCCAGGTGGCAGATATTCTTCGGTGGTCATCTGCGGCATTCCAAAGCAAAAACATACAGAGTCACGTAAACATGCACCAGCTCCATTCTCAGAAAAACCCCGTTCAGAGCACAGAAAGTATAATGGTATCAGCACTGATGCATTTTATTCAAACGGCTGTTTGTATGACTTCTGTGTGGTGTGTGGTTAGATGTTTTTTGGATCCAGCAACTTATTACACAAGATATTGGAACAACAACCGCACGCTACACTGTCGCAATCATCTCATAGTAGTAAGGGACCAGAATCTGAATATCCTGCATCCTGTGAACATTCTTTGTGTTTACATGTATTTTATCATTTTTTTAAATTGGAGTGTTTTATTATGTGAAGTCTCACTTCTCAGGGTAAGTTGCTGTCTGTCCTTTCCTGTTGGTCAGTCAGTGCAGTGACATATCTGGCCTGCTGGGCACGTGTGCAAGCAAGCAATGCATTACCTTGTTTAATTTACTGCTTCTCTGAAACCTACATATGTTCCTAAGGATTTTGACTGTGAAATTGGGAGCTGGAGATTTATGATTCTCAACATTTTCACTGGTGGTTGGGGAGGGGGGGGTCTCTACACAGGGAGAAAAATTGTTTATGCAGAGTCCAATTTATGATTTTAAAAATGGTAAAAATTTCTTGAGGGAAATGCAATCTTGTGTATGTTTTTACTTACGGCGGCACAGTGGTTAGCACTGCTACCTCATGGCGCCGATGAGCCGGGTTCGATCCCGGCCCAAAGTCACTGTCCATGTGGAGTTTGCACATTCTCCCGTGTCTGTGTGAGTTTCACCCCCCACAACCTAAAAAGATGTGCTGGGTTGGTGGATTGACCATGCTAAATTGCCCCTTGCAGAAAAAAAAAAGATGTATATTAAAAATGTATTCTTTTTTTAAAGTTAGCACCCAGTGACTCATCAGGACCTAATGTCTTAAAGGTAAGGGAACATGGCATGGGCCCTGAAGATCGGTCAGTTGGCAAAAGCGGGTCCCGGGGGAAAAAAAACATTCGAAAAATAGTGATTGAGGAGAACTCTGATTGTCACCTATGTGCAGGTGATGAATCCCTGGAGCTGCAGGAAGCCAGAGTGGCAAAACCGAACGGCCACTCATTCGGAGTGGCCTGATCAGGTGAGGAGTGCCCTGGTAAACATGGCGTCATTCACCCGTGAGACGCACTTGCGATTCTACAAATCTGCAGTCCCTGGATGGGAGTCACAGATGAGGAAATTAAGGACTGCGTTGATTTTGACCGCCACTTGCATTGCGCACCCACCTGCTCCACTTGGAAAGAGGTCTTCTTCCAGAAGCCTGCAAACATCAGCCAGCACTGCCTTTTTTCTCTCTTAATCAGCCACTATTTTTCTCCCACTCTTTCTTTCTCTACCTCCAATCAGATTGCAATTTACCCAGTTTTCTTTTCTGTTGTTTACTCCATGGCTTTCACTTACCTTTTGCTCCATTGGTTTGGGAGTTAGGACCATTGGATACCATGTCATTGAGGTCCCAGATTTGCCACTAATGTGGCCGCCCTGTTGTAAATGAGCACTTCCAATGCTTTACGGCACGATAAGAATACAAGCTGTTGACTGAAGTAAAATTACTAATTCATTCCGCTCGCTGGGGCGTATCCCATAACGGCAATTTCTGGAATTTTTAAATAAATGGGCTGCACTGAAGAATGGGCCGAATGGCTGAACCAGCAACGCTCAAATCAGTTATGACCATCAACTAAAATAGCAGATTTTCTCTGGTGTCAGCACGCAGATTTTCCACATGGACTTTCCTGATTTGGCAGAATGGGATTGGCACTCTAGTTCAGGGTTGCTTGTTCAGCATCAAAATCATGAGCTGCCTCTTCAGACCACAGTGGTTAGCACTGCTGCCTCACTGCACCAGGAACTCGGGCTCACTTCCAACCTTGGGTGACTGTGTGGAGTTAGCATTTTCTCTCCGTGTCTGCGTGGGTTTCCTCCGGGTGCTCCGGTTTCCTTCCACGGTCCAAATAGGTGCAGGTTTGGTGGATTGGCCATGATAAAAGTGTCTAGGGATGTGCAGGTTAGGTTACTGGGTTACGGCGGGGGAGTGGACCTTGGCAGAGTGCTGTGTTGATGGGGGTTGGTGCAGACTCGATGGGCTGAATGGCCTCCTTCTACACTGTAGGGATGCTCTATGAAATGACAGCCAACCAGATAACAGCATTTGATAGGAGAAACCCGGTAATCAGTACACAATATCCAGGAAGGACTATGGAAATATTGTACCAACGATTTGGTGAAAATATCTTGAACAGTGAGATATTGGCAGACTTCTGTAGGATCTTTGCTGAATAGAAAATCCTTTTGATTATTGATTCACACAAAATTAAATTAGCAAACTGGGAAGGTGATGTTTAAAATCTCAAGGGAGACTGAGAATTCTGTTTCGGAGATTGCAAAGATGTTGCTCAATATGGTCAAGTTTCAACTTCGTCCTGTTAAACAATAGGCAGGGAAAGACATGCAAAGTTTACGAAATTTAGTCAAGGTTTTGCTTGCGCCAAGAAGATACTCGGGTTTTCCAGGCAGTACTGCGTCAAAGCTGGAGATTAGTTTGGAAGTAGGACTCTGTTACCCTCCAGGCTGAAAAAGAGGGAAAATGGAGCAAAGCAAAAGGCAACACTGTTCACAAATAGCCAATTGAACCATTAAATGTCCGTTTTTGCATTTGAAGAGAGGATCTGTCTCTTGATAGATTTGAGTCCTGAGTAAATCAAGTTGTTGTGAATGAAGGAAGAACCTTATGGCTTAAGTGTAAAAGTAAGTAAAGTAAAGTTGCCATAGTCCCAGATGACCATCGGCTGCTTTCCCCTTTTGGGGGAAGAGAGCTGACTGGCTCTGATCTAACCTGAGGATCACCACACCTCAGGCAACGGTTAAGAAGGCTGCCCATTCATAAGTAACTTCAGCCGGTCTGGGAATTGAACCTGCACGCTGTTTGGCCTTACTCTGCATCACAAACCAGCTGAGCCAAGTAATATTAATAATCTTCAGTGTCACAAGTAGGCTTACATTAACACTGCAATAAAGTTACTGTGAAAAGCTCCTAGTCGCCACATTCCGGCACCTGTTCGGATACGCTGAGGGAGAATTCAGAATGTTCAAATTATGTAACAGCATGTGTTTTGGAACTTGTGGGAGAAAACCGGAGCACCTGGAGGAAACCCATGCAGACACAGGGAGAACGTACAGACTCCGCCCAGTGACCTAAGCCGGGAATTGAAACTGGTTCTCTGGCGCTATGAAGCAATAATGCTAACCACTGTGCTACCATGCTGCCGGCTCCTGGCTTAAGTGCGACACACAAGTGTAACCCTTATTGCTCACAGGTACGACACCCTAGGTCGGTGCACGGTCAATTCCAGCCACACTTGGAGTTGCAGCATGGTTCAAATTAATTTTTATTTTCAAATATCTGAGGTCTTTGGCTGCCCAATAACTAGTCACCAGGTTTATAAATTTAACATAAAACTTTTTATTATTAACAGTAACTATAATTGGACTGGCAACAAATACAACTGGTTACCCACTATTGAATCTCAAAACCCTCCCCCTTTTATCTCACACCACCCTGTATCTGCACACTCACAAATAAACACAGATGGAAAAGAGAGATATAAAATAATGATGAAAGTAAAAGGATTTGTCATAGACTTTACAGTGCAGGAGGCCATTCGGCCCATCAAGTCTGCACCGGCTCTTGGAAAGAGCACCCTACCCAAGGTCAACACCTCCACCCTACCCCCATAAACCAGTAACCCCACCCAACACTAAGGGCAATTTTGGACACTAAGGGAAATTTAGCATGGCCAATCCACCTAACCCGCACATCTTTGGACTGTGGGAGGAAACCGGAGCACCCCGTGGAAACCCACGCACACACGGGGAGGATGTGCAGACTTTGCACAGACAGTGACCCAAGCCGGAATCGAACCTGGGACCCTGGAGTTGTGAAGCAATTGTGCTATCCACAATGCTACCGTGCTGCCACGGATGAAAGTCTTTGTTTCAGACGGACACCTTCAAGTTAATTTTTTCTTCAGTCGAGGTTTTCGATGGATGTTACCTTTTCGTTGCAAAGGTTTTCACAGTAAACTCACAGAAGTAGCATTTGGGTGAGTGAGCGAGAGCACACGAGAGAGAGAGAAAAAGAGAGAGAGAGAGAGAGAGAAAAAGAGAGAGAGAGAGCGCGAGCAGGATTCTTCTTTCAGGGTCCAGAGCTTCTGCCTTCCGACAGCAGAGCAGAGAAGAGAGGAGTGTTGGTGGTCCATGATCTCTCCTGGTTCTCTTCCAAAATCCCCACCGGACAGGAACCAATCGTCGTCAGTTGTCAGGCAGAATACTGTGCCTGCCCAATCCATTGGCCACCAGTTAACCAATCAAAACAAACCCCTCCGATCTCTTGGGTGATAAAGTCAGGGTTCTTCTGCCTACAAAAAGTGTACTATTTTGACACTTACTTCCTCTGCTCAACTTAAAGGTATGGCTCCATTAAGGATCCATGGACCAAAAACGATAAAGACAAAATAAAAGAAATAGTAACTAAAGGTGTCAAAGGAAGAGTCGTCACAAAACTTTCAGCCAAGTTTAGACACTATGGCCCTGATCTTCCAATCCTAATAGTGACTAACGGCGAGACATCTGTCGCTATTTAGAGTTTGCAAATGACACCTGATGTTTCAGAGAGCTGAATAACGCCAAAGCAGGACCTTCGACAATGCCACGCATGGCTCTGTGGGAGCACATGCTGTTGGTGCCCTGGAGACCTGGATGTTTATAAATTCAAGCTAAGTGTATACAGGTGTGGGGGTCCCTCAATGGATAGTAACTGGTGAGCATATAAAAGAGACATCTATTGACACTGGGGGTTTGGTTTCAGAGTTGTCAAGCTGCACATTTGTAAAGCTTCACTTCGTGATTAAATCTAAAACCAATTAAAGATCAACTTCTAACCACCTCCTTCATCCATTGGCTCAGTATCCCAGCATCCCCTGCAATGCTCACTCCCTCCGCCCCCCCCCCCGATAATGCTCACTCCCCCCACCCCCTCCGACAATGCTCACACCCCCCGCACCCACCCCCCGGCATTGCTCCCCCCCCTCCGACAATGCTCACTCCACCGGCAGCCCCCCCCAACAATGCTCCCTCCCCCCGCCCTCCTGACAATGATCATCCCCCCCGCCCCCCTGACAATACTCCCTCCCCCCCACCCCCTCCGACAATGCTCACTCCCCCCGCACTGCCCCCGACAATGCTCACCCGCCCCCCCACACCCTCCCGTCAATGCTCCCTCCCCCCGCCCTCCTGGCAATGCTCACTCCCCCCACCCCTGACAATGATCACTCCCCCCGCCCCCCTGACAATACTCCCTCCCCCCACCCCCTCCGACAATGCTCACTCCCCCCCGCACTGCCCCCGACAATGCTCACCCACCCCCCACACCCTCCCGACAATGCTCTGCCCTCACCCCCCCGACAATGCTCACCCCCCCGCACACCTCCCGACAACGCTCACTCTCCTCTCACCCCCCCGACAATGCTCACCCACCCGCCCCCCCGACAATGCTCACCCACCCGCCCCCCCGACAATGCTCACTCTCCCCTCATCCCCCTGACAATGCTCACCCCCCCGACACCCCCCCCGATAATGCTCACTCCCCCTGCACCCAATCCCTGACAATGCTCACTCCCCCCACCCCCTGACAATGCTCACTCCCCCCTACCCTCCGACAATGCTCACTCCCCCCGCTCCCACCCCCCCCACAATGCTCACTCCCCCCGCACTGCCCCCGACAATGCTCACTCTCCCCTCACCCCCGACAATGCTCACCCCCCCGACAATGCTCACTCCGCCCGCACCCACCCCCTGACAATGCTCACTCCCCCCAACCCCGACAATGCTCCATCCCCCACCCCCTCCGACAATGCTCACTCCCCCCGATCCCACCCCCCCCCACAATGCTCACTCCCCCCGCTCCCACCCCCACAATGCTCACCCCCCCGCACCCCCCCCCCGACAATGCTCTCTCCCCTCCCCCCCCCGACAATGCTCATTCCTCCCCCACCCCCTCCGACAATGCTCACTCCCCCCGATCCCACACCCCCCCAATGCTCACTCCCCCACCCCCTCCGACAATGCTCACTCCCCCCCCACCCCCTCCGACAATGCTCACTCCCCCCGCTCCCACCCCCCCACAATGCTCACCCCCCCGCACCCCCCCCCGACAATGCTCACCCCCCCGCACCCCCCCCCCCGACAATGCTCACCCCCCCACACCCCCCCCCCCCCCCGACAACGTTCACTCCCCCCCACCCCCCTGACAATGCTCACCCCCCCGACAATGCTCACTCCCCCGGCACCCACCCCCTTCGACAATGCTCACTTCCCCTGATCCCACCCCCCCACAATGCTCACTCCCCCTGCACTGCCCCGACAATGCTCACACCCCCCCGCACCCCCCCCAACAATACTCTCTCCCCTCGCCCTCCCGACAATGCTCACCCCCCCGCACCTCCCCGACAATGCTCTCTCCCCTGAGCCCCCCGACAATGCTCACCCCCCCCGCACCCCCCGACAACGCTCACTCTCCCCTCATCCCTCCCGACAATGCTCACTCCCCCCCCACGCCCCGACAATGCTCACTCTCCCCCCACCCCCCGACAATGCTCACTCTCCCCCCAGCCCCCGACAATGCTCACTCTGCCCCCCACCCCCCGACAATGCTCATCCCCCCCATGCCCTGACAATGATCCCCCCCACCCCCTAACAATGCCCAACCCCCGACAATGCTCACTCCCCCCACCCCCCGACAATGCTCACTCTCCCCCCACCCCCCGACAATGCTCACTCTCCCCCCCCACCCCCCGACAATGCCCATCCCCCCCATGCCCTGACAATGATACCCCCCACCCCCTAACAATGCCCACCCCTGACATGCTCACTCCCCCCCACCCCCCTGACAATGCTCACTCCCCCCCCCACCCCCCTGACAATGCTCACTCCCCCCTCACCCTTGACAATGCTCACTCCCCCACTCCCAACAATGCTCCCCCCCACCCCCTGACAATGCTCACTCCCACCCCACCCCCCCGACAATGCTCACTCCCACCCCACCCCCCCGACAATGCTCACTCCCACTCCCCCACCCCCGACAATGCTCACTCCTCCCCACCCCTGACAATGCTCACTCCCCCCACCCCACTGACAATGCTCACTCCCCCAGCCCCCCCGACAATGCTCCCCCCCACCCCGCCCGACAATGCTCCCCCCATCCCGTGACAATGCTCACCCCACCCCCCACACTCCCGAGAATGCTCACTCAACCCCCTACCCCCGACAATGCTCACTTCCCCCCCCCCCCCCCGCACCCCTGACAATGCTCCCCCCCACCCCTGACAATGCTCCCCCCCATCCACTGGCAATGGTCACTCCCCTCCACCCCGTGACAATGCTCACTCCCCCCCCAACCCCCTGGCAATGCTCACTCCCCCCCACCCCGTGACAATGCTCACTCCCCCCCCACCCCATGACAATGCTCACTCTCCCCCCCCCCACCCCGTGACTATGCTAACTCCCCCCACCCCCTGACAATGTTCACTCCCCTCCCCCCCCACCCCGTGTCAATCGTCACTCTCCCCGCACCGTCCAAAGATGTGCCGGGTAGGTGGATTGGCCATGATAAATTGACCTTCGTGTCCACAAGGTTAAGTGGGGTTACTGCGTTACAGGGATAGGGTAGAGGCACAGGCATAAGTATGGTGCTCTTTCCAAGAGCTGGTGCAGACTCGATGGGTCGTATGGCCTCCTTCTGCACTCTAAGTTCTTTGATTCTATGATTATTTTGGAAACCTCCTAAAAGAAGTTCCCATTTGTACGAGTTCCCACCAACAAGATAATTTAAAATGTTGGCTCCCTAATGGTTCAGTGAGGCCCTGCAGCTGTAGCACGGGAACAGGTTTCATCTTCGTCCATACAGTGTTAGCTGAACTCAGCCAAAAGGCATCACTATTAGCCTCTGAATAACCGAGTTGAGAAGACGGAGAGAAAAATGATCATCTGCAGCTCCCACTTACTATTATTAGCCAGCAATCAATGCTGCAATCAACTAGAATACCGTCAGGCAAGAAGCCTCTAATAACCCTGTCAAACCACGAGTAATGAATGGCCACTCAAATGAATGGCTTCGGTCGTGAAACAAAGCTTTCCAGAGAGTAAAGAAAGTTAAACACAGATGAAAAAATCTCCTTCATGTTCCCCTAGCTCCCTTTGGTCACTGCTGTGTAACTCACAAGGTGGTCGGAGGACCACAAATGGTCCGAGCAAAAACATTCATCATCGAGTTGCCAATCCCGTGAATGCGGCTGAGAGAACTATCAATTAACCGGCTGGAAAAGTAACCTTTGAACTTGGTTTCAGTTCCAGAAGATTTAACAGGGGAAGTCAGCAGTCATGTTAAAGGGAATAGGAGACTGACCATGTGAATGGGACAACTGTCAATTCAAAGAGGAACTGAGATACAGCACTTCCCATGAACGCAGGACACCCAACACCGGCCAGTGGGCCAATGAATGGCAGATGGAGTTTAATTTAGATAAATGCCAGGTGATTCATTTTGGTAGATTAAATCGGGGCAGGACCTGCTCAGTTAATGGTAGGGAGTTGGGGAGAGTTATAGAACAAAGAGATCATGGGGTACAGGTTCATAGCTCCTTGAAGGTGGAGTCGCAGGTGGACAGGGTGGTGAAGGCGGCATTCGGCATGCTTGGTTTCATTGGGCAGAATATTGAATCCAGGAGTTGGGACGTCTTGCTGAGGTTGCACAGGAAATTAGTAAGGCCACACTTGGAGTACTACAGTTCTGGTCACCCTATTATAGGAAGGATATTATTAAACTAGAAAGAGTGCAGAAAAGATTTACGAGGATGCTACCAGGAGTTAGATGGTCTGAGTTATAAGGAGAGGCTGGATAGGCTGGGACTTTTTTCCCTGGAGCGTAGGAGGTTTAGGAGTGATCTTATAGAGTCTATAAAATAAGGAGGGGCATAGATAAGGTAGATAGTCAACATCTTTTCCCAAAGATAGGGGAGTCTAAAATTGGAGGGCATAGGTTCAAGGTAAGAGGGGAGAAATACAAAATGGTTCAGAGGTGAAATTTCTTCACACAGAGGGTGGTGAGTGCCTGGAATGAGCTGCCAGAGGCAGTAGTAGAGGCGGGTACAATTTTGTTTTTTAAAAAGCATTTAGATAGTTATGTGGGAAAGCCGGGTAAAAAGGGGTTATGGGGCATATGCGGGCAATTGGGACTAGCTTAGTGGTAAAAACTGGGCTGCATGGACAAGTTGGGCCGAATGGCCTGTTTTCATGCTGTAAACCTCTATGACTCTGACACTGTGTCCTGATTAAAAAGAACCCAGGGTATAAGAGACCAGGCTGACATAAGATTTCCAAAGTGTTTACCAGCTGCCTGTGCCTTACTGTTCTCAGCTGTGACCCCTGTACCATTATCAGCGACAGGCCCCAGAAATTGATTGCTATCGGCTCCAACTGCATGTTTTTTTTATGGTCGCTTGAACAGTGTAGGCAGTTAAGGATCTCACCTCTCAAAGCGCACCACCCTCTCATGACTACACCAAGTGCCTGCCTAGATTATGTGTTGAATTTTCTGCAGTGGGGATTACCACCTTCGAGAAATCTATCCAAACCTTCTCGAAAAAGAAACACAAGCCTATATTTCACTCATTTTAAAAATCTGGTCGACCTGTTGGCGACACTGAACTGCAATTGGCCCAGGCATGTGACTGGGATGCCTGCTGCACTGCAACCTGTTTACCAAGTTGTTACAGGAAACTCAACTTTTGCGATCCAAGTTTTTGGGCACATATTCATGGTGCAGAGGTGTACCGTGCTTTTGAGGAAAACGGTCCAAGCAGGAGTAAAGTACAAAATAAGGAATGTGAGCATAAGTTAACAACAGGTCTTGCCTCATACTGAAGCTGATCCAATGGTATAAGCTGTTGAGGCATCCCATGGGCCAGCCTGCTGGTGCAGATTGTAATTTGCTCGCTCTGGAAGTGTAATCTTAAGCTCAAAGTCAAGCCACTTCGTGGTTTGGACCATTGCCCTATGCCCTATTTTGGTTTTGGTTTGAATGAGATTCCTTTCACACCATGAGTGACTTCAGTGGACACAGGCTGCGTTAAATTTTTATTAAAATTATTTACAACTTGTTACGCCACCTTGGGCAAGTGCGCAGTCAATTCCAGCCCCTTGTGCCCCGGAGTCACAACACAAGTGAATTAACCAATAATTCTTATAAAGATACCCAAAATCTTTGGCCCTTGGCTGTCCAATAACTACAATCACCAGGTTTGTAAGTTTAAACACAATCGTTGTTAATTTATAACCAGGACAAATATGAAACGTGCAGCAAATACAAGTAGCTAATGACGAACTACTACCTGTCTCTACCTTTAACCGTCCCACCCTCTACCCACGCACACAAGACAGACAAATGCAGAGATGGGGAAAGGGGTAAGAACAATAGATAAGAGTCCTTTCTTCAGATAATGAGTTCTTTAGTGCACTTTCTTCACAGTATGCATGTGGATTGAAGTCTCTGGTTTACATCCTGGAATGATCTTTCTTTCAGTTAGTAATATCTTACTCATAGCTTTTCCAGGAGAGGCTCCTGGCTTGACATCAGCCTGTTCTGCAGAGAGAGTTATCAGATTCTGGATTCTGCTTGCATCAGCCTTTCCTGCAGAGGGAGTTGGTTCCCACAGTGACCTTTTGGTGATAATTTGCTGGATATTTTTGGAGGAAATGGAGTGGGAAAAGAGCTTTAATAATAATAATCGCTTATTGTCACAAGTGAGCTTCAATGAAGTTACTGTGAAAAGCCCCCAGTCGCCACATTATGGCGCCTGTTCGGGGAGGCCGGTACGGGAATTGAACCCGCACTTTTGTCCTGGTTCTGCATTACAAGCCAGCTGTTTAGCCCACTGTGCTAAACCAGCTCCTACTTTACTTTCTTAGCTGCCAAAGTGAAACTGAAAGCTCCGGAGCTCTCTGAGCCATTTTAGTGGGAACGGATCCAATCACCACCCATTACCAGGCAGAACACTGTCTTTTAGGCCAATTCATTGGCCACCAGTCAAATCAACCAAACCAAGATTCAACCAATCTCTATTATTGGTGCTGGTCAGTCCACAACTCCAGTCCAAACCAGCACAGGCTTCTGCTTGAATGAAAGGCACAGGCTGCTTGAATTAAAGATGCAGGCTGCCTTCAAGACACATATCCATAAATCATCCAAATAAAAGAAACGGAAAATAAGGGAACAAACAGGAAGGACCCTTATAAACTATGAACAACCAAGGCCACAACACACAGATTGCTCTGTAACCTGCTCCTCCAGAGTCACTTGGCCATCTGATCTGATAGCATGCTTGCTTCATCATTAACATCAGTGCTTTAAATTTTTTTTTAAATTGAGAACCCAATTCATTTTTTCCAATTATGCGGCAATTTAGCGTGGCCAATCCACCTATGCTGCACATCTTTGGGTTGTGGGGGCGAAACCCACACAAACATGGGAGAATGTGCAAACTCCATACGGCCAGTGACCCAGAGCAGGGAACGAACCTGGGACCTCGGCGCCGTGAGGCTGCAGGGCTAACCCACTGCGCCACCGTGCTGCCCGAACATCACTACTTAATTAACACAAACATTTACCCTTTATTCTATCAGCATTCATTTGGTGCAAAAATCAAAATATATGCATCATGGACGGACCCAAGATGTGCCAGAATCAACAATAATAATAATCACTTATTGTCACAAGTAAGCTTCAATGAAGTTACTGTGAAAAGCCCCTAGTCCCCACATTCCGGCACCTGTTCGGGGAGGCTAGTATGGGAATTGAACCCGCACTGCTGGCTGTGTTCTGCATTACAAACCAGCTCTTTCGCCCAGTGTGCTAAACCAGCCCCATATTATCTCAGTTGCACAGCCACTAACCTTTTTGACACCCAAATGAAAGGAATGTTACGATGTCCGTTTCTGTGTCCAAACAACACTTGGAATTGATACATCACATTCTTGTACGCAGATAGCAAGAGAAAACAATCACTAAAAATCTGAAACAAGACCAAAATGCTGACAACACACACCCACCAACACTGGAAAAGAAAAACAACGGAACTGCAATCTGACAAAGGCTCTCCACCTTAGCCATTCAGCTATCTTTTCTCTTATCAGTAGATTTGCAGTGTATTTTCAGCCTTTTTTAACCAAATATCTTTTCTGTTGAAAGCCAGCAACCTGACAAATAACAGCACTACAATTTAGTTCCTGTTTCTTTAAAAATGTTAATTCCTACTGGGACATTGACCTGAAGGTGATTATACTTGTAATTAATTCCCCAATCTTCCATCAGATTCTTTGTCGAAGTCTGCACTCAATGAAGATAAAACTCAGTTTCTACCAAGGGAATAGATTCACTGACTTTGTCTGATCTTCAGAAACATTACTGATTAAAAAGTCAAATCCAGTATTTGTTGTTGTATAAAAGACCAGGCATTTCCTTAAAATCAATTACCTGAAAAAACAACAAAATCAAAGTGAGGTCTACAAGGTTCAGTGAGCATGGACATGATCTGATGTTAGTCAAATGGCATTAAACAAAGCAGTATCCTGTCATAATATACATCTATGTATATAATGGAGTGCAGACAGGCAGTGATTGACACACAGGATGACCAGTAAGCACACAGAACAGAGCAGCCAATCACCAGACAGGACACTACCACTACAAAGCCAGAGGGCACCTGTTTTCCCACTCTCTCGGGACCCAGCCTCTGAGGCAGTCAGAGTTCGTGAGCTAGTCAGTGCAAACACCATACGGTAGCTAGTAAGTCTGGTCAGGTTAGTATCAGGTCTCCAGTCAAGTCAGCACAGTGTCAACCCACAGTTGGACATGTATAATAGTTTAGACGTTAAATAAAATTGTGTTGCATCTTGTCAAGTGTTGGAGATCTGTCTCTCGTTACACTGCATCAAGTGCAGTCTACATAGACCCAGCCTGCCCATCACATCATATCCTTTCTTGGTGGAGTCTGCAATCTAATTTATTTAATTCTCAGCTGTCTGGTGTTCCGAATGTGAGATTTTTTAAGGTGGTCGTGGTTCAAACAGCCTGACTGAGCACTGCTGCCTCACAGTAGTGCCTCACAGGGATTCCGACTTGGGTGACTGTGTGCAGTTTGCACATTCCTCTGAGTCTGCGTGGGTTTCGTCTGGATGCTCTGGTTCCCTCCCACAGTCAAAAGATACACAGGCTAGATGAATTGGCCATGCTAAATTGCCCCTTAGTGTGTCACAGCAAGGTGGGCTTACAGGGATAGGGTTTCATAGATTTCATAGAATTTACAGTGCAGAAGGAGGCCATTTGGCCCATCGAGTCTGCACTGGCCCTTGGAAAGAGCACCCAAGCCCACACCTCCACCCTATTCCCGTAACCCAGTAATCCCACCCCACCTTTTGGCACCAAGGGCAATTTAGCATGGCCAATCCTCCTAACCTGCACATCTTTGGACTGTGGGAGGAAAACGGAGCACCCGGAGAAAACCCACGTTAAACACGGGGAGAACGTGCAGACTCCGCACAGATAGTGACCCAAGCCGGGTATCAAACCTGGGAACATGGAGCAGTGAAGCAACTGTGTTAACCACTGTGCTACCGTGCTGCCACGGGTGAGGGAGTGGGCCTAGATGGAGTGCTCTTTTGGAGAGTCGATGTCGACTCGATATGCTTAATGGCCTACTTCTGCACTGCAGCGATTCTATGGTTCTAAACTCTCTCTTTTAATCTAAGGTAAAACAGAGTGTCCTGGAAGGGGAGATGGTGATCATATTGAAGTCCGCCCAGAGATAGGCCTATCTAATTTGGTTATCATGAGGACAGAGGCCCAGATCAAAATTCCCAGAAACTCAAGTGGATGTTTTCACACATTGATGGAAAAGAGGTGGGGCTGATCTCTTTGGGCATGGACACCTAGTCTCAGTCAGACAGAGACCAAAAATGGTTGTTATGCCAAGCAAAGGCAAGAACTGTCTTTGTGTTAACCACCAAGCAGAATGCTGGTGTGAATGGATTCCTTGGCGGAGCAGACTCAATGGGCCGAGTGGCCTAATTCTGCTCCTATGTCTTATGGTCTTATGATGTTAACGGTAGCAATCCAGGGGACACGAAGAAGGCAGATAAACAGGTTTACAAAAGATGAAGCCGCTACTACAGAGTACAACACTAATTAGTCTGGGACTAATGGAACTCCCGGTCTGTGTCTAGGAGTACATTTAAAGGGCTCACTAATGACTCCCAGCTGGGTGGACTCTACCCGTTACCACAGGAACTCGTACTTTAGGAGCCTCACAGGGAGATCAGTGGTGTTCCCCTGCAGTCTTCGTGAGGATTATCACATTGGCATTTAAAGATCAAAGGGTCACCAGACGGTGCTTTGATTCTGAAAACTGATTTGATGATACTCAGGAAATTGAGTGCAGGGGCGTTTAAAGGATTCTGGAAGACTTGGCCTGGTACAGTTGGGAGGAATGAGCTGATTAAATAGCAAGGAGAAGTTTGGAACTTTATCCAAAAGACTACTTACCTGCCGAGAGTACACTTAATGTATAAACGTATCATAGGGTTTTCAGTTATATTAATTAGTAAATAGGGAAGGTACCTTTCCTGTAGTTTAATGCATTAGTTGTCAGCTGAGTTAATGTTGATTTTAGTTTGTTTGTTACAGTAAAAGTTTTAAAATGTCAAATCTTGTCATACAATTCTACTGTCTTTCTTTAAAGTTAATCGGTCTCTACATGGATCGTAACATCCCTCCTGAAGACAATGGCTTTTGCTGGAGCACAATTCCATGGGTGGAAAGGAGCAATTTTCAATTTCCCAATAGAATATTTCCAGGTGACACCAAATTGTAGAGTACAGGAATGCTGCATAAGATGGCAGCAAAAAGTACAAGACATTAAAAGATTGCAGAAGGAGCAAGTAAATAACAAATGAATTTTGATGTAGACAAGCGTCATCCGTTCAGGTCAGCTCATGTTCTTCTCTTTATGAGATCAAATGGGCCCAGGGTGATCAATCTTTCCAGATAGTTATACCTAAACAGTTCTATTATCATCCTTTGAAACTTTTTCTTCTCCAATGTCTGTAAATGTATATTTATTTTAATATGGAAGCCAGAACTCTGAACAGTACTGATTTGTGGTCTAATCAAGATCCTATATAATTTTTATATTGTTTTATATTGTGGTACATTTGATAGGAGGAATATGGAGGTCAACAACTTCTTTCAAAATTTGTATAATGGGGCAGAGCTGCAAAGGGTTTGAGTGAGGCAGATTTACAAAGCATTGACAGCAGCAACAGATGTTAACAAAGCCTCAAAAAGTGCAAGCGAAGCAATGGAGCTAATTTAACAATTTAAAGCAACAATATAAAAATTATATAGGATCTTGGTTAGACCACAAATCAGTACTGTTCATCATTCTGGCCTCCATATTAAAATAAATATATATACACAGACACTGGAGAAGAAAAAGTTTAAAAGGATGATAACAGAACTGTTTAGGTATAATTAGGAGGAAAGATTGATCACCCTGGGTCCATTTTATCTCAAAGAAAAGAACATGAGCTGACCTGAACAGGCTTTTATATGGTAGACATGACGAAAATGTTTACACTTGTGGGGAGATCAGAACTAAATGTCATACATAGAAAATCATTACTAATAAATCTAATAAAGAATTCAGGAGAAACTTCTTTGCTCAGAGAATGGTGAGAACATGGAACTCGTTGCCACATGAAGTGTATGAGCTGAATAGCATGGACAGAGTTTAAGAAGCCATACCAGCCAGGATGGACAACAAGTTTGGAGGCATTTCAACATGAACATTTTACATCACCTTTGGATCAAAATATCAATGGTTTAATTTGGTTATGTTCTTGCTATCTTTCCCAAAAGAAATAGGAACAAACATAGGAACAGATTTCAAGGAATACTTAAAAGATGCACTGCTGCAAGGTTACACTTAATTAAGATGGCAAACACATTGCTCATCGTTGGAAAGAATTATAAGGGGAGGCCATGGCATAGCGGCATTGTCATTAGGCTAGTATTCCAGAGACCCAGGGTAAAGTCTAATGATGACCATGAAACCTTTGTCGGTAATTGGAAATCTGCTGTCATTACCTGGTCTGTGACTTCAAATCCACAGCACTGTTTAAAATTTAAACTGACAAAGGTCAAAGAGAGATTATAATCTATCTAATTTACCTTGAGGGCTGAAGGGGCTCAGAACCAAAAAGGTGCATTTGCTGTGGCCCTAATTGTCCCACTAATCTCCCTTGGGATTCATAAACTTATGGGTGAAGAGAATATGCCTTGCTTTGCCTGGAACGCAGTTTTCATATGTTTAATAAAGTTCATAGTTCGATTCAAACTATTTTTCTTTCAGATTTTTCATCCTAACTCAAGTTATGAATAACATTTCTTTACAGGAGACCCTCATTGAATTACAAAGTGATGAAATATTGCACGCAAAATTCAAAGATGGGAAGCATAATATATGGAAAACAAATGACACTGCTAAAAAGTACCCACTACTCTGGGATAAAGCACAGCTCTACGTTATAGCTTTTCCATAATCTTACCTTGTTGAATCAGGATTTAGTCGTGTTTTTCACTTATTATCAAAAGCTCGTAATAGACTCGACATTGTGAAAAAGGGTGATCTTCGACTATCATTGACCTCGATGGAGCCGAATATAAAAAAACTCGCTGAGCAGCATCAACCACAGGGATCTCATTGAATAAATCTGCATTTCTTTCTTAATTACTCACTATGGGGGTCCACAAAAAAAAATTAAGAGGAAAAGGGGTCCATGGGTTAAAAAAGGTTGAGAACCACTGGTTTAAATGCTCTCTGAAATGGCTTGGCAAGACACTTAGGTCACGGGTAATTAGGGAAGTGTAATAAATGCTGGCCAATGACGCTCACAGCCAATGAATGAATTTTTAAAAACCTTCAATGCATAGAAACATGGCGTAGAAGATTGATATATACCAACTGTGCCTATCAACTACACGCCAACAATATCCAGCACAGTCTGTTGAGTTATCAAATATCAGCTTCTCTGCCACAATAAGCAAATGCTTACTCATTTTACACAACATACAAGAGCAGATGTTGGGACAAACAAGAGTACACACTCGCATATGGCAGTGACCAGTTAACTTTTACTTCATATTTGAATATACTGCTTGTGTGCACAATTGTTAATTCTACCTGTTGCAAAGTACACACGGAAGAGTGGGTTGTCTAATTTAACAATCTCTTATCAGGATTTCAAACTACAGGATTAAAATTGTATTGTAAGACTATTCTTGTGGCGCTAACAATTATACTCAAAGCCGAGAGACTAGTACAATAGAGGCTTTATTGCTGTACGATGTTGTCCCTCCATCCGCAACTGTAGACTGATGGTCTGAGCAGCTCTCATACATATTTATACACAAGCTCCCTGTGGGCGGAGCTAGCCGGCAGGGGCTGACCGGAGGAACCTGTATTACAGGTACAGGCATACATCCCCCTTACTGCAGTACACATAACTACAGTGGTTATCTCACCACATTCACCCCCTGTAAAAAATGAGTCCGGCGGGGGTGACATGTAACTCCAATACAAAGGATGCTATTTACAAGAGGGTCCAACAAGGAAAATCAAGAGTCCATCCGGTTAGCAGGTTGCAGGTTGAGCCGAATCGGTGGTCGGACGTTCCGCTGTGATCGGCGTAGCTGTGGTGGTGACGTCGGCACAGGCGGTGATGGCCCCGATGGTGCAGGTGCTGGCGGTGTTGGTGCTGGCTGCTGGCGGGATGACTCCGAGAGCAAGCCGAAATCTTCCATGTCCTCCAGGGTGGGCAGGGGGATGAGGGATGGACCTGATGGGGACGAATAGGGGGGCGCTGGGGTTGGCGCAGGAAGGGGTGTGGGCATGGGATCGGCACCTGAGGGAGCCAGGTCCCGGAGCGAGACTGTGTCCTGGCGGCCATCGGGGAACTCCACGTAGGCATTCTGAGAGTTGGCGTGGAGAAGGCGTACTTTGTCCACCAGGGGTTCCGCCTTGTGGCGCCGTACATGCCTACGGAGAAGGACTGGGCCCGGAGTCGTGAGCCAAGTCGGGAGCGACACTCCAGATGTGGACTTCCTAGGGAAGGCAAAAACACGTTCATGGGGTGTACTGTTGGTTGCGGTGCACAGTAGCGACCGAATGGAATGGAGCGCGTCAGGGAGGACCTGCTGCCAGCGAGCGGCTGGGAGGTTCCTGGACCGTAGGGCCAGCTGGACGGCCCTCCATACCGTCCCGTTCTCCCTCTCTACCTGCCCGTTTCCCCGGGGGTTGTAGCTGGTCGTCCTGCTGGAGGCGATACCCCTGCTGAGCAGGAACTGACGCAGCTCATCGCTCATGAATGAGGATCCCCTGTCACTGTGGATATAGTCGGGGAAACCGAACAGGGCGAAAATGGAATCCAGGGCCTTGATGACGGTGGCAGACGTCATATCTGGGCATGGGATGGCAAAGGGGAACCTAGAAAATTCATCGACCACACTAAGGATGTAGGTGTTGCGGTCGGTAGAGGGAAGGGGTCCTTTGAAGTCCACGCTGAGACGTTCAAAGGGGCGGGATGCTTTCACCAGGCGCGCACGATCTGGCCGGTAGAAGTGCGGCTTGCACTCCGCACAGATCTGGCAGTCCCTGGTGACTGTCCGTACTTCCTCGACGGAGTAGGGCAGATTGCGGGCTTTGATCAGATGGTACAAGCGGGTGACCCCCGGATGGCAAAGGCTGTCGTGCAAGGCACGGAGCTGGTTCACTTGTGCACTGGCACATGTACCTCGGGAGAGGGCGTCTGGGGGCTCGTTGAGCTTGCCGGGGCGATACAAGATCTCGTAGTTAAAGGTGGAGAGCTCGATTCTCCACCGCAAGATTTTGTCATTCTTGATCTTGCCCCGCTGCGTGTTGTTGAACATGAAGGCTACCGACCGTTGGTCAGTGAGGAGAGTGAATCTCCTGCCGGCCAGGTAATGCCTCCAGTGCCGCACCGCTTCAACGATTGCCTGGGCTTCCTTTTCGACAGAGGAATGCTGAATTTCGGAGGCGTGGAGGGTGCGTGAAAAGAATGCCACGGGTCTGCCGGCCTGATTCAGCGTGGCGGCAAGGGCGACATCTGAAGCGTCGCTCTCTACTTGGAAAGGCAGAGTCTCGTCTACGGCGTGCATCCCCGCCCTGGCTATGTCAGATAGAATGCAGGCGAAGGCCTGTTGTGCCTCGGCCGAGAGGGGAAAATGTGTGGACTGGATAAGTGGCCGGGCCTTGTCTGCGTATTGCGGGACCCACTGGGCGTAATAAGAGAAAAACCCAAGGCAGCGTTTGAGGGCCTTGGGGCAGTGGGGAATTGGGAGCTCCATGAGGGGGCGCATGCGGTCGGGATCGGGCCCCAGTAGTCCGTTTTGGACTACGTAGCCAAGGATGGCTAAGCGGTCTGTGCGGAACACGCATTTCTCCTTGTTGTATGTAAGATTAAGGAGAGATGCGGTGTGGAGGAATTTATAAAGGTTGGCATCATGGTCCTGCTGGTCATGGCCGCAGATGGTGACATTGTCGAGGTACGGGAAGGTGGCCTGAACACCGTACCGGTCAACCATTCGGTCCATTTCTCGCTGAAAAACCGAGACCCCATTCGTGACGCCGAAGGGAACCCTCAGAAATTGGTACAGACGACCGTCCGCCTCAAAGGCAGTGTAGGGACGGTCCGATTTACGGATGGGGAGCTGGTGGTAGGCGGATTTCAGGTCAATAGTAGAGAAGACCCGGTACTGTGCAATCTGATTGACCATATCAGAAATGCGGGGGAGGGGGTACGCGTCGAGCTGCGTGTACCGGTTGATGGTCTGGCTGTAGTCCACGACCATCCTGTGCTTCTCCCCGGTCTTAACCACTACCACCTGGGCTCTCCAAGGGCTGTTGCTGGCCTCGATGATACCCTCCCGAAGCAGCCGCTGGACTTCGGACCTGATGAAGGCCTTGTCCTGGGTGCTGTACCGTCTGCTCCTGGTGGCAACGGGCTTGCAATCCACAGTCAGATTGGCAAAGAGGGAGGGGGGCTCGACCTTGAGGGTCGCGAGGCCGCAAACGGTGAGGGGAGGTAGGGGTCCACCGAATTTGAGGGTGAGGCTCTGGAGATTGCACTGGAAATCCAGGCCTAGTAGGAGTGAAGTGCAGAGGTCGGGGAGAATGTACAGACGGAAACGGTCGAATTCCACACCCTGTACAGTGAGTTTAACCAGGCAGAAACCCCGGATCGGGACAGAGTGGGAACCAGAGGCAAGGGAGATCTGCCGGTCGGCGGGATGGATCGCAAGGGAATAGCGCCTTACCGTGTCCGGGTGGACGAAGCTCTCGGTGCTCCCGGAGTCGATGAGGCAGGAGGTCACATGGCCGTTGACCAGCACCAATGTGGAAGAGGGTGCCAGGTTGCGAGGACGGGACTGGTCGAGCGTAACGGAGGCGAGCAGTGGTTGGTGGGCGGTTGAGTCAGATGAGTCCGACGAGGAGCGGTAGCGACCCGTGTCCCGTGATGGCGGCCCCTGGAGACGAGATGGCGGCATCCGCAGTACCTGTGGGTAAAATGGCGGCGTCCATGGCGCGCACGTTATGGGGTCAGAACAAAATGGCGGCGCCCATGGAACGCTCATGGCTGTGGTGGATGAAGATGGCGGCGCCCATGGGGCGCACATGGCGGGGGCGGCAAAAGATGGCGGCGCCCACTGATCGCACGTGGGGTCAGGGGAAGCGGACGGCGGGGCCCATTGAGGGAGCGGCTGAGGCGTGGGGACCGGCGGCGCGATAGCGGCGACCGTCCGGGACTGACACACCGCTGCAAAGTGGCCTTTCTTTCCACAAGCTTTACAGGTCGCTGTGCGGGCCGGGCAGCGTTGGCGAGGGTGCTTCTGTTGGCCGCAGAAGTAACAGTGGGGACCCCCAGGGGGTGCGGTGCGGCGGGCAGCGCAGGCATAGTGCGCGGGGGCGGCTGCTGGGGGGGCCGTTTGCGGGGTCCACGAGGGGTGGGACGGATGGGCCTGGGGAGCCGTTTGCGGGGTCCACGAGGGGTAGGACGGGTGGGCCGAGTGGCTAGCGGAGTAAGTGTGCGCACTACGGGAGGCAGCCGTCATGGAGAGCGCCAGGGCCTTTGCGGCCGCGAGGTCGGGGGCGACCCCTTCCAGCAGTCGTTGCCGGATGGGGTCCGATGCAATGCCTGTAACGAAGGCATCGCGCATGAGTAAGTCCGAATGTTCCGCGGCTGTGAGGGCCCGGCAGTCGCAGTCTCGTACCAGAGGTATAAGGGCCCTCCAGAAGTCCTCAATCGAGTCACCCGGCTGCTGGACGCGAGTAGAAAGTTGATGCCTCGCAAACAGGGTGTTCGTCGATGGTGCATAATTCTCCTTGAGCAGTTCCATAGCTGCGGTGTAGTCGGTCGCATCTCGAATGAGCGGAAAGACGCTGGAGCTAAGTCTGGAGTACAGGAGTTGCTTTTTCTGAGCCTCCGTCGGGGGAGGGTGTGCTGAAGAGATGTAGGCCTCGAAGACTGCGAGCCAGTGATCAAAGTCTTTTCTGGCGTGAGGCGAATGTGGATCCAGCTGCAGACGGTCAGGCTTGACTCTGATGTCCATGGTGACTGGGAAATCGTACAGCAATAAATTGTGGCGCTAACAATTATACTCAAAGCCGAGAGACTAGTACAATAGAGGCTTTATTGCTGTACGATGTTGTCCCTCCATCCGCAACTGTAGACTGAGGGTCTGAGCAGCTCTCATACATATTTATACACAAGCTCCCTGTGGGCGGAGCTAGCCGGCAGGGGCTGACCGGAGGAACCTGTATTACAGGTACAGGCATACATCCCCCTACTGCAGTACACATAACTACAGTGGTTATCTCACCACAATTCTTAAAGCATTTTGACTGAAACACAAGAGCATGGTGATGGAAAAAAACCCACACCTTTGAATAGGAGATTGCATATCACCATTTCCTGTCTAATAGTTCAACGACAAAATTTGCAATCAGCAAAAGGAAGTTACTTTGTACAATTAACTGCTTTTGAAGAGAAGGAAATTGCAGATCCATGTCCGGGCATTCCAAGACCCAAGAATTTGCTGATCTCGATAATTTGAACATTTAGGTTTGTACAATTAAAAAAATAATAATTCTTGGGTTATAGGCATCGTTGGCCAGGCCAAAATTTACTGTCTGTTCCTAGCTGCCCAAGGAGGTATTCGCGGGTCTTCTACCTGAACCAGTGCAGTTCCTACGGTGTTGGTAGTCCCCTTGTGTGCACACGTTTGAGCAACAAGCTAGCTGTTTTGGGGGCGGCATGTTGGCGCAGTGGCTAGCACTGCGCCAACATGCACTGAATACTTTCTTTTCTCTCTTTTACTTTATGGATGCAAAAGGGCAGGGGAACATTGCAAATCCTCTTTTAAATTTTGAATGTGTGCAAATGAAGTAACCCTTTGAGTTCTTCTCATCTCGAATTTGCCATGGGGATGGGTTATTAATAGAAAATTGGGTCATAACAAAACAGAGGGCTGGTGAATATGCCACTGCTCATAAATAGGGAAGCAAATCAAAACATCTTTCCATTTATGGATGGGTGTTGAGTGGAGGAATCAGTGTTGTTTAAATTAACCTACACCCCCCACCCCGGCTGTGACAATTCATAGAATTGTACAATCCTTACAGTGCCGAAGGAGGCCATTTGGCCCATTGAGTCTGCACCAACCCTTCAAATGAGCACTCTACCTGTCCACTCTCTCTCCCTCTTTCTCCCCCCCCCCCCCCCCCCCCCCCCCCATATCCTTAACCCAAAACCTAATCTGTACATCCCTGGACATTAAGAGTTAATTTAGCATGCCCACCGACCCCCCCCCCCCCCAATTTCCATAGTGAAAATTCTGGACTTTATCTCCTGGTCCAAACACTTGTTTTTTCAGTTGAATTCTTGTATGCGTATGTTAACATTCGCCACAGAAATGCTTTGCATTTTGCCAGTAACCATGATTTGTTTATCTTTACATAAACCAGTTACTGACGAGGAATGGTTCAGAAGGCAGGAACTCAAACTCACTGTCCAAGTCTTCATCATTCTGTATATGATTGACTATTAAATGACCCATGGAATTGTCTGCGGCCATTTGATGAACATAAGTTATGCATACAAGATGGAAGAGTTGGGAAACTTCAGAAATTCACTAAATGGAAGCATCTAACAGTCAAAGTTTGACATTATGTCGTGTCAGTTGACATAGCAAAATTAAATAATTTATTTTTGCTGGCTGTCAACAAGCACATCATAAATTAGCTACCTCATATTAAACGAGGCAAAAAAAAAAACCACTGTAGAGGCTGTAAATCTGAAATCAGATGAGAAAAACTCTCCCTTTGATCCCGATCTCTCACTTTCACCTCCTAGCTAAAATAGACATAGAATTTACAGTGCAAAAGGAAGCCATTCGGCCCATCGAGTCTGCACCGGCCCATGGAAAGAGCACTGCACTTAAGCCCACACCTCCACCCCATCCCCATAACCCAGCAACCCCACCCAACCCCATTGGATACTAAGGACAATTTAGCAGGACAAATCCACCTAACCTGCACATCTTTGGACTGTGGGAGGAAACCGGAGCACCCGGAGGAAACCCACGCACACACGGGGAGGATGTGCAGACTCCGCACAGACAGCGACCCAAGCCGGGAATCAGACGTGGGACCCTGGAGCTGTGAAGTGTCAGTGCTAACCACTGTGATACCATGCCGCTCCCCACTGTGCCTCTGTGAAATTACAGAACTCAAAACAATAGTTACAATGGATGTGGAACCGGAACACTTTTTTTGCCCTTATCCATTGACACACAAACATTTTAAACCATGAAACTAACCATTTTTTCCAATAAGTTTGAAAAATGCATTTGGAGTTAAGGATTTTCCATTTTCACACCTGACTCAACAGTTCTGATGTATCCTGGTAAGTTAGATCAGGCATTGTCAAACTCGGGAGCGCGACCTGCAGGTGAGTCACGGACAGGTATCGGGAGGGTCGCGGAGCCGCCCGTCCAGGCACTCCCGATCGCGCAAATCTGCGCGCAACAGCCGCAGCAGCCGGCTGTTAAGAACGCCGGCTGCAAGTGGCCTTTAAAATGGCCGCGAACATGTAAAACAAATGCGGCCACACTGCGCACGCGCGCCGATGATCGGGCACGCATGCGCAGTGCAGCCATTTTCTTTTTAACTGGTCGCAGCTTTTTGTTTTATAAGTTTGGGGGGGTTTTATTCATTTAATTTTTATCTTTCTCCTTTATTTTATTCATTTTATTTTTATTTTTAATTTACAAGTTCGGGGGGGGGTTTTATTTGATAAAATTTTACAGGAAAAACTGCAGAGTTTCGGACAGATTGAGACTCCTTACTTTCCGACACCGGAAGGCTTCAGCTTCATCCAACAGGTTCCATTGGAGGGACGTGTACGAGGGCCAAAGGGACCCAAAACCATTTCCTCCATTTTTGTCAGCAGCAAACAAGATAAGGGAAAATGGTGGGTCGCGCAGGTCAGCCAGCGTGGGTCTCGAAGGTCAGCTGGCTGGTAAAAATTGGTCTCCAGAAAAAAAGTTTGAAGAACACCGATTTAGATAACGTGCACATGCTTGGATGACAGTTCAAATATAGCACACTGAGGCATACATCAGGGCAAAATTAGTAACTCCAAAGCTTTCAGGGAAGGCTAAGTTCTGTAAGTGAAATACTGCAACTAGGAAATTAAAAGGATGCAAAAGGCCAAAGGATCATTTAATTATGAATGATCCCATACTACTATTTACACCTTTATTTTGCACATAGAAGATATTAGTTATTAGCAAAATAATTTCTGAAAGCATTGTGAGGAACTTGTAAGAATCCAATGACTATACAGTCAGAGCAATGAAATTACATAAAAGCTTTTTAAGTATGCTGAATAAAGAGAAGAAGGCGCCACTAGAAGGGATCAAGGCAAAGTGGAAGAGTTGGGAGAGGGTATGGAGGTGGGGTTTTGGTGTGAGGTGCTCTAGAGGGTGAACGCCTCCACCTCATGTGCGAGGTTGGGACTGATACAGCTGAAGGTGTATAGAGAGCACCTTACAAGGGTGAGGATGAACCGGCTCTTTGAGGGGGTGGAAGATGTATGAAAACGTTGCGGGGGAGGCCCCGCAAACCACGTTCATATGTTTTGGTCCTGTCCAAAGCTGGAGGAATACTGGAAGGAGGTGTTTAGGGTAATCTCTAAAGTGGTGCACGTGAAACTGGGCCCTGGCCCTTGGGAAGCCATATTTGGAGTGTCGGACCAGCCAGGTTTGCGAACGGGCGCGGAGGCTGATGTCGTAGCCTTCGCCCCATTGATCACCCGAAGGCGGACCCTGTTATGGTGGAGATCAACCTCTCCACCCTGTGCCCTGGGGGGACGGGGTGACCTGCTGTAATTCTTAACGCTTGAAAAAGTCAAATTTGAACTGAGGGGAAGGATGAAGGGGTTCTACAATTCATTGCCGTTATTCATTATGTACTTTCGAGAATTGGATCACATCGAACATTTGGGGGGTTGGGGGCTGGGAGGTTTGGGGGAAGGGGGACTGTATGTGCTAATGGTCACTATGGGTGATTCCCGATTCCTTTTTGTCATTTATTTATGTTAACATGCGGGCCAATGTCTGGGGTTTGGTGGGAGGATGGGATTGTTGTTATTTATGTGGGGATTGACATTACATTCGTTACTGATTATTGTTTATTGTTGGGTGTAAATTTGGGAGAAAATGTGAAAAAGGAGAATTTAAAAATATTTTTTTTTTTAAAGTATGCTGAATAAAGTTTTTACAGACTAACAAAACAGGCAACACAAATGCAAGAGTATAACAATGACAAGCAAACAAAAAAAACCAACATAATTGACTTAAACACTATACCTAAACCCCTAACAGCTGACAGTGTCTAGATCCTTGAAGAAGGAAATAAATAGTTACAATCTCAGGTAGATCCTCTCCATTGAGCCCCTGATGGTGAATTTACTTTTCTCTAAGTGGAGGAATGACATTATATCACCCAACCAGATAGAAGCACTGGGCGGACGGGAGCCCTCCAATCAAGCCATATTTGCTTCCGGACTATCAAAGGCAAAGGCAACAACATCCGCCACTACCCCAGCGTGAAACGCCGGTGAATCCGAAACCCCAAATATAGTAACCAGCGGACATGGGTTCAAATCCCACAGACTATCTCCGGCATGGTGCTAAAAAAGTAAGCCCAGAAGCTGGCGAGTTTGGGCAGGATCCAAACATATGTGTATGGATTATTTACTTTATTCATTTTTAAATGTTATCAAATAAAAGCCCCCCGAACTGGTAAAAAAAATAAAAAATAAAATGAATAAAATAAATAATCCATACACATATGTTTGGATTTTAAATAAAAGTTGGGGCAAGCGAACAGCAAACACATCTATCCTCAAAGTCTGGAAGAAATCCACTCATCCTTGCCTTGGTCAATTGTGTCCTATGTAGCACCTTGCACTGAATCAGGCTCAACTGGGAGCACGAGGACGTGGAGTTGACCCTGTAAAGGTCCTCCCATTTCACCCTCACCCTGTTTAGTAGGGCGGGATCAGACGAGAGAATATGGTCATATGGATCGGAAATAAACCCCTTGCAAGACCAAGCCAAAATTAAAATCCTCTTCAGCAAGGAGGAAGATGGAACCAAAAAAAGAGGACGGGAAAGCTGTACGAGAGATGTTGCGAATTTGAAAGTAACGAAAAGGCTAGAGTTGAGTTGGCGAAATTTGTCAGCCAACTCTCTAAAATGCCCCTCCATGAACCAGTCACCAATATGCTCCAGATCTTTCACTTTCCTAAGTGTTGGATCCAATCCAGAGGGTAAGGAATGGTGATTGTTATAAATAGGGCCAAGTGAAGACGGGAATTGAACCCTGTTCGCCGATGCTGTGAAGCAGCAGTGTTAACCACCGTGCCATCCAGATCGAGTATCTCAGGGATCTCATGGGAGGCCGCTTGACGAGCCAGTAGATGACTGGCCTTCTCCCCGTACTCATAAAAAGTACCCTGGAACACTGTATCTGATATACAGCCTGGTTAGTGGACAGTAGTTGCAACTGGGTCTGTAAATTTTTCCTGCTTGCTAATAGCTCCGGAGTAGGATCGAGTGAGTACTGGTGATCCACCTCTAGAATGGAATCCATCCGGCTCGGCTGCTCCAGTTTGTCATCGTCAACATGTATGCGCTATAAGTAATAATTTCCCCCTAAGGACGGCCTTAAGAGCCTACCGCAGTGTGGAGGGAGTGATTGGGTCATCTATTGAGTTAGTCGAGTGGTCGGAGAGGCAGAAGCTACTTCAGCCACCTTACCTCCAATTGATCCCCGAGAGGCTTCAGAATCAGTTGATGGATTTTGGATCAATCCTTTGGGCATCTCAGAGAAGGGAGAACTCTACAACGCTAAATTTCAATAGTTTCTGAGAAGTAAAGGACCCATGGTGCAAGAAAAAATGGGAAAAGATCAGTTTTCCAGCAGGAGCCATCTCGTGGGCGTCTTCGGAACTCCATAAAAATACATTTATGACAGGTAAAACCTTCGAGAGAAATATGACAAAAAGTAGCCACGTTATGCAAACCAGAATGTGCGCATATGCAAGGTTTTTAATAAGATCAATAAAGAGATATAGAATGTTCAATAACAAAGTAATAACACTCCATATCACTGCAATGTCATACTGAACGATTTCAGTGTGGTTTTGGCATTATTGTTCCAGCACTTGTTTGGTCTCATTTTGGGTGTTCCCATATCAGTTGTAGCATTGCCTGAACTCTGTGACAATTACCTCTCTATATCACTAATAATCTACGCCACGTAGTTTCACTTGCAATTTGCTGCACATTACAAATAAATGGTGGGTCCTGCATTGGAAACCCTTACCTTCTGAAGCATCTCATTTCCCTGCCGATTATCCATATTGTGTTTGTCAACCTCGCGCTTATACTCATACTCATACAGTCGATCTGTGATATTCAGCAGTAAGGTACCAGGAGTATTGGTCATAATCTCACAATTGTGAACAGTGCTGTTTTCAGGGTCAGGTGACGGAATGGCGTAACGGAGGATCAGTCCCATTAGGAGGCCTAGGCAGAGCGAAAAAAAACATAATTAATTGGTTTTCAACTTTTCGCCATCTTAAATTACCACTGAGAAACATACACAGTTAATCATAAATATATTTCCAGATCAGCAACTTATGGGTGCCAGCAACTTTAATGCATACAAATGCTCCATCAATTGTGCCTCATTGCTCGCCTAGGGGGGTCATAATATTTTTTGTGTTATTGTACTGCAGGGTTTTATTTGTTAAATTAATGGCACAGCTATTCTTTTTGGCATTTATTTGAATGCATGAACAAGGAAGTTGTGTGCGGATCCGGGATGAGCACCCTGCTATTTGGAACATGAGGAGGAAATGCACCACAGGAGTGATAACACTGACACCATAGGTATCTTTTATGCGGAAAAAAACTTTAATTTAAACACAAAATTACCCACATTAACAACATAGAAATTGCTTTACAGTTGAGGAGGACAAAGGTTTAATTTGGAACGGGAAAATAGAATATGTGAGCAAGCTTGCAGAAAACATAAACTGACTGCAAAAGCTTCTGTAGATATGTGAAGAGAAAAAGACGATTGAAGACAAATGTCGGTTTCGTACAGTTAGAATCAGGTGAATTCATAATGGGTATAAAAGACATGGCAGACCAGTTGAACAATTCCTTTGGCTCCGTCTTCATTAAGGAGGACACAAATAACCTTCCGGACGTACTAGGGGACAGAGGGTCTCACGTGAAGGAGGGGCGTAAGGAAATCATTAATAGTCGGGAAATTGTATTGGGGAAATTGATGGGATTAAAACCTGATTAATTCCCAAGGCCTGATGTTCTGCATCCCAGAGGAGTTAAGGAAAAAAAATACTAGGGGCTGGTTTAGCACAGGGCTAAATCACTGGCTTTGCAAGCAGACCAAGGCAGGCCAGTAGCACGGTTTAATTCCCGTACCAGCCTCCCCGAACAGGCGCCGGAATGTGGCAATTAGGGGCTTTTCACAGTAACTTCATTTGAAGCCTACTTCTGACAATAAGCCATTTTCATTTCATTTTTCATTCAGGAACTGGCCCTAGAAACAGTGGACGCATTGGTGATCACTTTCCAGCATTCAATAGACACTGGAAGAGTTCCAATGGATTATAATAATAATTGTTATTAGTATCAAAAGTAGGCTTACATTAACACTGCAATGAAGTTACTGTGAAAAGCCCCTAGTCGGGCAGCACGGTGGCCTAGTGGTTAGCACAACCGCCTCACGGCGCTGAGGTCCCAGGTTCGATCCCGGCTCTGGGTCACTGTCCGTGTGGAGTTTGCATATTCTCCCCGTGTCTGCGTGGGTTTCGCCCCCACAACCCAAAAATGTGCAGAGTAGGTGGATTGGCCACGCTAAATTGTCCCTTAATTGGAAAAAATAATTGGGTAATCTAAATTTATATTTTAAAAAAGCCCCTAGTTACCACACTCCGGCACCTGATCGGGTACACCGAGGGAGAATTCAGAATGTCCAATTCACCTAACAAGCACGTCTTTTGGGACTTGTAGGAGGAAACTGGAGCACCCGGAGGAAACCCACGCAGACACAGGGAGAACGTGCAGACTCCGCACGGACAGTGACCCAAGCCGGGAATCGAACCCGGGTCCCTGGCGCTGTGAAGCAACAGTGCTAACCACTGTGTTACCGTGCTGCCCATTGGAGGTTTCTAATATAATCCCACTTTTTAAATAAGGGAGAGAAAACGGGGAATTATAAACTGGTTAGCCCGACATCTGTGGTGGGGTAAATGCTGGAGTCAATTATTAAGGATGAAATAACTGAACATTTGGAAAGTGGAACAGGATTGGTTCATGTCAGCATGGATTCACTTAAAGGAAATCATGCTAGATAAATCTGGAATTTTTTGAGGGATGTGACCAGTAGAGTGGACAAGGGTGAACCAGTGGATGTTGTGTATTTGGATTTTCAAACAGCTTTTGACAAGGTCTCACACAAGAGATTAATTAGTGAGCAAAATTAAAGCTCATGGTATTGGGGGTAACATATTGAACTGATTGGCAGATAGGAAGCAGAAGTGGGAATACACAGATCCTTTTCAGAGTAGCAGGTGGTGACTAGTGGGCTACCACAGGATTCAGTGCAGGAATCCTAGCTGTTCACAATGTACGTTAATGCTTTGGACGAAGGAATTGGATGCAATATCTCCAAATTTGAAGACAACACTAAGCTGGGTGGTAGTGTGGGCTGTGAGGAGGATGCAGAGAGGCTGCAGGGTGACATGGACAGGCTGGCTGAGTGGGCAAATACTTGGCAAATGCAATATAATGTGGGTAAATGTGAGGTTATCCACTTTGTTGGCAAAAATAGAAAGGCAGATTATGAAATGAAATGAAAATCGCTTATTGAAAAAAAGTAGGCTTCGAATGAAGTTACTGTGAAAAGCCCCTAGTCGCCACATGCCGGCGCCTGTTCAGGGAGGCTGTTACGGTAATCGAACCGTGCTGCTGGCCTGCCTTGGTCTGCTTTCAAAGCCAGCGATTTAGCCCTGTGCTAAACAGCCCCTCTGAATGGTGGCAGTTTAGGAAAAGGGGAAGCGCAACGAGACCTGGGTGTCACGGTGGAACAGTCACTGAAGGTTGGCATGTAGGTACTGCAGGCGGTGAGGAAAGCTAATGGCATGCCCGCCTTCATAGAGAGGATTTGAGAATAAGAGTAAGGATGTCATGCCTCAGTTATACAGGGCCTTGGTGGGGCCACACCTTGAGTATTCTGGCCTGCAGTTTTGGTCTCCTAGTTTGAGGAAGAACATTCTTGCTATTGAGGGTGTCCAGCAATGGTTCACCAGACTAATTCCTGGGAAGGCAGGACTGACAGATGAAGAAACACTGTATCTACTGGATTTGTACTCACTGGAGTTTAGAAGAATGAGAGGGGATCTCATAGAAATATATAAAATCCTGATGGGGCTGGACAGGTTAGATGCTGGAAGAATGTTACTGATGTTGGGTTCATCCAGAACTAGGGGTCACAGCTAAGAATAAGAGGTATGCCATTCAGGACTAATGGAGAAGAATTTCTTCTCTCAAGAGAGTTGTGAACTTGTGGTATTCTCTACCACAGAAAGCTGTTGTCGCCAATTTGTTGGATATATTCAAGAGGGAGCTGGACGTGGTCCTTGCGGCTAAAGGGATCAAGGGGTATGGAGAGAAAGTGGGAATGGGATACTGAATTTGAAACCATGATCATATTGAATGGTAGTGTAGGCTCGACGGGCCGAATGGCCTACTCGTGCACCTATTTTTTATGTTTCTAACAGTTACAACAGTTCTTTTTTTTTAATGTATTTTATTACAAACATGTGGCTAAACAGGTTACAGCAATTTAAACATCCCGGGAAACATACTTCCCAACAATCAATGAAACAGTCTGTACAGATTTTCCCCCTTTTCCCCCCCACTCCCCAGCGATGAACAGCCCCTCAAACACAGTCACAAACATCCCCCACCTTTCCTCAAAACCCCCTGCTAAGCCCTTTAACTCATACTTTATCTTCTCTAATCGCAGGAAGTCATACAAGTCACCCAACCATGCTGCTACCCCCCGGTGGTGATGCCGACCGCCACTCCAGCAAAATTCGTCGCCATGCAATCAGAGAGGCGAAGGCCAAGACATCGGCCTTCCTTCTCTCCATGAGCTCCAGCTTCTCTGAAATCCCAAACATCGCCACCAAAGGGTCTGGGTCCACCACCTCCTCCACAATCCTGGCTAAGACCGTGAACACTCCTGTCCAGAATCTGTTACAACTGTTCTTAAGTAAAAAGAAAAACTTTTTAAAAAATGTATAAATTTAGAGTACCCAATTTTTTTTTCCCCAATAAAGGGACAATTTAGCGTGGCCAATTCACCTAACCTAACCTGCACATCTTTTTGGTGTGGGGGTAAGACCCACGCAGACACAGAGAGAATGTGCAAACTCCACACGGAGTGTGACCCAGATCCCGGGTGCTTGGCGCCATGAGGCATCAGTGCTAACCACTGCGCCACTGTGCTGCCCATTATGGAAAAACTTTAACTTGTCTTCTAAACCTACCTCTGTATTCCAATTAAGCAAACCAATATATAGTCCAAATACCACTCATGGATAAAGTTAACAACCAGATTTCTACTTGCTTTTCTCTGACCAAAACTGAACCACCTCTGTTCAGATTAAAATCCTGGGAAGAACTATCTTTTCAGACAGACCTCCCTCCTCCTTTTAATTATATCATCTGTAATCAAAGAAGCTATTCATCTGTCTCCTGCCACAAGGTGCCCCATGAACTGTTTGGCCAGGACCAAACGCAAATACCCCGAAGAAATGATCTACACCCCAGTTGTCCTTTAAACGTAAAAAATATTCCATTAGCAGAACGCTTCACCTGAAAAATCGATGAATACCACACTTTTATGACCCCTTAATCACAACTTTAGCAGGCATACTGTATGTCTGCATCTTAACTTTGGTTTTAATAACATTACTGCAAAGAAATCTATAAAATTTGACAATTTCCTACATTCATCACCGTTATAAAAGCTCGAAAGTCCATAAGTAGCTTGGTCAGTCCACTGGCAGGCTAATTGAGCTTTTCCTGCAGTCCATGTTTTGGGGGTGATGGGGCGGGGGCTGAGCACATGCAGCCGCAGTGCTTACATGTAAGGAGAAATAGCAATATGGTGGGCGAGTCTCTCCTTTCGTACTCTTTACTTCCCAACAACTGATTGCTACTGAAGGCTGTGGAGGCCAAATTATTGAGCGCCTTTAAGACAGAGATCGATAGGTTCTTGATTAATAAGGGGATCGGGGTTATGGGGAGAAGGCAGGAGGAATGGGGATGAGAAACATATCAGCCATGATTGGATGGCGGCGCAGACTTGATGGGCCGAGTGGCCTAATTCTGCTCCTATGTCATGGTCTTATGATTCCAAAGTGATATGGAGAGAAGTGTGGGAATAAATCATCTCAGTGGGAAAATGGGAAAAACTGAACAGTGGTTGAAAATTTTAAATAAATACACAAGTACTCATTTTAACAGAGAGCACTGAGCCGCACAGGTTTTATCCTATTTGTTGAGGACTCTGAAGGTTAGAACTTTGTCTCAGGTGGTGGCATAAACCTGGCAGCATCGGATTGGCTATCCATTATATACAGCACCGGATATTTAATTTCATTGACTGCAATGTAATTGAATAGCAATGCACAGTGTAAAACAGACAGCCTATCCAATATCACCCATTCTGCATCACAATCTGAGACAAATTGTTATCCCTGTATGTTTAGGTATTTTACATGTTATTATGAATCTTATTCTACACAGCTCTAATATTAAGCAAACGTAGAAGGACCCAAGGAACAAGGGAATAATTATACTTTGACAAGTCCACCCAAAGGCTCATATTTCCAATTTTAACCATTCCATTCTGAGCAGCAGCATGACTGTGCAATTTGAAATTGAGGTAAGAGAACAACAAAAACATTGAAATCACCCAAACAAAACGTCAGCCTGGGATATAAAAGAAACTTGCGTGCATAAGTAATTCTTACTGCATTATTCAGAATACATGGTGAAAGCTCAGACCATGAGAATGCAAAAAGCTATTCAAGCCCATGTCACTCATTATGGGATTTAGATTGAAGGACAGGACCTCCTCAGCTCATTTCTTTTACTTCCATCCTGATGCCAAGGTTCATATCACTCGATATCACTCTACACGGTACACGTGACAATAAATCAAACCCAAAATTCCCTATTTTAAAAAAAATAAATTTAGGGTACCCACTTTATTTTTTCCAATTAAGGGTCAATTTAGCCTGTTAATTGCATTCTTATTTGATGTTTTTAAGTTTCCATTGATCTTTGTTATGTTTGGGCAGTGCCCCTAACAGGAGCGACCCTTTTTTGCTTTGTCCCTCAGTTTGTTTCCTGTTTTGTTGGTGGACCACAAAAGAATGGCCAATCCCCCTAACCTGCACATCTTTGGGTTGTGGGGGTGAAACCCACGCAAACACGGGGAGAATGTGCAAGCTCCACACAGAGTGACCCAGTGCCAGGATCGAACCTGGGACCTCGGCGCCGTGAGGTAGCAGTGCTAACCCTGTCACTATTGTTTTATAACAGCCTTTAACATAGCTAAGTAAAATAATCTATCAACACTATCCCACAACTGGTACTGCCAAGAGTTGGGATATTTAATTTGAGTATTCACAAGGTAGGTTCAGATGAAGATGTCAACTGAGGCCATGTAATTACATTCTGAAGGCCATAATGGCCTGGATTTTGCTTTGGTAATTACGGTGAAAACTGCCAGCATTTGCCCTCATTAAGCCCTTGAAACCGACAGTAACTTTCGGAGGATGCAAATACACAGAATAATTCAGAAATCCAGAATTTGTAACCAGTGAGTCCAGGCTCAGACACAGGTGTATTGTAGAGGCCTCCACAAACAACAAACTTGACTGGTGAAAACTTGACTGGTGAAAATGTCCATTCCTGCATTGTTATTTGGACTGCAAAATCCCTGGAAATTGTTCCACCTCCTTGAATTAGGTGTAACTGGAATTTCAACAATGTACAAACTTCAGAATTACTGCTGAACTGCCCCCATTGGCCCTGGAAAAGGTAACTTTATATTTGTGAATTGTCGGGCAGCACGGTGGCACAGTGGGTCAGCCCTGCTGCCTCACGGCGCCGAGGTCCCAGGTTCGATCCCGGCTCTGGTTCACTGATGTGTGGAGTTTGCACATTCTCTCCATGTTTGCATGGGTTTTGCCCCCACAACCGAAGATGTGCAGGCTCGGTGGATTGGCCACGCTAAATTGCCCCTTAATTGGAAAAAATTAATTGGGTATTCTAAATTTTTTAAAAAGTTTGTGAATTGTCGAATTTCTCCATGATAATTCACATTTTAAAATTCTTTTGAAAGTTTATCTGTTTTTAAGATTCTATCTTAATACACTCATACATTTATTTCGCTATGGGAACATTTACATTAGAAGTGAAATTTTAAGTTTTTTTAACTTCCTGGTTTGCTACGTGGGAATACTTTGAGTTGCTTGGCCACCGTCTACCAGCTTGGTATCACTGCTGTTGCATGCCAAGCCATCCCCTGGACTTGGCGCCAGATTTTAACTGTTGGCAGGAAAGATAAATTTCCCACCACAGAGATCACAAGTCTTTGTGGGCAGCTTTCTTAGAGGTCAGAGGTGAACACCGCTGATTGGCTGCTGACTGCATGATCTGGGCCAAGGGCGGTATGGTAGCACAGTGGTTAGTACTGTTGCTTCACAGCGCCAGGATCCCGGGTTCGATTCCTGCTTGGGTCACTCTCTTGTGCGGAGTCTGCATGTTCTACCTGTGTCTGCGTGGGTTTCATCTGGATGCTCCGGTTTCCACCTGCAAGTCCCGAAAAAGGTGCTTGTTAAAATGAATTGGACATTCTGAATTCTCCCTCTGTGTACCTGAACAGGCGCCGGAGGCGACTAGGGGATTTTCACAGTAACTTCATTGCAGTGTTAATGTAAGCCTACTTGTTACAATAATAACAATTATTATTTTTTTTAAATCTCAAACTATACAGACTCCTGCCAAATAACCCACCCCACTAGCTTCAGGTCTGTGACTCACATTCCTCGAAGCATGGTCTCTTGTGAAATTGAGGGTTTCTGCCCCAGGTACGACACATCTCGATTTATTTACGACTTTTTGCCAACTCCACAACTTGTTAAATCTTTTGGATTTACGCATATCCAAACAACCAACCAGACTATCACTTCACCAAAAACCACCTGAACAGTCACAGTAGCCTCCCCAGAGCACGTTCACTCTACTTGCTCCCCCAACTCAAGGAGGCCAATTTCCCACCAACTCTGTGTCCCCCCCACCCCCACAAAACTTACGAACACATACTCACAAAGACACTTTATACAGAGGTAATTTAAACGTCCATTCCTCTATCCCCCCACCCCCACGAGGTTAGAAACAAATTGTTTGGTAGGACAGAACTTGTGTTGCTGGAAAGAGTCGATTTTGTTTTAAGTTTGTTTTCTTGCACTCTTCATTGGCCAGAATGTCAAATATGAAGGGAACAACATTAGTCCCTTTATATTTGGTATTCTAGTGAATTGACCTGGCTTTGACCACAAAAAAGTATCTTTTTTTTCTCCACAGGTAAAGATCCTCTTGTGTGATTTTTGTCCCCAGGTTTTAAGTGATGTTGTCCTTCCTTATGGAGACAGGCCGTGGGGCAGGCAAGGCAAGCAAGTGCTAGGTTGTCCTTTCAGTACAGCGGTGAGCACCCAAGGCTCCTCACGTGAACCCCTGTCCCAACAGGGAAATGATAGGAATGTTATTCCTCGCTGGCAGTTGGCACTGCAAAGCAGCTGGGCAGGTGCCGAGATTCGTCCCAGAGAAGGCCCCCGGTGCATTGACGGGGTCGCAGTGAGCCACCGGGTTTTGCATCCAGCAGCGAATGCGAAGAGCTCGCCGGCCAGGAGGAAAGCGGGCCAAAGGGCTGGGCGATTTGCGACTCCTGTCAAAGTTGGGGCCATGTGCCTGCGCGTGCTTTTTGTTCTGTGGTGCAGCTTATAATGAATGTTAATAATGCATAATATAATGTTACTGGCAGTTCCCCAGTCCAGTCTCCCAACATTGCTGCCCACACCTTTCCTGATCCCATCCTGTGGAATGTGAAAACTTTTAGTGACCATCTCTTTATATTTAAAAAAGAGCTCAAAACTTTTGTTTTAAACTCTCCACCGCGAGCCCGTGTCGATGACAGCACTGTCTGTGTGGGGTGCCACGTCTCTTTGTGCAGAGAGCTGGTTGCATTGGGTCCCAGTCGGTCGTTGGAAAGCAACTGGAAAGGCTGTGAGAGAGTGAGGGAGTGATGTTTGTTTGAAGGAGACACCTGAGCACTCCGTCAGTGAAGGAGCAGCACACAGCCCACTCCTTCCTGTCCTTTCATCTCCTGAAGCCCAGAAAAGACGCCGGATGGTTCTTTTGTTTTTGTTGCGCAAAAGCTGCAAGTGTCAAAGTGCCCCTTGTTTGTGTGAGGGAGGGAGTGGAGGCAATCCAAGGGCTCGGACGCGTTTGCCGCTTGTTTTCGCTCCCTTTCTGCCCCAGGCGTGAACTTGGAATCCCGACTGGCTAATGTTTAACCGAGGAATTTATACTTTGCACTCACCATAAAACATAGCCCCGCCGGTCTCGTGCAGAAAGCGGAATCTCCGGTGCTTGAACAGCCAAATTGTCAGCAGGGTGAGGATCAGTAAAAAGTTAAATATCAGCAGCTGCGTCGACTCGCGCCGGTGACTTTCCGCGGCGTCCCGGCCCGGCGCCGTCTTGGCCCCAACTCGGCTGGACATGCTGGCTCGGTGCGAGCGCCCAGATGCCCGGCAGCCCCGCTCCCGTTAGATACACTGCCAGCTGTCAGGCGCTGGCTGGGGCTCGGCAGCTGCGCCGCCCGCTGGGACTTGTAGTCCGCGCTCTCACCTCGCACCGGCCAACCGCGCGCCGCCAGGACTACATCCCCCAGGTCACCCCGCGCAGCCCCACCTCTCTCTCTCACACACGCAGAGCCACCTCTCCAACTTGAGCAAGAATCAATTGCTGCTCCTTCTCTTGGAGCTCGCCCCACCTTCTTTCCTTAATAAAGAGCTTATTTTATTCGCCAAGGAAAAGAAAATAATATCAGACCATGTGCTGAAATATAAGCCTTGTTTCCAACAGCACAACGCTCATCACATCTCTGCCCCTCTTTATTTTCGAGACATATATTGGACTGGAAACGTTAGCTCTGTTTTTCTCTCTCCACAGTTGCTGCCAGACCTGCTGAGTTTCTCTGTATTAGTACACATCTTTTCTCATCAATGACAGAAAATGTCATTGTGGTCTGCAGTCTCCAAACCACAATTCTGTGAAACCTCTATTTGGCTTTGAGTGATATATATATATAAAAGAGTGCACATTATCTCCCTGTGCTGACATACTCCACTTTCCTGAACGCAAAGGCATAACTTGGCAGGAGCCAAGTTGAAGGGACGCCTCCCCAGCCAACCACATCCCCATCATCCTTCTCTAGCTTCTCATCTGTCTCCTTCATCTCGCGCGCAAGAGAGTCACTTCCTCCTCCCTCGAACTTAGCACCACCAAACTGTTCACCACATAACTTCCTTACCTAGCTCCTGTGTTAGTTAATATTGCCAACTTTTCTCTCTCTTTAGACATTATTGCCCGCCCCTTCAAAACTGCCATCATCATCCCATTCCTTCAAAAAAAAGCCCCTCAACCCCTCAACAGTTGTATCAAACTGCTATAAAGTCTAAAAGAAACTAAACTGGACGGATCACCAAGCATTGACCTAGGCGCACAAAATGACAACGGCAAACACAGCACAGTTGACCCCGCAAAGTCCTCCTTACTAACATCTGTTGGCTTGTGCCAAAATTGGGAGAGCTGTCCCACAGACTAGTCAAGCAACTGTCTGACAGAGTTGTTCTGGAAAATACAGAAAAGGTGTCATTTGAAACATTGAAGTCTGGCAATATCTGGTCTGAGAGGGTACAGGGAAAGAATAAACATTTTAAATAAGACACTTTCCCTGCCCTTGGCGCCTGTCTGTCTCCCGCCCCAGCGCTCAGGTTTTAACAGAAGAGGAAAGTACCCAAGCCACAACAGACATATTTGAGAATAGATTGAATAAATTATTGGAAGAAAAGGAGACCATTTTACATAGAACTGCTGCACCAAATTTGAGAGCTGTTGAAAAACTGCAAAATGTGTGGGATAAGTTTCAAGAGTCAGTGTATGCATTTGAATCAAGCAGAAAGAAAGCTAGGATAAGCAGACAGGATTTTGAATATGTCAAAAGAAGAAGATATGGTTTGTTTAACCAGTGCTTTGAGCATATCTCAGTGAAAATTGATCAGATCTACAAGATGATCTGTCAAAATACCAGCGCTCAGGCCCTCCCCCCACCATGCCCCTTTAAGCCCCGTAGCCCATCCCCTATCGGAGGTCCCGATCTTTCCCGCCAAAAAAGTATCAAGTGCGGGCTCCTCCTTCCCCCCACCCACGAGGCAGCAGCAACGAGGAGAGCAGAACGCGAGGGAGCAGCAGCTGGAGAGGTCAGAACGGAGCACAGAGGAAGGAGGACAGAAAACAGAGAACCAGCATCAGGAGAGAAGAGGAGGAGAGAGAGAGAGAGAAAGAACTCGGTCATGGGAAAGGCAAGGCAAGCAGCCGAGTGTAAACTGTAATAGATCTAAAGAAGGCTAGGATTTAAAGTTAAAATGTTAAGGTGGGTCTGAAGGTCCCTACAACCAACCAGACAGCATCCAGAATCACTAATCTTTTTACCTTTCTGTAAAGAAAGTGTTTGCAACTTAAAAAAAAGTATAATAATAAAATAACTTAACCTGAAAAAGTGGTTATTAGCTTACTTCACTTCCTTAATAACGCAGGACCCAGGACATCGATGCTATTAAGGGGTAAGTAGGTAAAATTCTTCGGTGAAGGTATGGGTTATACCGGGGGATAACTTGAAAAGATAGTTAGACCTGAATAGCACCCACCGAAGCCTGCATCGGAGTCAGGGAGTGAGAATCCCTGTTCACCATTTAGAATATTGGCCCTTTTTGGTATAGGGGGAATTCTAAGAAGAGTGGTGAATTTGCAAAAACAGAGTCATACTCACAGAATCATACCTTATTGACAATACTCAGACACCGCGATCACTATCCCTGGGTATATCGTGTCCCACTATAGGAAAGACCCATCGGAGGTCGTATACAGTAAGTGAAGGACAGAGGGGGCGGGAGTTAGGGATGGGGTAGGGGGAGTTGTCCTGGGAGTCCTCAACAATAACAATGGACCCTATGAAGTCCCATGGCATCAGGTCAAACATGGTCAAGGAAACCTGCTGTTTACTGTTGTATGATGTTGCAGACTCCTCAGTAAGTCTCAATGAAGTAATTGTAGTTTTAAGTAGGTTTACTGTGTTCTAATTAACTAAAATAACTATATGCAAATATACAGTGCATGGTTCAAGCTAGGAAATGTCTCCATGCTTACTTGTGCACATGGCTCTGTCCAACATGAAACTCACCCTGGGTCATATGTTCTCTTACATCACTGTGTAAGAAGTACCGTACTCAGTCCCGTATTAAGAGAAAATGTGCCAGACTACAATTACCACCTATTGGACCCACTACTCCTCCGACAGTCCCCAGCATCACAGATGCCATAAAAAAGAAAGCAATACGGGCAGCACGGTGGCACAGTGGGTTAGCCCTGTTGCCTCATGGCGCTGAGGTCCCAGGTTCGATCCCGGCTCTGGGTCACTGTCCGTGTGGAGTTTACACATTCTCCCCGTGTTTGCGTGTGTTTCGCCCCCACAACCCAAAGATGTGCATGAACATGCTAAATTGCCCCTTAATTGGAAAAAAATGAATTGGATACACTAAATGTATTTAAAAAAAAGAAAGAAAGCAATACCTAAATGCATGGCCGGAAAAACAACATGACCTGAATGGGGCAAAAAGACAATTGGCACGATCTTCCCAAAAGGAAACAAAGGCCCCTAATGAGTGCGTTTAGCCACGTGTTTCCAACACCATACAAGAGTAATCAGTAGGAGGTTTCCTTGTTCATGTTTAGCCTGATGGGCAGAATTGCGAGTTGTGAAGAGGATATAAGGAGGCTTCAGTTAGACAAGTTGAGTGAGTGGGCAAACACATGGCATGCGCAGTACAATGTGGCTAAATGTGAAGTTATCCACTTTGGTGTGAAAAACTGATAGGAAGAATATAAAGATACTAGATGCCAAGTAGTCGCGTAAACTCTAATTTATTCGCAGTCAAAGGAAACGGCCGCCCGGTCACATATACATGGGGTATAAGTCTCTGTCGCCCTGCCAGTCACTGTCCGAGTTGGTTTTTATACAGGTTTTTATACCGGCTAGCAGGGAAGCTTGTGTTCCATGGGTCCCACAAGGAGATCGACTAGGGTTTGCCCATGGGCCTTGTGAGGGTTATTACACGTCTCCACCCCAAGTCTGAAAGTTTCTGTTCAGTGGCCATCTGAGGGGGCCTGCTTTGCATGCGGTTGCACTTCTGCCAGTGGTGGGTCTGGGTTCGGTTGCGTGTCATGATTTATTGATCGTCTTTTCCGCGACTAAGGATGGAGGGACACTGCCAGGGGTTTGGCTCCGGCCGCTGTGTTACCGTGAATGCAGCTGCTTCGGTGTCCATATCTGAGGCCAAGTTGTCATCGCCCTGACGGTCTGGAAGTTGGGTCAGGGTGGACTGTGCCACCTACGTAGTGATACCAGAGGCGGTAGAGGCACCAGTGTGCCTGGTTCGGCTTCCTCCGAGGTGACATGAGGTGGTCCATATGTTTCCGCACGGTCTTCTATCGAGTTCTGACCTTGTACGACCATGTCAAGCCTTTCATGTCGTTTATTTGTATGATGAGGGCAACACGGTAGCACAGCGGGTTAGCCCTGTTGCCTCAAGGCGCCGAGGTCCCAGGTTCGATCCCGGCTCTGGGTCACTGTCTGTGTGGAGTTTGCACATTCTCCCCGTGTTTGCGTGGGTTTCGCCCCCCACAACCCATAGATGTGCAGGGTAGGTGGATTGGCCAAGCTAAATTGCCCCTTAATTGAAAAAAAATGAATTGGGTACTCTAAATTTATAAAATGTATTTGTATGATGAACAGCTTGGGCTCAAGCACTGACCACGTGTATGCCCTGTTTTCTCCAACATGACCCCAGCGAGACAATGGGCACCGTCACAAAATTCCAGACATATTTGGCATCCCCGGTTTAAAACTTCTCCAAGGTGTCTACTTGTTGTGATATTTCTTCTGACTGTCTTGTTTTGACTCCATCTTTCCACGAAGACTTGGGTACGTCAGGCTCAGGCCTGCTGGCCCATTAATAGTTCTGCCGGGGATACCCCTGTTGTGGCATGTGGCATGGGGAGGGAGAGGGAGCAGGGGGTTGTTGAGGGTCCCATGGTGGGAGCCCTGGCTGATTGCTGGTCTCTCTCCTGCAATTCTACAGATATCACGATCGATGGAGCTATCAACCCCACAGCAACTGCCCTCGTGGCGCTGGTGACAGGTGGCCAGACACCGGAAAAGGCGGCAGCAGCATCGACACAGGCTCAAGGAGGCAGCCAATGTGCAGGTGCCCATCCCACACCCAGCAGACCCAGCAGCCCATCAGGCTGGGATGGGACCCAGAGGGGAACGGGTGCAGGCGTCGGTGGTCCTTCGAACAGATGACGGACTGCATGTGCCGCAGGAGTCTCCGCCTCAACAAGGAGACGGTGCGGCTCTTTGCCATGTCCTTGCGGACTTGGCACCACGTGGAGGAGGAAGAGGACACCAGCTCCCGGTGGCTGTGAAGGGCACCACAGCCCTGAACCTTTATGCTTTGGGATTATTGCAGGGCTCAACCAGGGACTTGTGCGACACAAGCCACAGCCCACAAGTGCATCCGTGAAAGTCAGGGATGTTGTGTTTGCCCAGGCAAACACAAAACTGGGAGCTGGACCAAGCCTATCAGAATACCCGGGCAGCAGGATTCTCCATCATCGCCAGGATGCCCCAGGTCCAGGGGGCAATAGATGGCAAGCATGTTGCCTTGAGTGCACCGGGGCAACAGAGAGTGCCCTACATGAACATGAAGGGGTTCCACTCCCTCAAAATCCAACTTGTGTGCGACCACCACCTCAGGAACATGCACTTCCCCAGGATTGTGCACAACAGCTACATCCTGGGGCAGTGGGAGATCCCTGGCATCTTTGTGGGACACCCCAGGATGATGGGTTGGCTCTTGAGGCACAAGGGATACCCGCTGATGTCCTGGCTAATGACGCCAGTACGGAGACCGGAGTCAGGGATGGAGACCCAATACAACAAGGCCCATGCTGCCACCCGTGCTGTCTTTAAGCGGTGCATCAGACTGCTCAAAATGCGGTTCCGGTGCCTGGACCGCTCTGGTGGTGCACTGCAGTGCACCCCTGGAAGACCTCCCACTTTGTGGTGGTCTGCTGTGTCCTTCACAACTAGGCACAGGAGCGGGGTGACGTGTTGGAGGAGAAAGAGGTGGAGGGACGTGCGGTTTCATCTGAGGAGGATGAACCAGAGCAAGAACAAAGGACACAAAAAAAGTTCAGCACAGAAACAGGCCCTTCAGCCCTCCAAGCCCGTGCCGACCATGCTGCCTGTCTAAACTAAAATCTACTACACTTCCTGGGTCCGTATCCCTCTATTCCCATCCTATTCATGTATTTGTCAAGATGCCCCTTAAATGTCACGATCATCCCTGCTTCCACCACCTCCTCCAGCAGTGAGTTCCAGGCACCCACTACCCTCTGTGTAAAAAACTTGCCTCGTACATCTCCTTTAAATCTTGCCGCTCACACCTTAAACCTATGCCCCCTAGTAATTGACCCCTCTACCCTGGGGAAAAGCCTGTCACTATCCACTCTGTCCATGCCCCTCATAATTTTGTAGAACTCTATCAGGTCGCCCCTCAACCTCCGTCGTTCCAGTGAGAACAAACCGAGTTCATTCAACCGCTCCTCATAGCTAATGCCCTCTATCCCAGGCAACATCCTGGTAAATTTCTTCTCCACCCTCTCTAAAGCCTCCACATCCTTCTGGTAGTGTGGTGACCAGAATTCAACACCATACTCCAAGTGTGGCCTAACTAAGATTCCAAACAGCTGAAGCATGACTTGCCAATTCTTATACTCAATGCCTCGGCCAATGAAGGCAAGCATGCCGTATGCCTTCTTGACTACCTTCTCCACCTGTGTTGCCCCTTTCAGTGACCTGTGGACCTGTACACCTAGATCTCTCTGACTTTCAATACTCTTGAGGGTTCTACCATTCACTGTATATTCCCTACCTGCATTAGACCTTCCAAAACGCATTACCTCACATTTGTCCGGATTAAACTCCATCTGACATCTCTCCGCCCAAGTCTCCAAACAATCTAAATCCTGCTGTATCCTCTGACAGTCCTCATTGCTATCCACAATTCCACCTATCTTTGTGTCGTCTGCAAACTTACTAATCAGACCAGTTACATTTTCCTCCAAATCATTTATATATACTATGAACAACAAAGGTCCCAGCACTGATCCCTGTGGAACACCACTAGTCACAGCCCTTCAATTATAAAAACACTCTTCCATTGCTACTCTCTGCCTTCTATGACCTAGCCAGTTCTGTATCCACCTTGCCAGCTCACCCCTGATCCCGTGTGACTTCACCTTTTGTACCAGTCTACCATGAGTGGCCTTGTCAAAGGCCTTACTGAAGTCCATATTGACAACATCCACTGCCCTACCTGCATCAATCATCTTTGTGACCTGTAATGAACTCCAATTGGCTTTATTGGTTGGCCAATTGGAGTATGAGCTCCCTCAATGATAGCTCATTGAGGGAGCCCATATAATCACCTGTGTAGGCTTTGTGAGCCAGTCTTAAGTTGACTGGACTGCTAGCAGCACTGTTTGTAGCTGCTCCTGTAATATCGTTATTGTAAATAAATATTGGTGTGGTGACGGAACTCCTGCCTCCCGTGGATTACTACATGACCTCTTCGAAAAACTCTATTAAGTTAGTGAGACACGACCTCCCCTTCACAAAACCGTGCTGCCTCTCACTAATACGTCCATTTGCTTCCAAATGGGAGTAGATCCTGTCTTTTTGGATCTCAATGTAACCCAGGCTATCTGCACACCCTTCTCCAGACTCAACATCCACCAATTCTTTCTCTTTGGTGAATACTGATGCAAAGTATTCATTTAGTACCTCGCCCATTTCCTCTGGCTCCACACATAGATTCCCTTGCCTATCCTTCAGTGGGCCAACCCTTTCCCTGGCTACCCTCTTGCTTTTTATGTACATGTAAAAAGCCTTGGGATTTTCCTTAACCATATTTGCCAATGACTTTTTGTGACTTCTTCTAGTCCTCCTGACTCCTTGCTTAAGTTCCTTCCTACTTTCCTTATATTCCACACATGCTTTGTCTGTTCCCAGCCTTCTAGCCCTCACAAATGCCTCTCTTTTTCTTTTGACAATAGGCCGACAATATCCCGTTATCCAAGGGTCCCGAAATTTTCCGTATTTATCCTTCTTCCGCACAGGAACATGTCGGTCCTGAATTTCTTTCAACTGACATTTGAAAGCCTCCCACATGTCAGATGTTGATTTACCCTCAAACATCCTCCCCCAATCTAGGTTCTTCAGTTCCGCCGATTATTGTTATAATTAGCCTTCCCCCAATTTAGCACATTCACTGTAGGACCACTCTTATCCTTGTCCACCAGCACTTTAAAACTTACTGAATTGTGGTCACTGTTCCCGAAATGCTCCCCTCCTGAAACTTCTACCACCTGGCCAGGCTTATTCCCCAATACCAGGTCCAGCACAGCCCCTTCTATAGTTGGACTGTCTACATATTGTTTTAATAAGCCCTCCTGGATGCTCCTTACAAACTCTGCCCCGTCCAGGCCCCTAGCACTAAGTGAGTCCCAGTCAATATTGGGGAAGTTGAAGTCTCCATCACAACAACCCTGTTGTTTTTACTCTTTTCCAAAATCTGTCCACCTATCTTCTGGCAGTTGGGAGGCCTGTAGTAAACCCCCAACATTGTGACTGCACCCTTTTTTTTTAACAGACAATTTTAGTGAGGTATTTTTGGCATTGTAAACAGTAACAATATACATTAGTGTGCAGTTACCAATTACAAAAAACATAGTGCAAATAACAGTACCACTCTCGCAAATAGACCCGCCTATTCTTCCCCCCAACTCTACACTATTCTACCCCCCGCTGACGATCAGTTCCCCGCGAAGAAGTCGATGAATGGTTGCCACCTCCGAGCGAACCCCGATAGTGATCCTCGTAAGGCGAACTTGATTTTTTTCCAAGCCGAGAAAGCTTGCCATGACTGACAGCCATACTTCGGACCTTGGGGGCTTTGAGTCCCTCCAGGTCAACAGTATTCGTCACCAGGCTATCAGGGAAGCAAAGGCCACAACGTCGGCCTCTATCCTCTCCTGTACTCCCGGGTCTTCCGTCACCCCAAAAATTGCCACCTCTGGACTCATCGCCACCCTTGTTTTCAGTACCTGGGATATGACGTCCGCAAATCCCTGCCAGTATCCCTTGAGTTTTGGACATGCCCAGAACATGTGGACATGGTTCACTGGTCCTCCCCCACATCTAGCACACTTGTCCTCCAGCCCAAAGAATTTGCTCAACCGGGCCACCGTCATGTGGGCCCGGTGAACCACCTTGAACTGAATCAGGCCGAGCCTGGCACATGTTGCGGTTGCATTTACCCTCCTCAGAGCGTCTGCCCATACGCCTCCCTCCAACTCCCCACCAAGCTCCTCCTCCCACTTAAGTTTCAGTTCCTCAGTCCCTGTGTCCTCCGCTCCCCTAAGCTCCTTATAAATATCCGAGACTCTCCCCTCTCCTACCTCACCCCTGGAAATTACCCTGTCCTGGATTCCCCTTGGTGGAAGGCGTGGAAAGGACGGGACCTGTCTAAGTACAAAATCCCGCACCTGCAAGTACCGAAAGTCATTCCCCCTCGCCAGCCCGAACTTCTCCTCCAGTGCCCTCATGTTCGCGAAGCTCCCTTCCAGGAACAAGTTGTCCATCCTTCCCACCCCCGCCCTCCGCCACGCTCGAAACCCGCCATCCATCTTCCCCGGGACAAATCGGTGGTTGTCACATATTGGGGACCAGACCGATGCTCCCAATCCACCCGCATGCTTCCTCCATTGGCACCAAATCTGCAAAGTCGCCACCACTACAGGGCTGGTGGAATACCTGGCTGGCGGGAGCGGCAGGGGAGCCGTGACCAGGGCTGCCAAGCTGGTGCCTCTGCACGAAGCAGCCTCCACCCGCTCCCAAACCGACCCCGTACCCACCATCCATTTCCTTATCATGGCTATGTTAGCCGCCCAGTAGTAGTTGCTGGGGTTCGGCAATGCCAGCCCCCCCCCTCGCTACGGTTCCGTTCCAGCATCCCCCTCTTTACCCGCGGGGACTTCCCCGCCCAAACAAATCCAGGATGATTTTATTGATTCTTTTAAAGAAGGACCGCGGAATGAAAATAGGGAGACACTGAAAAACAAACAAGAACCGCGGGAGGATCGTCATCTTCACCGTCTGTACTCTCCCCGCTAGTGACAGCGGGAGTGCATCCCACCTCCAAAACTCACTCCTCATTTGCGCCACCAGCCTGGACAAGTTCAACTTATGCATTTTGCCCCAGTCACGTGCCACTTGTATCCACAGTTACTTAAACCTTTCCCCAACCAGCCTAAATGGTAGCTCCCTCAGCCTATTCTCCTGACCCCTCGCCTGTACCACAAACATCTCGCTTTTTGCCATGTTCAACTTGTAGCCCGAAAACCGGCCAAACTCCCCAAGGATTTCCATAATCCCGTCCATCCCTGCCGCTGGATCTGACACATACAAAAGCAGGTCATCCGCGTAGAGGGAGACCTTGTGTTCTATCCCCCCCCCCCCCCCGACCATTCCCTTCCATCCCCTTGCCGCTCTCAGAGCAATTGCCAGCGGTTCTATGGCCAACGCAAACAGCAGTGGAGAGAGGTATCCCGCGGTATAATCTAAAATACTCCGATATCGTCCTGTTCATCCTTACACTAGCCTCTGGGGCCTGATATAGCAGTTTAACCCAGTCCACAAAGCCCTCTCCAAACTCAAACCGTCCCAGCACCTCCCATAAATAATCCCACTCCACCCGGTCAAAAGCCTTTTCGGCATCCATTGCCACCACCAACTCCACCTCTCTGCCCATCGGGGGCATCATATTCACATATTGTAACCTTCTTAGATTGGCTACTAGCTGCCTGCCCTTAACAAACCCCGTTTGGTCCTCCACAATCAAGTCCGGTACACAGTCTTCGATTCTGGACGGCAGGATCTTGGCCAGCAGTTTAGCGTCTACATTAATCAGGGAGATTGGCCTATAGGACCCACAGACCTCCGGATCCTTAATCCGTTTTAATATCAGCGAGACTGCACCCTTCGTATTCCTGGTCTCTACCCATATAGCCTCGCTGCCCTCTGAGGTGTCCTCCTGTAGAAACGCTGTGGTGGCCACGTCCCGATTCCAAAATGGACATTCGCAAAGAGTACAGGGAAAATTGGACAGTACTAGGAAAACAAGCAGGTGCAAGGTTTGCCTGTGGATTGGAACTTGCAGATCCCAGACAGAACTGATACTACCAGCCATTAGCATAGTAATGAGCTATCTCCGGGGACAAAAGAGAAACATTTAAGCAATCGGTACCAGGGCAGACTTCCCGGCGCCAGTGGAGACTAAAACAAAGACAGGCCAACGGTTATCTAGGGATGCCCAGTGATCGAGGAACGACCCCTTTATTGGAGAGAATCAATACAAATGATTGGGACATGGTCCAATTAATTGGGACCAAGTTCAGGAACCACCCAGAAGGTTCCCTTTGGGGTATAAAGAAGAGTCCTCAAGGTCAGAGCGCTCTCTTCTTCTTCACCTTCACCTTGGCCTTGGCTCTCAGCGACGAGAGGCCCTCCAAGCTCCTGGTTTAGCTCACTGGGCTAAATCGCTGGCTTTTAAAGCAGACCAAGCAGGCCAGCAGCATGGTTTGATTCCTGTACCAGCCTCCCCGGACAGGCGCCGGAATGTGGTGACTAAGGGCTTTTCACAGTAACTTCATTGAAGCCTACTCGTGACAATAAGCAATTTTCATTTCATTTCATTTTTCATTTTCAAGCACCAGCCAAGTAAGTCTAAGGTCAATGCACGCTACAAGATAGGCGCTCCTAGCTACTATTCTATACCAGTTCGAAGCCAGCAGTATCAGAACCTGACAACGGCCATTGTTCCTCTGACTGAGTGGGCGCCCGAAGCTAAGTATAGGCTTTTAGTAGTAGTTGTAGTTTAGTGAGTAGAGTTTGTGCATGAGTAATAATTGACTGTGTGTAAATAAATGTGCATTGATTTCAAACTTACTAACTGGTGTATCGAGTCATTGATCAGTATTCGGTTTTGAACCTTGTGCTGGTATCAGAAAGATACCTGCCGACTCTTGAACAAAGGTAATAAAAACAGAGCAAATTAAGGAAAGCATAACAAGCAACACCTCTCTATCCCGCCTGAAACATCTAAATCCTGGAACGTTTAGCTGCCAATCCTGTCCTTCCCTCAACCAGGTCTCTGTAATGGCAACAACATTATAGTTCCAAGTACTAATCCAAGCTCTAAGTTCATCTGCCTTACCCGTAATACTTCTTGCATTAAAACATATGCACTTCAGGCCACCACGCCCGTTGTTTTCAGCAACATCTCCCTGTCTGCTCTTCCTCAGAGTCATACTGGCCCTATTCCCTCATTCTCCTTCAATGCTTTCTGACCTATTGCTCGGGTACCCAACCCCCTGCCATACTAGTTTGAACCGTCCCGTGTGACACTAGCAAACCTCGCGGCCAGGATATTTATGCATCTCCAGGATGGCATGGAGGACGAGCCTGGGGAGGACCCGCCGCAGGAGGAGCTTGGGAAGGGAGGAGAGGCGGCAATGGCGGCAGCGAGTGTTCATGCCCAGAGGACCAGGGAGGCTCTCATTTTTGCATGCTTCAGATAGAACAGGGTTTCATATCCTATCACATCGCTCACCCCACCCCGAAGCCGCCTGCAGCGCCTGCTAACATCTCCATTATCACCCCCACCCGTCACTGACCATCCCAATCTCGCACCCCTATCTGTCCCACCCATCTCTCTCTCACTCCCTGACCCTCCCTCACCCCCCCCCCCCCCCCCCCCCCCACTACCCCATCTCACACTCTTCCACCCTCCCAGGGTGCAGTACCGGTCCAGGGTCATGGGCCTTGGTTGGCAGTGTAAGTGGGTCAACATACAAGGCAGGAGAGTGATGGTAACCGGCAGTGAAGTGAGCTCTGGTGCTCCCTCAGTCAATGCCAAAGTCTGACTCCTGTCTGTCTGCTACCAGCGCGCTCACACCCATCCTGTGCAGTGGGTCCGCATCCGGGTCTCCTGCAAGTGCTTCACTGCGCACGGGGTACAGGGAGTTTGGGGAAGGTGATGAGGGTCAATGGGGGTGGCGTCAGCCCGCCATTTGGAATATTATGCCAAAGGCATCGCGGGTATCATGTGTAACAGGTTTTTATTGTTCAACACTCTCATTGTCCCTAACTACCGATGGTGCCTCCACCCCCCCGGCTCACTCAGTGATCTGCAAGCTTCCTAACCTTACGCATCCTGTCGCTATGTCTAGGTGCGTCCCCAGGATGCACATTGTAAATGGAGGCCCCCTGCTGCCTTCCGCGCCCCATCCTGTTCTGCCCCCTACCTTGAGGCGTGCCGCTGGCAGGTGGGGAGGGGGATTCGAGTGCAGTGGAGACCACCATGATCTCCCTGATGGAAGCGTGCCTCCAGTATTTCCTCCTCCCGGATGGTGCCTGTGGAAGCCTGGGGATTGCTATGGGGCTGAGGGGCGGCTGGAGTGATCTCTAGTGGTCCCTGAGTCATCTGGCCCGGCTGCCCCAGTACCTCCCCAATATCTGCCCCATAGCTTGACGCCCTCAGCGATGTTCCTCAGTGACTGACAATGCTCTGCAGTGCCTGGGCAATGTCCACCTGTGTCTGGGACACATCCCCCAGTGACTGGGACATGTTGTCAAGGCCCTCAGCCATGGTTGCCACTGACTTAGTTGTGCCTTGGGAACCACACAATGGTGCAAACATCATGCTGCAAGCCTTCCACTGCAGTCTCCACCCAGCAGTGTTGGCCTCTGTGCTATGCATCGCAGGTGCCATCTCCTGTGCCCTTAGTCTCTGGGACTCCTCCAATCAGCTGTGCACATGTTGGAGTGTCGCTGACATCTCCTACTGAATCTCACAGCCTTGTCCTAGCATCTACATCAGCCACGGAATAACCTGGTCCAGAGGCTCAGCTGTGTCCTGGGGTCCAGCAGACATCCGACTGCTGACCCTCTTGGATGTTCCTGCCTCTGCCCGATGTGCATCTGCAACTGTGTGGTGCCCACCAGTTTGTGCCCCAGGAGCCCGTCCACTAAGGTCACCCACCGAGGTGTGTGTCTCTGCGCTGGTGGAAGGTGCAGGTGATAACTGTGACACATCACCGGAGCTGTCCACCGAGGTGGTCTCTTGGATGGCAGCGGGGTGGTTGCCGGGTGTGGGAGGCACGCCGGATAGGCCGGCCCCGTCAGGTGGAGGTCCTGGCGGAGGAAGGACATGTGGTCAATGAGAGGGAAGGGACAATCCGTCGGACATGCATGACCCATCTGAGATGGGTGCAGTGGGTCCTCACCTCCTTTGCGGCAGAAGCCAATCTCGTTGTCGGTAACTGCTCTATCTTCGGTCAGCCCCACGATATTCAGGGCCTGTTCCTCGTGGGGGATGAGGACCCTGATGTTTGGCACCCTAACCCATCTCGGCCCACTCCCGTTGAATATGGGCCAGCTTCTCCTGTGGGGACAGTGAGAGGACATTGTGAGCCACATGCTTGGTGCACTGTGGGGGGGGGGGGGGGGGGGGGGGGGGGGAGTCTGTGGCCTGTATGGGCAGTGCTGCCCCGCATGGAAGGGTATCTTCTGACCACATATTTACTCCATTCAAGATTGCCTATTTCCACCTCTGCAACATTACCAATTGCCACCCTGGTTCAGTTAATCAGCTGCTTAATTCCTCATCCAGGCCTTCATCGCCTCTTCGATATGGACAGCAATTTGCTGCCCACAATCTAATTTGCGGCAAATCCCACTCACTCGGCACCCATGGTACTCGCTGTCCTCCATTGGCTCCGAGTCCCACAAACCTCAATTTTAAAGTTTACAGCATTGTTTTGAAATCTCTGCATAGCTTGGCCCCTCCCTCCCTGCCTCTGTAGTCTCTGCCAGCCCTGCAACCTTCCGGGAACTCTGTGCTCCATGCATTCTAACCTTGTTGGAACCAACAATTCTACGGACACGTGTTTGTAGGATTAGAATAGCGGTTTTAATATACTCACAACAGAACCAGCCGGTTAGCCATTGAACTTTTGGTGAACTGGCCGGCTGACCATGTGGCACTGATCTTTATACAGCAGCTCCGGGGGAGGAGTCCTGGGCGGAACCAAGGGAGAAGCCCAGTACAATTCTCGAGCATTCCCAGAGCTACTCCCCCTGTGGTCAGGTAGTCCAACTGCACTTACAATATAGGCACATGTATATACAGATTATAATCCGGTGTGAATCACATTCACCACAACTCTTGTGCGTGCCCAGTTGTGATCATTCCTCCACTGCCAGCCATACCTTCAGTTGCCTGGGCCAGTGGTTCTCAAGCAGGGGTCCTCAAGAAAATACAAAATGTAAGCCAGGAGGCAAGAGTGGAGTGGCACTGCCGCATGGGTAGTATAGACTGGGCTGGATGGCTCACCGAGGGGAAGTGCAGATGGAGAGGTGGACTCTGCACAGAGAAGTAGAACACCCAACTCACTGATCTCTGTAAGTAAAGAGTATAACACGCTTTACATGCAGCATATTAATATGATAATTCAGCTGGGAATTTGTGTTTACCAATCCTATTGGAAAGGGATCTTTGAAGGAAAAGAAGTTTCAGGACTAAAGGCCAAGGTCCTATAATTCCCTTCCTAAATCCCTCGGCCTCTCTCCTCCTTTTAATAGGCTCCCCAGCCCTTGATCCGTCTGCACTGATATCTCCTCATGTCAAATTTTGCTGATAACATTCCCACGAAAAGCCTTGAATCATTTTACTGTGTTAATGGTGCTATAAAAAGCAAGTTGTTGTTGTTGATCGGAAGTATACTGCTGAAGCCTCTCCCAAGCCAATTGGCCCAGTTTCGAGGGGCTAATCGCTCAATACCAGCTCCGCTGGGTGGGACATTTGTTTGTATGGCTGATACCAGCATCCCGAAGCAACTGCTGTATTCGGAACTCAGTCTCAGCAGGAGACAGACAGGCGGCAGAAGGCGGGCATTTGGCGTATCAAGTCTGCACCGACCTTTTGAATGACACCCTACATAGGCCCAATACCCTGTCCTATTCCTGCAACCCCAACCAATTTAGCATGACCAATCCTCCTGATGGAACCATCAATTCACCAGACAGGTGTTTCCGATATGAATATAGGCTTTAATCTACTTACTACAGAGCCAGCCTGTTACCCGTTGATGAACTCTCAGTGAACTGCAGGCTGACTCTGGACAAGGGTATTTATATAGCAGCACAAGGGGGAGGAGTTGTGGGCGGAGCCAAGGGTGGAGCCCTGTACAAGCTCCTGAGCATTCCCAGAGCTACTCCCCCTAGTGGTTGGGTAACGCTACTGCGCTTACAAAGATACAGTGTGAATTATCATGTTACATTCACCACATTCACCCCCTGCAAAAAAATCAGGTCCGGCGGGGGTGGTGGTTTACAAAGTCAGTCTGTCCGGTGGTCGAACTGTCCGCTGTGATCTGCGGAGCACCGGGGTTGCAGCCTCTTGCGGTGGCTGGATGGGTGTCGTGTGCTGGGGTACGATGGCAGACTCCAGGGAGGGTTGTATCCGAGCTTCATACTCTCCTGGTTCGACCGGGGACTGGGGGCTGGCCGGCGCGGGTGCACGGAACTGGTGGGGCGAGCTCGTGGGCTTGGGAGCGCGAGGGGGCGGCAGCATGGGGTGTAGGTTTGAGGGCACCTTCTGTGGGGGTAGAGGGGGTGCTGGATCTGGCGGGTGCCAGATCCCGGAGGGATACAGTGTCCTGACGGCCGTCAGGGAACTCGACGAATGCGTACTGGGGGTTGGAGTGGAGCAGGCGCACCTTTTCAACAAGGGGGTCGGTTTTGTGCGCCCTGACGTGTTTCCTCAGAAGTACGGGGCCCGGTGTCCTCAGTCATGCTGGAAGTGAGACCCCCCGTGGTAGTGCCCCTGGAAAAAAATGAAGTGCCTCTTGTGAGGGGTCTGATTGGTCGCTGTGCACAAAAGGGACCTAATAGCGTGGAGCGCGTCTGGGAGGACGTCCTGCCACTGGGAGACTTGGAGCTTTCTAGACCGGAGGGTCAGTAGGACGGTCTTCCAGACCGTCGCGTTCTCCCTCTCCACCTGCCCGTTCCCCCTGGGGTTACAGCTGGTAGTCCTGCTCAAGGCGATGCCCTTGTCGAGCAGGTACTGACGCAGCTCGTCGCTCATGAAGGACGAACCCCAGTCGCTGTGTACGTAGCTGGGGAAACCAAACAGGGTGAAGATGCTATGCAGGGCCCTAATGACTGTGTGGGAGGTCATGTCGGGGCACGGGATAGCAAATGGGAAACGGGAGAACTCATCTATGATGTTTAGAAAGTAAACGTTCTTGTTAGTTGAGGGGAGTGGCCCTTTGAAATCAATCGCGAGGCGTTCAAAGGGCCGGGAAGCCTTGACCAGGTGGGCCCTGTCTGGTCTATAGAAGTGCGGTTTGCACTCCGCACAGATCGGGCAGTCCCTGGTGACCGCTTTTGGAGACCTCGTTGGAGAAAGGCAGGTTTCGGGCTCTGATGTAGTGGGCGAGCCGGGTGACCCCCGGGTGGCAGAGGTCATTGTGGATGACTTTCAATCGGTCAATCTGCGCGCTGGCGCATGTCCCGCGGGATAGGGCATCCGAGGGCTCGTTGAGCTTCCCGGGTCGATATTTGATATCGTAATTGTAGGTGGAGAGTTCGATCCTCCACCTCAGAATTTTTTCGTTTTTAATTTTGCCCCTTTGCGAGTTGCCAAACATGAAGGCAACCGATCTTTGGTCGGTGATGAGGGTGAACCTCCTACCTGCGAGGTAGTGCCTCCAGTAACGAATAGCCTCCACAATGGCTTGTGCTTCTTTCTCGACTGATGAGTGTCGGAGTTCTGAAGCGGAGAGGGTACGGGAGAAAAATGCAACTGGTCTCCCTGCCTGATTAAATGTGGCTGCTAGAGCTACCTCTGAGGCGTCGCTCTCAACCTGGAATGGAGTGGATTCATCCACCGTCCGCATGACCACTTTGGCGATGTCCTCCTTGATGCCGTCAAAGGCCTCGCGTGCCTCGGCTGACAGGGGAAATCGTGTGGCCCTAAAGAGTGGGCGGGCAGCACGGTAGCATGGTGGTTAGCGTAAATGCTTCACAGCTCCAGGGTCCCAGGTTCAGTTCCCGGCTGGGTCACTGTCTGTGCGGAGTCTGCACGTCCTCCCCGTGTGTGCGTGGGATTCCTCCGGGTGCTCCGGTTTCCTCCCACAGTCCAAAGATATGCGGGTTAGGTGGATTGGCCATGCTAAATTGCCCGTAGTGTCCTAAAAAGTAACGTTAAGGGGGGGTTGTTGGGTTACGGGTATAGGGTGGATACGTGGGTTTGAGTGGGGTAGTCATTGCTCGGCACAACATCGAGGGCCGAAGGGCCTGTTCTGTGCTGTACTGTTCTATGTTCTATGTCCGCATATTGAGGGACCCACTGGGCGTAGGAGGAGAAGAAGCCCAAGCACCGTTTGAGGGCCTTGGGGCAATGGGGGAGGGGGAGTTCTATGAGGGGGCGCATACGGTCCGGGTCTGGGCCCAGGACTCAGTTTTCCACGACATAGCCGACGATGGCTAGTCTGGTTGTGCGGAAAACGCATTTATCCTTGTTATACGTGAGATTAAGTTTCTGTGCCGTCTGGAGAAAACGGTGGAGGTTGGCATCGTGGTCCTGCTGGTCATAGCCGCAGATGGTGACATTGTCCAAGTACGGAAACGTGGCCCGCAGTCCGTACTGGTCCACCATTCGGTCCATTGTTCGTTGGAACACTGAGACCCCATTAGTGACGCCTAAAGGGACCCGGAGGAAATGGAAGAGGCAGCCATCAGCCTCGAATGCCGTGTAGTGGCGGTCCTCCGGGCGGATTGGGAGCTGGTGGTATGCAGACTTCAGATCCACCGTGGAAAAGAGCCGGTACTGGGTGATCTGGTTTACCATGTCTGCGATCCTGGGGAGGGGATACGCGTCGAGGAGCGTAAATCTATTTATGGTCTGAATATAGTCGACAACCATGCGGAATTTTTCCCCGGCCTTAACGACCACCACCTGAGCTCTCCAGGGACTATTGCTGGCCTCTATAATCCCCTCACTGAGAAGCCTTCAACCTCTGTTCTGATAAATACCCTATCCTGCAGGCTGTATCGCCTGCTACGAGTGGCTACGGGTTTACAGTCTTTTGTGAGATTGGCGAAGAGAGGAGGGGGGGATTCGCAGCGTAGCGAGGCTGCAGATAGTGAGTGGGGGCAGGGGCCCGCCGAAGCTGAGGGTGAGGCTCTTAAGGTTACATTGAAAGTCTAGGCCTAATAAGAGTGGCGCGCAGAGGTCGGGCAAAACGTAGAGTTTGAATTTTGAGTAGCTAGTGCCTCGGATTGTGAGTGTCGTGGCGGTGCGCCCCTGGATCTGGACAGAATGGGAGCCTGAAGCCAGCGAGATAGTTTGCTGCACGGGGAAAATGGGGAGCGAACAGCGTCTTACCAGGTCTTGATGTATGAAGCTCTCAGTGCTCCCGGAGTCGAAGAGGCATGGCGTTTTGTACCCGTTGATTTGGACCTCTGCCATCGAATTTCGCAGATGCTTCGGGCGTGATTGGTCCACGGTGACTGCGCTGAATTGCGGGTAGTCGGCGGCTCGATCAGCTGTGCTGTAGTGGCCCCGTGATGACTGCCCTCTGAGTTCATAGTCGTACTCTTCCGATGAGTTGTCCGAGTGTGGAGATGCAGGTCGGGCCCGTGGATCGCACATGGCTGGTGGTGAGGAAGATGGCGTCCAAGATGGTGGCCCCCATGAGTCGCACGTGGCCGGCCGCGTGGTGGAGGTTTGCTAAGATGGCGGCCCCCATGGATCGCACGTGGCGGGAGGGGGCCGAGTCGGGGAAAAGGCCAGAGCGTTTCAGGCCACGCGGGCCTGCGGGTGTGGGGAGCGGTTACTTCGTGCCGCTGGGGAGTTGGAAGCTGGGACCCTTTTAGCGAGGCACACTCTTGCGTAATGGCCTTTCCGCCCGCAGCTGCTGCAGGTCGCGTTGCGGGCCGGGCAGTGCTGCCGCGGGTGCTGATTCTGGCCACAGAAATGGCAGGCTGGAGCAGTATAGTGGCTGGCTGGGGCAGCATAGTGGCTGGCTGGGGCAGCATAGTGGCAGGCTGGGGCAGCATAGTGGCTGGCTGGGGCAGCATGGTGGCTGGGCGGCCGCGTAGCACAGGCCTGGGGGAGTCGCTGATCGGGGGCCCATGATTGGGTCGCGGGATCCACGGGGAACGAGTTAAGGCTGCGGAAGGAGACCTCCATCGTGGTCACAGCTTCCACAGTTGTTTCTAAGTCCTGGGCCCCCTTTTCCAGCAGTCATTGGCGCACATAATTAGAACTGAGGCCCGCTACAAAAACATCGCGTACAGCAAGTTCTCTGCTTTCAGCCGCGCTAACCGCTTGATAATTACAGTCATTGGACAAATTATTGAGTTCCCTTAAAAATTCGGCGAGTGATTCTGTAGGCTGCTGGCGGCGAGTGGTGAACACATGGCGTGCGTAAACTTCGTTAATGGGCCTTACATATATCTTATCGAGTACCGCTAGCGCTGCAGTATATGAACCGGCCGGGTTTAGTTGCGTAGAGATTCTATGGCTCACCCTCGCGTGCAGTAGACTTAACTTCTGTTCCTCTGTCGTTTCGGCTGAGCTCGCTTCTGCCAGGTAGGCCTTAAAGCACCACAGCCAGTGGGAGAAGATTTCTTTAGCCTCTGCATCCTGCGGGTCAAGTTCCAGGCGTCCAGGCTTGAGGGCTGATTCCATGATCGATATTGACTGTTCTTTAGTAGATTAAATTGATGGAACCATCAATTCACCAGATACGTGTTTTCTGATATGAATATAGGCTTTAATCTACTTACTACAGAGCCAGCCTGTTACCCGTTGATGAACTCTCAGTGAACTGCAGGCTGACTCTGGACAAGGGTATTTATACAGCAGCACAAGGGGGAGGAGTCATGGGCGGAGCCAAGGATGGAGCCCTGTACAAGCTCCTGAGCATTTCCAGAGCTACTCCCCTAGTGGTCGGGTAACGCTACTGCGCTTACAAAGATACAGTGTGAATTACCATGTTACATTCACCACACCTCCTAACTTGCATATCTTTGGATTGTGGGAGGAAACCGGAGCATCCGGAGGAAACCCACGCAGGCACAGGGAGAAATTGCAAACTCTACACAGTCACCCGAGGTCAGATTCGAACCCGGATCCTTGGCGCTAACCACTGTGCCACCGTGCTGCCCTAAATCTGACCCACATGTAGCAGAGTCTGCAGATCGCGCATTGGACTTAACAACCATCTCAGAGACCATCGAACCGGAGTGTAAGTCGCCCTCGATCATGAGAGTATGCCTCAGAAGAAAGAATGCTGTGGATCAAATAGCTAAACATACACAGAATGCCAGTAAAGAACATGGGATAAGACACCCTCTACCTTTTCAACTAAGACAACAGTGCGCATCAGAGCATTTGACCACTGGGGTATCTGGAACTGATTAAGATGAATCTCAGTCCCTAATAATATAATAATCTTTATTATTGTCACAAGTATGCTTACATTTAAAAAAATATATTTTTATTCCTCTTTTTCACATTTTCCCCCAAATTTACACCCAACAATAAACAATAATCAGTAATGAATGAAATGTCAATCCCCACATCACTAACCACGATCCCATCCTCCCACCAAACCCTCAAACATTAGCCCGTATATTAACATAAACCAATGACAAAATGGAATCACCATAGTCACCATTAACACATACAGTCCCTCTCCCCCCAACCCTCCCAGCACCACCACCCCCTAATGTTCGTGTAATCCAATACTCAAAGGTGCATATTGAATAATGCCCATGAATTGTAGAACTCCTCCATCCTTCCCCTCAGTTCAAATTTGACCTTTGTTGTTCTATATATTTATCTTGGTGAACCACAAGCCTTTCCCTTATATCGATCAAATGACCACACAACCAATTAGTTAGTTCAAAAGATGGTTTATTTACATACACAAGAGTTATCTCAACATGCAAACACAATATCTACTACGAGTTAAACTACACCTATCAGCTACAATAACCTATACTTAACTTCAGGTGACCGGCACTGTGCAAATGGATACGGCCTTTATCTGGATTTCACTTGGCTGGTTCGAAGAAAGTGGCTCTGTCTCTGCTGGGCTCATCCCCCCCCCCCCCCCCCCCCCCCCCCAACCCCCACGCAACATTCACACACATCTTCTACCACCTCAAAGAGCCGGCTCTGCTCTATATACCACCTTCAGCTGTATCAGCCCCAACCTCGCACATGAGGTGGAGTCGTTCACGTTCCTGGGCACCTCATACCAGAGCCCCTCCTCCAAATACAAGTATGCTTACATTAACACTACAATGAAGTTACTGTGAAAAATCCCCTCATCGCCTGTTGGGGTACAGTGAGGGAGAATTCAAAATGTCCAATTCACTGAACAAGCATGTCTTTCGGGACTGGTGAGAGGAAACCGGAGCACCCGGAGGAAACCCGCATGGGAAGAACGTGCAGACTCCGCATGAACAGTGACCCAAGCCAGGAATCGATCCTGGAATCCTGGGGGCTGTGAAGCAACAGTGCTAACCACTGTGCTACCAGGCCTACCACCAATATCAAGCTGGAGTAGATCTCTATCAGAACACCCAAGAATAGATATAACTGAACATACATTCTAGTCCGAATTCTGAGATTCCATCTTACCACTCTTGGTCACTCCCCATTACATTGCACATGGTTAGCCCACTCTCTAGGATGGTGAGTGGAGCACAATAGATCCTCCAAGGAAACCCATTGTAGCATCAGCACAGAAAATAAGTCCAAAAAATGTAACAAAATAGAATGGAAATAGGATCAGGAAAAGGGGAACATTTTTCACAGTTTAGCAAAGAGATGGTACAGATTATATACTGAGAACAGAAGCAAAAGCAGCCAGCAATATAACCTCTTGATGAAGTCCGCACATTATCCAACAATTATACAAGATTATGACCAATTTCAAGTTATTTGGTCCAACGGAAAACCTCAAAACAGTTGCTTTAATTCTATCCATGATAACAGCTCCAGGGTTAAGCAGAGGTGCACCAGTAAAAGATTATCAGAGTTAGAAGGAGATGGATAAACTGCTGGATTGTGGTCAAGATCAATGATGAGAACCAAGGATAATTGATGTACTAAGAAGTTAGAATTCAGTGGAGGAATTCTGATTACCTCAGTGGAAAGCAGAATGTGAATGTTGGCAGAACCTTGTGATTGAATTGCTACAATCGCTCTTCATGGACTGTGCCTGAGAGCTTGATATGGATAAACAGGTTATGTTGCTGACTGCTTTTGCTTCCCTTCCAGTGATAGCAGATCCCTGTGCACGCCACCTTGCATTTCAAATTGAGTTTAAGTTATTCCCATGTTGTCTCATTAAGCACTTATAACTTCATACCAGACTGCAGTTATGCTACCCTCATGAAAAATTAAAATGATGGGAAATTAAACTTCATTTGGTTGGGATTCACATTCTTAGTTTGCGTCCAGTTTGTTCGCATCTGAGACTGATTTAATTTATTTTTTCATGCGGACGTCACTGACAAGGCAAGCATTTGTTTCCCATCCCTAATAGCCCTCAAATTGAGTGGCTTGCTCGGCCTTTTCAGGGGGCACGCAAGGGGCAACTGCATTGCCGTGGATCCTGAGTTACATGTAGGCCAGACCAGGCAAGGGTGGCAGATTTCCTTCCCTCATGGGCATTGGTGAAACAGGTGGGTTTTTACAACAGTCGATGAAAGTCAAGGTCACTGGGTCTAACTTTTTAATTCGAGGTTTTATTAATCAAATTTAAATTCCATCAGCTGCCATGGTGGAATTTTAACCCATACGTCCCCAGTCCATTCGTCTCGACCTCTGGATTACTAGTCCTGTGACACGACGTCAGAGTCTCCTCCATTTCCTTCGCTGCAAAACCAACATTATGGGGGGAAGGGGGGAAAGGAGTAGAACATTAGTAATTGGGGACTCAATAGTCAGGGGCACAGATAGGGGATTTTGTGGGAGCGAGAGAGACTCACGTTTGGTATGTTGCCTCCCAGGTGCAAGGGTACGTGATGTCTCGGATCGTGTTTTCCGGGTCCTTAAGGGGGAGGGGGAGCAGCCCCAAGTCGTAGTCCACATTGGCACCAACGACATAGGTAGGAAAGGGGACAAAGATGTCAGGCAGGCCTTTAGGGAGCTAGGATGGAAGATCAGAGCAAGAACAAACAGATTTGTTATCTCTGGGTTGTTGCCCGTGCCACATGATAGTGAGACGAGGAATAGGGAGAGAGAGCAATTAAACACGTGGCTACAGGGATGGTGCAGGCGGGAGGGATTCAGATTTCTGGATAACTGGGGCTCTTTCTGGGGAAGGTGTGACCTCTATAGACAGGATGGTCTACATCTGAACCTGAGGGGCACCAATATCCTGGGGGGGAGATTTGTTAGTGCTCTTTGGGGGGGTTTAAACTAATTCAGCAGGGGCATGGGAACCTGGATTGTAGTTTTGGGGTACGGGAGATTGAGCGTATAGAGGTCAGGAGCACAGATTTGACTTCGCAGGAGGGTGCCAGTGTTCAGGTAGGTGGTTTGAAGTGTGTCTACTTCAATGCCAGGTGTATACGAAATAAGGTAGGGGAACTGGCAGCATGGGTTGGTACCTGGGACTTCGATGTTGTGGCCATTTCAGAGACATGGATAGAGCAGGGACAGGAATGGTTGTTGCAGGTTCCGGGGTTTAGGTGTTTTAGTAAGCTCAGAGAAGGGGGCAAAAGAGGGGGAGGTGTGGCGCTGCTAGTCAAGGACAGTATTACGGTGGCGGAAAGGATGCTAGACGGGGACTCTTCTTCCGAGGTAGTATGGGCTGAGGTTAGAAACAGGAAAGGAGAGGTCACCCTGTTGGGAGTTTTCTATAGGCCACCTAATAGTTCTAGGGATGTAGAGGAAAGGATGGCGAAGATGATTCTGGAAAAGAGCGAAAGTAACAGGGTAGTTGTTATGGGAGACTTTAACTTTCCAAATATTGACTGGAAAAGATATAGTTCGAGTACATTAGATGGGTCGTTCTTTGTACAATGTGTGCAGGAGGGTTTCCTGACACAATATGTTGACAGGCCAACAAGAGGCGAGGCCACATTGGATTTGGTTTTGGGTAATGAACCAGGCCAGGTGTTAGATCTGGAGGTAGATGAGCACTTTGGAAACAGTGACCATAATTCGGTGACCTTTACATTAGTGATGGAAAGGGATAAGTATACCCCGCAGGGCAAGAGTTATAGCAGGGGGAAGGGCAATTATGATGCCATTAGACATGACTTAGGATGTGTAGGTTGGAGAAGTAGGCTGCAAGGGTTGGGCACACTGGATATGTGGAGCTTGTTCAAGGAACAGCTATTGCGTGTTCTTGATAAGTACGTACCAGTCAGGCAGGGAGGAATGGGTAGAGCGAGGGAACCGTGGTTTACCAAAGAAGTGGAATCTCTTGTTAAGAGGAAGAAGGAGGCCTATGTGAAGATGAGGCGTGAAGTTTCAGTTGGGGCGCTTGATAGTTACTAGGAAGCGAGGAAGGATCTAAAGAGAGAGCTAAGACGAGCAAGGAGGGGGACATGAGAAGTCTTTGGCAGGTAGGATCAAGGAAAACCCAAAAGCTTTCTATAGGTATGTCAGGAATAAAAGAATGACTAGGGTAAGAGTAGGGCCAGTCAAGGACAGTGGTGGGAAGTTGTGTGTGGAGGCTGAGGAGATAAGCGAGATACTAAATGAATACTTTTCGTCAGTATTCACTCAGGAAAAAGATAATGTTGTGGAGGAGAATGCTGAGACCCAGGCTATTAGAATAGATGGCATTGAGGTGCGTAGGGAAGAAGTGTTGGCAATTCTGGACAAGGTGAAAATAGATAAGTCCCCGGGGCCTGATGGGATTTATCCTAGGATTCTCTGGGAAGCCAGGGAAGAGATTGCTGAGCCTTTGGCTTTGATTTTTATGTCATCATTGGCTACAGGAATAGTGCCAGAGGACTGGAGGATAGCAAATGTGGTCCCTTTGTTCAAGAAGGGGAGTAGAGATAACCCCGGTAACTATAGGCCGGTGAGCCTCACGTCTGTTGTGGGTAAAGTCTTGGAGAGCATTATAAGAGATACGATTTATATTCATCTAGATAGGAATAATATGATTAGGGATAGTCAGCATGGTTTTGTGAAGGGTAGGTCATGCCTCACAAACCTTATCGAGTTCTTTGAGAAGGTGACTGAACAGGTAGACGAGGGTAGAGCAGTTGATGTGGTGTATATGGATTTCAGTAAAGCGTTTGATAAGGTTCCCCACGGTCGGCTATTGCAGAAAATACGGAGGCTGGGGATTGAGGGTGATTTAGAGATGTGGATCAGAAATTGGCTAGTTGAAAGAAGACAGAGGGTGGTGGTTGATGGCAAATGTTCAGAATGTAGTTCAGTTACGAGTGGCGTACCACAAGGATCTGTTCTGGGGCCGTTGCTGTTTGTCATTTTTATAAATGACCTAGAGGAGGGCGCAGAAGGTTGGGTGAGTAAATTTGCAGACGACACTAAAGTCGGTGGAGTTGTAGACAGTGTGGAAGGATGTTGCAGGTTATAGAGGGACATAGGGTAGCATGGTGGTTAGCATAAATGCTTCACAGCTCCAGGGTCCCAGGTTCGATTCCCGGCTGGGTCACTGTCTGTGTGGAGTCTGCACGTCCTCCCCCTGTGTGCGTGGGTTTCCTCCAGGTGCTCCGGTTTCCTCCCACAGTCCAAAGATGTGCGGGTTAGGTGGATTGGCCATGCTAAATTGCCCGTAGTGTCCTAATAAAAAGTAAGGTTAAGGGGGGGGGGGTTGTTGGGTTACGGGTATAGGGTGGATACGTGGGTTTGAGTAGGGTGATCATGGCTCGGCACAACATTGAGGGCCGAAGGGCCTGTTCTGTGCTGTACTGTTCTATAGATAAGCTGCAGAGCTGGGCTGAGAGGTGGCAAATGGAGTTTAATCTAGAGAAGTGTGAGGTGATTCACTTTGGAAAGAATAACAGGAATGCGGAATATTTTGCTAATGGTAAAATTCTTGGTAGTGTGGATGAGCAGAGGGATCTCGGTGTCCATGTACATAGATCCCTGAAGTTGCCACCCAGGTTGATAGGGTTGTGAAGAAGGCCTATGGTGTGGTGGCCTTTATTGGTAGAGGGATTGAGTTCCGGAGCCATGAGGTCATGTTGCAGCTGTACAAAACTCTGGTACGGCCGCATTTGGAGTATTGCGTACAGTTCTGGTCGCCTCATTATAGGAAGGACGTGGAAGCTTTGGAACGGGTGCAGAGGAGATTTACCAGGATGTTGCCTGTTATGGAGGGAAAATCTTATGAGGAAAGGCTGATGGACTTGAGGTTGTTTTTGTTAGAGAGAAGAAGGTTAAGAGGTGTCTTAATAGAGGCATACAAAATGATCAGAGGGTTAGATAGGGTGGACAGTGAGAGCCTTCTCCCGCGGATGGAGGTGGCTAGCATGAGGGGACATAGCCTTAAATTGAGGGGTAATAGATATAGGACAGATGTCAGAGGTAGGTTTTTTACGCAAAGAGTGGTGAGGCCGTGGAATGCCCTACCTGCAACAGTAGTGAACTCGCCAACATTGAGGGCATTTAAAAGTTTATTGGATAAGCATATGGATGATAATGGAATAGTGTAGGTTAGATGGCCTTTAGTTTTTGACTTCCCATGTCGGTGCAACATCGTGGGCCGAAGGGCCTGTACTGCGCTGTATCGTTCTATGTTCTATGTTCTATAACTGAAACAGCAGAAAGATCCTTTTTAAAATGTAAAGTACAAAATAGGACAAGCAGCCTGCATGGCCATGTATTATTGGGAGCAGGGGGGGAGGTGGGGGGCAGGGGGGGGGCAGGGGTGGAAATCCCTCCACTTGCTGGTCTGGAGCTGTAACCGAAGTCAGGGAGGTCGGCGAAAGCCTCCAAACTTACCTGGAACACTGGCTCCCCTGTCTGCAGCCTGGGGGCCCCATCCAAGCAGCCGGCCTGTTCCCAGCCCATTTCAGGGGTCTGGGAGGCCAAATTGGAAAATACCAGCTGACCTCCAATAATAGACCTTTAATTCATTGAATTGGCTTGCGTTTTGGCAGGAAGCACCCCCCCCCCCCCCCCCCAATCCCCTTCCCCTCCACCTCCACCCCTAATTCCCATCCCTATGCCGGGAAAGTGGCCCTGGGGGCATGATGGGGCTAGGGAGCTAGCAAGCTGGCCAACAGTGTGAAATTCCCATGAACCCGTGTGTCCACCTCCATCAGGACCTTAAATTCAGCCCATTGTCACTTGTCTAATTGACGCAGGGCCCAGATCCACTGTAGAGTGCAGTGTGCCAAAATGGCTCTCCAAATTACCGTAAGTTGTTGTATGAAAGGGTCTGCGTGCTGTGTCGGCTGTTTGCTGCTGATCCACAAAATCCAGCACGTTATGTTTGTCTATTTCAAAAATTAATGGTTTTTCCAACATTTTTCCCATTTCTTTTAGTTGCCAAAAGTGGGCTGTCCCATCCATTGGTGTAACTGTGCCACTGAGGAGATACTATTGTTATGAATACAGGATCCACAAAAATCTGCATTAAATCAGTGTTTTTCAAACTTTTTTTCACGGGACCCAATTTTACCAACTGGCCGACCTTTGCGACCCACGCCGGCTGACCCTCATAACCCATGCCGGCCGATCTTCATGACACACCATTTTTTTGCTACCTTTTATGCAACAGGTGAGCCTGCTTGGTCCTCCCAATCTCACTCCCATCAGGTTCACAGGAGGAGAGGGCAATGCGCATATCAGCTGCATAGTTCAGACAGTTCCTTTGTGCTGTCTTCACCTTTGTGAGGATTGAAAATCCAACCTCGCACATGTAGGTTTTTGTGAAGGACAACAGCAACAAAATGCTTGTTTTACTCAGCACTGGATACTCCTCAGAGACACTACTCCAGAATGCTGACAGCCTTATGGACTTGCGGCGTGTTTTTAATGTGCTATCACAGGTGAGGTGCAGAAGTTTAACCTCTTCATTTAGAGTCAGCCGTAATTTCATAAATGACTCCAGGATCTCAAACTCAAAAGGGTTTTTCACCAACCTCTTCTCTTTCAAAATCTGAAACTTCGCCGTGACCGATCGCACCACGACCCACCCGCGGGACGCAACCCGCAGTTTGAAAAGCCCTGTATTAAATGAAACTGCTTACTGATAATCAATGAACACGGCTGCCACAAATAAACTGTTACTTCATCCTCAAATATTTTTTTTAAATGGTAATTGCCACTCTGTTTCATTTCATTCTTTGGGATCATCCTCACTTTTGACGAAAGACAAAAGAAGTGTTTAAATTTCAGGGCACTTTAAAAATGAGGAACCTACATCAAAGGGAGTGAATGAATCAATAACCTTTAACTGCAGGGAGAATGAGTGCGGAGAGTGATCTACAAGCTTGTTGATATATATGGAGCCATGAGCAGAATTCAATGTGAGCTACAATTCCAATCTATTGAAAAATCATGAAATATGTCCATGGGAATGTAATAAAAACTCGTGCCACTCGTTTAAAACAGCTTGCAGTATATTGAAATGTCTAGTTCCCTTCTCTTTACAGGCCTGTCAGCAGCAAGTGTAGATTGATGTCTGATTTATTTTGTTTTGTTTATTACTTGCTTTCCATTGGGATGTTTAGTGTTCGGAGGATTTTCTTTTCTTTTAATTATACCAGCAGATCTCAAGGCAGTCCGAGGTTCTTCAGTTGCTGTGTGCGTTTGGCGGGGTAGTGGGGGTGAGGAGATAAGGGTGTAGAAGTTTTCAAGGGTGTTCTGGACAAATTCGGAAGGCAGTTTGGAGGAGATTTTAATTATCTTCATGGGGACGGGTGTGCAGAGGTAGCAGGAGAGCTTAATTCACAAAAGTAGCTTTTTGTTTAGCATGTGCAGTCGTCACCAAGCCAGGCAGTAGTTTTTGCAGTGGCTGGATGGTGGTCTCCGAACTCTCCACTGAGCTTTGTCTGCAGTGATGTGAGTCATTGACTGGGGTACAGCTGCAGTCTGAGTTCCAGGCAAGGCCCCACTTGTGCCGATTTGCTTCACAAAGGCCTTTGCGGAAATGGTTGAGGAGTGCCCAGTGTTGGGATGGCAGGTTGAAGCCAGGTGTGCGGACTATGGCATCCATGACGAGGAAGTGGTTTTCAGCGGTAGTGTGTTGATTCCATTCTTACTGCCACAGGGACTCCTACACAATGGTCTTAGCCCCACAGGTTGGTGTGATGAGAGGCGAGCAGCAGGTGGATTGATAAAGTCCTGTTTAGCGACAGGCTTGGGTTGATGTAAACATTCTCCAGAAGCTTTCAGTTTCGGTCTCCCTGTTTATGTGCGGGGTCAGTGGGGGGGGGGGGGGAGGGGGGGGGAGGGGGGGGGGGGGGGGAGGGGGGGGGGGGTCAGATGTTGCTCAGGACTGGAAGCCAGATGAGTTGGGTATTGTGGGCTGATGTTGGCCGAGCTGGGCCTGACCCATTTTCCAATCCCTCCTCTGAGGTCCTTTCTGGGTGCAGCCGCTGACCTCTCGCTGACCTCCTCTGACAAAAAGTTCCATCCTTAGATTGTCAGTCAGAAATCAGGCCCAGGGGACTTCCGGTTGCGGTGATGCGGAGCTAAGCCGCACGTTCGGCAGCTCCCGCTATCAAAGGACTTTCGGGCCTATTTTAGGGCCCCAAACGGCACTGTTTTGACGATTGCCGGTGGGGGAAGGTGCTTGGAGGAATATTCCCCGGAACTTATGTGCGCACCCGGAGTGCAAAGAAAAAGGCGGCAGCAGCTCCCCAGAAAAAGCGGGGGAAGGAGGACAAAATGGCGGCCGGCGGAGCACCCGATGATTGGAGGCAGTGGGCACAGGAGCATCAAGCTGCTCTCCTGCACTGTTTTGCGGAGCTGAAGACTGAGTTGCTGGACTCCCTGAATGCGACTACCAACAAGCTGCTTGAGACCCAGACAGCCCAGGGGGTGGCCATTCAGGAGTTGCAGCAGCAGCCCGCTGATCGTGAGGAGGAGGCCGTGGTCCACTTGGGGAAGGTGGAGATGCACGAGGCACTTCACAAAAGGTGGCAAGACCGCTTGGAGGAGCTGGACTTTCGCACGAGGCGGAAGAATTTGAGGATCCTGGGCCTTGCGGAGGGGCTGGAGGGGTCGGATCTGCCGTCCTATGTGGCCACGATGCTGAATTCGTTGGTGGGGGCTGGATCTTTCCATCTGCCCCTGGAGCTGAAGGGAGCCCACAGAGTGCTGGCCAGGAGGCCTAAGGCAAATGAACCCCCGCGGACGGTGCTGGTGCGGTTCCATCGATTCAGTGACCGGGAGTGTGTGCTGCGATGGGCCAAGAAGGAGAAGAGCAGCAAGTGGGAGAACTCGGTAGTGCGAATCTGCCATAACTGGAGTGCGGAGGTGGCTAAGCGGCGGGCCGGGTTTAACCGGATGAAGGCGTTGCTGCATGCCAAGCAGGTCAGATTTGGAATGCTGCAGCCTGCGCGTCTGTTACTACTTCGAGTCCCCGGAGGAGGCGTGGGCCTTTGTGCAGGCAGAGAAGCTGGACTCGAACTAGGGTTTGGGGGCTGTGGGGCCTTGTGTACTACTGTTATTGCTGTTTTTGCTGTTGCTGTTGTTGTAATTTTGATACGTTTTTTTCTATGCTGGTTCTTGCTCTGTTTCTGGGTGGTTCTGTTGGGTATGGTTTTGTGTTATGCGGGGGATGTTGGGTGTTTGTTTTTTTTTCTGTACGGGGCTGGGGGATGGGGTGGAGCTGGTATTTGGGAGCTGCGTCAGAAGGGTGGGGTGGGGCTGTGGTGGTATGATTAGCATAGCTGCCTGCCATTGGTGCAGAACACCGGCTTACCATTGGCCCTGGTCGATCATGTGCCTCTCGACCGATTGGTTGAGACCAGTCATGTGACGGCTCCCCGATTGGTCGAGATGCTGAGCTAACCCCGCCTCCAGGGCGGGGTACAAATACCCAGTACTCCCGGTGGACGTCCATATACCGTAATCGACCACAGGGCTAACATCTAGCTGATTAAAGCCATACTTTTGTACAGCAACTCGTCTCGCGTTCAATTGATGGTACATCAGGGGCAGTGTGAAAGCGCGGGCTTTCCTCTGGTTTCCCGCGCTGCGGGGCAGGAGGGGTGGAGCTGGCGGTGGTGGCGTGGTCTCTACTGGTTTTTTCCTGCACTGGAGCGGTGCCAAGGAGGAGTGGCATAAGGGGGGATGACCCCATGTCGGGAGGGGCAGGGTTTTGGCGGGAGTTGCCGGGGTCAGCAGAAGTCAGCTGGCTCACAGAAGTACCACGGAGGGTGCGTCGTGGCTAGGAGGGGTCCTAGCCTGGGGGGGGGGGGGGGGGGTACCAGGTTGCTGCTGGAATGGCCAGGAAGGAGCTGGTGTGGGCCGGGGGGGTTTTGTCATGGGGAACGGGTCGGGCGGGGTGTGCTGGCCAAGGGCGAGCAGTCGATGGGCTATGGCTAGTCGGCGGGGGAGGGGGGCGGGTTGCCCTCTGATCCGGCTGACCACCTGGAACGTGAGGGGGCTGAATGGGCCGGTTAAGCAGGCTAGGGTATTCTCTCATTTGAAGGGGCTGAAGGCGGACGTGGCTATGCTCCAGGAGACCCACCTGAAGGTGGCGGACCAGGTTCGTCTGAGGAAGGGGTGGGTGGGGCAGATTTTCCATTCAGGGTTAGGGTTAGATGCGAAGAACCAGGGGGTGGCGATTCTGGTGGGGATGAGGGTGGCGTTCGAGGCGTCTGAGGTGGTGGCGGACAAGGAGGGCAGGTTTGTTATGGTGAAGGTTAGGCTGCATGGAGAGAAGGTGGTGCTGGTAAACGTGTATGCCCCGAATTGGGATGACGCTGGATTTATGAGGCGTATGTTGGGCCCCATTCCGGACCTGGAGGCGGGGGGCCTGATCATGGGGGGAGACTTTAACACAGTGCTGGATCCCCCACTGGACCGGTCCAGTTCAAGGACGGGTAGGAGGCCGGCGGCGGCCAAGGTGCTGAGGGGGTTTATGGACCAGATGGGAGGGGTGGATCCCTGGAGGTATGGGAGGCCGAGGGCGCGGGAGTATTCCTTTTTCTCCCATGTGCATAGGGTTTAGGGCAGCACGGTGGCCTAGTGGTTAGCACAGCTGCCTCACGGCACTGAGGTCCCAGGTTCGATCCCGGCTCTGGGTCACTGTCCGTGTGGAGTTAGCACATTCTCCCCGTGTCTGTGTGGGTTTCGCCCCCACAACCCAAAAATGTGTAGAGTAGGTGGATTGGCCACGCTAAATTGCCCCTTAATTGGAAAAAATAATTGGGTAATCTAAATTTATAAAAAAAAAAAATGTGCATAGGGTTTACTCCCGAATAGATTTTTTTGTTCTGAGCAGAGGATTGATCCCGAGGGTGCAGGATGCAGAGTATTCGGCCATAGCAATTTCAGACCATGCTCCGCACTGGGTCGATCTGGAGATGGGGGAGCTGCGGGACCAGCGCCCACTGTGGCGTCTGGATGTGGGGTTGCTGGCTGATGAGGAGGTGTGTAGGAGGGTCCGGGGAAGTATTGAGGGGTACCTTGAGGCCAACGATACGGGGGAGGTCCGGGTGGGGATGGTTTGGGAGGCTCTGAAGGCAGTGATCCGGGGGGAGCTGATTTCCATCCGGGCCCATTGGGAAAGGAGGGAGAGGAGGGAGAGGGAGAGACTGGTGGGGGTGCTCCTAGATGTGGATAGGAGGTACGTGGAGGCCCCGGAGGAGGGATTGTTGGGGAAACGGCGTAGTTTGCAGGCCAAGTTCGACTTGCTGACCACCAGAAAGGTGGAGACACAGTGGAGGAAGGCGCAAGGCGCGGTTTATGAGTATGGGGAGAAGGCGAGCAAGATGCTAGCGCATCAGCTCCGCAGGTGGGATGCGGCTAGGGAAATTGGGGTGGGAGGGGGGGGGCTCGATATATGTGCTGTTACGGTCTTGGGGGTGTTATGCTTACTATGTTATTTTATTGTTGTTTTTTACTGTTTGTTGTTATATATTTTCTAAAAAATTTTCAATAAAAATTATTTTAAAAAAAAGAAATCAGGCCCAGGGGCTGCATGGTAGCTCAGTGGTTAGCACTGCTGCCTCGCAGCGCTGAAGACCCGGGTTCGATCCTGGCTCTGGGTCACTGTCCATGTGGAGTTTGCACATTCTCCCTCTGTCTATGTGGGTCTCACCCCCACAACCCAAAGATGTGCAGGGTAGGTGGATTGGCCATGCTAAATTGCCACTCAATTGGAAAATCAATTAATAGCAATTTTGAGAATTAAAGGTATGTAAATTTGTGGAAACATGACCATCATTCAGATGCTCAACAGCATAAAATAGTGTGACACACATTGAATTAAAGAATGCCAATGTCTTAGGTTTCATCTTAGACACATACCATATTAAGAATAAAACAAGTTACATTTTTGAAGATAATGGAGCAGAAATTGCACCCGCAGGAATGATCTGATATGTCCCAAATGAAGAAATAGCCCATTGACCCTCACTGCCTGTGGTCTTATACATGATCAATGATAACTTGGGTCATATACTGTAGAATGTCTGGAATCTGTGTAATGGTATCAGCACAGGATGCTAATGTTTTTAGGATAGAAGGCACTTCCTCATTATTGTTGAATTCTCTCCACACTTGAGTTCAAAGTTTTAACATTCCTCTTTAGCAAAAAAACAGGAAGTGAGTATCAGGTGGAACAGCCACCCTGTGTAGCTCTCGATTACTCCATGGTAGCAGCTTGGCGGAGCAGGTTGGCAAGGCTGTCTGTCAGGAAATGTTGTGAGCAAAGTTCAACGGCAAAAATGAAAAAGAATTGTGAAGGAATAACTAGGAAAATTGCAACTAGGCAGTATCCTAAACTGAACAGAGAATCATAGCATGGTGACCGCACAGGAGGAGGCTATTTGGCCTGTTCAGCCCCTTTAGCAAGACGCATTCCCCTGCCCTTGACCAATATACCTTCAATTTTTTCCTCTTCCAATTTGTTATACCCCCCCACAAGACCCACGGAGTCGACCTGGGAGATCAATCTCCCGGTGGGGCATACGGAATACGAGCGCCCCCACCTAAGGGCGAATACCCAACACGCACACCACGGCTGCACCTTAACACAGAGCAGCAATGTCGCACTGTTTCAAAAATGTTGCACTTCAGTAGACTCGACATGTTTGATATGAGTGTGGAAGACTGGGCTCAGTACGCAGAGCGTGGGCGCTATTTTTTCAGGATGAATGCTATTACTGGGGAAGTTCACCAGAAGATGAGTCTTTTGATCACCTATGGGACTCCCACTTTCAGCGTTATAAAGAGCCTACCCTACCCTCGGCCCCAGACTCCAAGACGTTGGACAAATTGGTGGCGCTCACAACGAACCACTATGACTCCAAGCTGTCAGTCATTGTCCAAAGATACCGACTCAATGTGGCCGAGAGAACCCTGGCAGAGTCTGCGACTGAGTTTCTGGCATGCTTGAGAGATCTCCCTCTCAGGAGAGAAGGGAGTCCAGGAGCTGGAGGGTACTACAGAGATGGAGGTAAATAGCATAGGGCACCCCCTTTCAGATGAGCGGCGCTCCCTAGGAACAGAACCTCTGGGGACCTGGCCCTTGCACGAACACCGTAAGGGCCAGCCATGCCCGTTGGCCAAGGGCCACTGCAGCCAGCCAAGATCTCTGCCCTGAACCACTGGAGGAGGACTTACAGCAGCGTGGCAACTGTGGCCAGAGAAACTGCAGGGACCCGCAAAACCAGGTCAATGCCCTGGTCGAGGAAGCAAGTAGGGGATTTTCACAGTAACTTCATTGCAGTGTTAATGTAAGCCTACTTGTGACAATAATAAAGATTATTCATTATTATTTCATTTTGGGGTGGAGGTGGGATCAGTTGGAGGATGCAGGAATATTGATCAGGGGGGGCTGCCAATCCAGGTGGGGATTGGTGTGTGTGTTTGTGTGGGTCAGAAGTCGGGGCTGAGGGGGAGACGTTAGATGCCTCGTGGTGGGGCAATCCAGAGATCTGAGGGTGCAATACTGGAGGCAACAGGGGCCAGGGAAATCAGAATTTGAAATCCATGGAGCGTGAATTGGAAGACTCCTGGTGGGCGTGGTGCAGAATTGGGGAGAGGGGGAGCTGCTGACAACAAGAAAGAATCACCTGCATTGTCGGGGGGATGGTTGTGGGGTGGGGGCAGGGGGGCTTCCTCATGGTGGATTCTCCTGAATCAGGGACCTGGATCCAGAAGGTACATGTGAACTAATTTCACTCCTGAGGCCTCCAAGCCCTTGCTGTGAGGAAGCTCTGGGATTTGCTGACTCTTAGTTAACCCAGCGGCGAAGGTTGAAAAATCAAATGACAATGAGGATCACAGCCTCATCATATTTCAAGTTCCAAGGGCGGCACAGTAGTACAGTGGTTAGCACTGTTGCTTCACAGCTCCAGGGTTTCAGGTTCGATTCCCACTTGGGTCACTGTCTGTGTGGTGTCTGCACATTCTCCCCGTGTCTGCGTGGGTTTCCTCCCGCAAGTCCCAAAAGACGTGCTCGTTAGGTGAATTGGACATTCTGAATTCTCCCTCCGTGTACCCGAACAGGCGCCGGAGTGTGGCGACTAGGGGCTTTTCACAGTAACTTCATTGCAGTGTTAATGTAAGCCTCCTTGTGACACTAATAAAGATAATTATTATCTTTTTGGCTTCGATTGCCTGCCCACCAAATCTCTGGCCTCAGATAAGGCTGGAAAAGGGCAGGTTAGAGGCAGATCTGGATTGGGAAATTGGATCTCCCACCCTTTAATGCCTCAGCTGACCCAAATCCAACGATTTATTGATATTAAACTTGAATTAAATGTGAATTTGTATTGCCGAAGATGTACGGCACACAATCCGATGTCATGGTGTGCCCGGGCAATATTTTGGTTGGCTGACATGCGGGCGAGTGGGAAGCGGGCTGTCCAACAATTGAAAGGGCAATTAAACCCACAAAGCGTAACGTTGGCCTGACTTTACCGTGACCAGTGTGCGTTTAAGCTTGGCAGCATTCACATTTTTTTCCGCCATTCCCGATCCGGGATGAACTAAAATGAAATCAAATGTTAGAGGTTTGAGATGTTTGTTACGTGCTATGCTGCCAGTTGCTTTATTCCGCAGGTTAGAGAGAGTTTACAGAATCTTCCTGCGGCTGACTGAGGCTGCTGTCAGTTTTCAGAGAGCTCCTTGGAAAATGCCCGCCTGCGCCATCACCTTTCTCTGCGTCTGCCCTCTTCCTGCCCTCCCTCCCTGTGGCAGCACTCAGGCCTCGAGGGTGTTAATTGACCAGCCAGGCCGAAATCCTGCTCTGGGCCCGATTGTGGCTGAAAGCGCATTTCACGCCTGCTTCCAGGCCCACATAGTGCACTGACCTGACAGGTGAAAAGTTCAGGCCTAAGTTTATTATTAGAATCATTCAATTCAACAGTTGAGCATTATCTTCAAGAGTGAAGGCGGACGCAAAGTACCCATCCAATTCTTCCACTATACCCAGTGAGCAACCACTCGTTGAATATCCTTCAGCCATTGAAAGAGCCCTTGACAGTCCTCTGATTGTTCAAACAATGCAAGAATCACAGTCCTTCTGCAATTATCTGTAATCCATGTTTCCATTCATCTTTTAGCTCCTCCAACAGCAGGCTCCATTTCCTTTCGCCCTACCTCACTCAACTTTGCCTTTAATTCAGAAAAGCATTAGCATCTACATCATTTTTCCTTTGTACCTAACCTGTCAGCCACCCTGACGTTTTATGGCCACACTCCCTTCTTTCAGGTACATAATGTCTTTCTTATTTTTTAACCTTGTTCTCCAAAGCTTTTATTCACATTTGCACCCTACATCAATCTCATCACTACCCACCAGGATTCACTAATATACTGTTCCAAACTGTCTGCCGTTTTATTGAACTACATTGTTTCTACAAAAGAAAACCTATAGTACAATGACAACAACTAATTTGGCAACAAGATATAAGACCATAAGACATAGGAGCAGAATTAGGCCAGTCGGCCCATCGAGTCTGCTCCGCCATTCAATCATGGCTGATATGTTTCTCATCTCCATTCTCCTGCCTTCTCCTCATAGCCCCTGATCGCCTTATTAATCAATAACCTATATATCTCTGTGTTAAAGACACTCAGTAATTTGGCCTCCACAGCCTTCTGCGGAAAAGGGTTGCACAGATTCACCACCCACTGGCTGAAGAAATTCCTCCTCATCTCGGTTTTAAAGGATTGTCCCTTCAGTCTGAGGCTGTGCCCTCGGGTTCTAATTTTTACTACTAGTGGAAACATCCTCTCCACTCTATCCAGGCCACGCAGTATCCTGTAAGTTTCAATGAGATCCCCCCTCACCCTTCTAAGCTCCAATGAGTACAGACCCAAAGTCCTCAACCTCGTATGACAAGCTCTTAATTCCAGGAATCATTCCTGTGAACATCCTCTGGACCCTTTCCAAGGCCAACACATCCTTCCTTAGATATGGGGCTCACAATACTCCAAATGGGGTCTGACCAGAGCCTTATTCAGCCTCAAAAGTACATTCCTGCTCTTGTATTCTAGCCCTCTCAACATGAATGCTAACATTGCATTTGCCTTCCTAACTGCTGACTGAACTTGCATGTTAACCTTAAGAGAATCGTGAACAAGGACTCCCTTTGTGCTTCTGATTTCCTAAGCATTTCCCCATTTAGAAAATAGTCTATGCCTCCATTCTTCTTTCCAATGTGCATAATCTCACACTTTTCTACATTGTATTCCATCTGCCAATTCTTTTTCCACTCTCCACTCTCCCAGCCTGCCCAAGTCCTTCTGCAGCCCACCTGCTTCCTCAATACTATCTGTCCCTCTGCATATCTTTGTATCATCTGCAAACTTAGCAACAGTGCCCTCAGTTCCTTCTTCCAGATCGTTAATGTATATTCTGCAACGTTGTGGTCCCAACATCGATCCCTGAGGCACACCACTTGTCACCGGCTGCCATCCTGAAAAAGACTCCTGGGCAGCACGGTAGCATAGTGGTTAGCACAATTGCTTCACAACTCCAGGGTCCCATGTTCAATTCCCGGCTGGGTCACTGCCTGTGCGGGGTCTGCACGTTCTCCCCGTGTATGCTTGGTTTCCTCCGGGTGCTCCGGTTTCCTCCCACAGTTCAAAGATGTGCTGGTTAGGTGGATTGGCCATGATAAATTGCCCTTAGTGTCCAAAAAAGGTTAAGTGGGGGTTCCTGGGTTACGGGGATAGGGTAGACATGTGGGCTTGAGTAGGATGCTCTTTGTAAGGGCCGGTACAGACACGATGGGCCAAATGGCCTCCTTCTGCACTGTAAATTCTATGATTCTATGATCCCCATTCTCTACCTTCTGCCAGTCAGCCAATCCTCTATCCACGTCAGTATCTTACCCTTAACACCATGGGCCCTTAACATATTTAACAGCCTCCTGTACGGCACCTTGTCAAAGACCTTCGGGAAATCTAAATAGATCATGTCCACTGGTTGTCCTTTGTCTAACATCCTTGTTACCTCCTCAAAGAACCCAAACAGATTTGCTAGACATGGCCTATTTTATCATGCACTTCGACGTATCCACAATCTCATCTTTAATAATGGAGTGTAACAGACTGAGCTGTATTTTTGCTTGTTTTCCTATTACTTATAAAAGTAGTTCTCAAATGTTTAGGTTGATGGACACTTTTTAAATTGATGAGTGACCACAGAACCCCACCCGCACCACAGTCTAAATTACAATATTATTTTAGCCATAATGCAAAAATGCTTCATGTAAAAATTGTTTTAATACTGTAATGTTTTTAGGATAACAAGTATTTACTTACAGATATGTGTGAGGTGGGTGCAGCTATTTCTCATTACAGGGTCTGTTCAGCAGGAGCCTGGAGAGAGCAGGAGCACCAGGTGAGCAGAGAATGGATAAAGCATTCGGGAGCAGGGAGAGAACAGAGCCCGCAGAAAGCAGGAGTCTGGAGAAAGCAGGAAGAAAGAGACAGCGGGAGCGCAGAGAGAGCAAGAGCGTAAGGAAGAAGAGCATGGAGAGCACACAGAGGGAGCAGGGAAAAGAGCAGGGGTACAGGGGAAGCTGAGTATGCCTGTGGACACCCACTGCTCACTCTTGGCCACGGCATCCTGGATGATCACTGATAAGGTCAACGTCTCGCAGACGCCAGTTTGAGAACTACTAGTATCAAGAGAGTAAATAGAAAGTGCTTTGGTCCATTGGAATTTCCTGAGAATAAATGAAAATATGTTTGGATGAATTTGTAACAGACATTGATATCATAGAATAATCATTGGCCTGGATTTTGCTGCAGGAATAAGAATGAGGCTGTCAGTGCTAACCATTAGTAAGGAATAAATTGCACAGCAATCTCTGGTGTGCACACTTTTGAAGTTAAAACTTCACACTGGACATTAGCTGGAGGATATTTTCTACTCCCCCCCCCCCCCCCCCCCCCCCCCCCCCCAAAATTGCACGATACCAATACCTCACCGATAGATTTAACATTAAAGTAAATGAGAAATGGAAAATTGTGGCACTTGCTCATTAGATGCCGACTAAAAACTTTGGAAAAGGCGAATACATGTCTGATCAAGTGTAAGTGTATTTCAAGTAGCATGTTAAATCTTAAAATACTGTCACTCAAACTCTCTGACACTGAACATTTAATTTTACAAGTGTGAAGTCTCATTCATTCAGAATTTAATTATTGGTGGATAGTTTAAAAAAGTTTTTATTTGTTTCTGTCTCTTTCATCTCGTCCTCTTGATCCCATTTTCAATTAGCTTTCAGTACATGATTTTACATTGAATTAAGTATTCTAGCTCATGCTTGCTGGTTTGGACTCTGGATACCTCGGTAATCAGTAAGCTGATTTGTTTAAGAGACACACTGTTTCATAGAATCAATGAAGTGCGGAAGGAGGCCATTCAGCCCATCAGGTCTGTACCGACACTCTGAAAGAGCACCCTACCTAGGCCCACTATCTCACTCTATCCCTGTGACCCCACCTAATCTGCACATCTTTGGACACTAAGTGGCAATTTAGCATGGCCAACCCACTTAACCTGCACGTCCTCAGGCTGTGGGAGGAAACCTGAGCACCCGGAGGAAACCTACGCAGACACAGGGAGACACAGGAGAAGCTCCACACAGTCACCCGAGATTGGAATTGAACCTGGATCCCCTGGCACTGTGAGGCAGCAGTGCTGACCATTGTGCCACTGTGCTGCCCTATTGCTTGCCCCATTCATACAGGTCTCGGGACCTTCTATAGAGGATGCCCTGCTGCTTTGTACTCCTGATATTACTTAGCCACCATGCAAAATGCCACAATATGTCTGTGGGCAACTATAAGCAGAATGAATGTTTGTCTCCCACTGGTTGCAAAATCCAATCCATTGTATTTTGCAGCCAGCTGCACAGAGGACTGTCAGTGTGAGTTGCAATTTTTAGTAAAACCCTTACAGGCACACATGATACATTAACAATTGATTATTCATTTATGAAGATAAACATAGTTCAGAGAACAGTGGAAACAAATTTTGTCCAGCTGAATAAGAGGCAGAGAAAGGATCAGAGAGCCAGGTAACACATTAATTTTTGTACATGAAGTTTCAAAAGGCATTTCACTTGTGTTTCTCAAAGCTTTTTTTTATCCATAACCGTACTATTATAAATAGCAAAGATCATTCTACCTATTTCTATAAGGTCAAATAATTCACTCATTCAATAGCTGTAATAAAGGTCTTTGAAGTGACTTACAGTTCCCTATTGCTTCAGGTCATCTAGAAATCTCAATTCTATTATTCTTTGACTGGAGAGGTTAGATAATCTTTTGCCTGCGTGTGTGTCCGTTTCTGGGCTTGATACATTACCGTATTTTGAAGCCAGCAGGAAGGCGATGCACAAGAGTTTGGTGTTTGATTAGGTTTGTGTTGATCCCAAACCTCAAATCATTTTTACTGCTACAATGCCAACCTGTCAAAAGTGAAATAGCCCCAAATTTGACAGCCAATGTCCCCAGACTTCCAATCCAAGCATTGCGTCTTGGTGTTTAAACTCTGCTTCATTGATTGAATTTGCTCGTTCTTGGTTGGACTTCAGGAAAGGGGTCAGTTTCGCTGGAAGGAAAGTGCCCTGGCAGGACCCACCTCAGGTGGGTCAAACATGCAGCCCTTGTGGAGAAATGCGAAACCCAAATTGCCGACTGATTCAACTTTAGTGAACAGCCGTTCTGTGGAAGAGTCATATGGACTGGAAATGTTAACCCTTTTTCTCTCTCCACAGGCGCTGCCAGACCTGCTGAGTTATCCAGCATTTTCTATTTTTTGATTTATGATAGTAAAAAGCATGGTGGGTAAAATCAATAACGGAGTGAAAATGGGACTCATCAAAGCAGGTTTGTTACGTACACCTTTTACAAAGTACTTTTTGGTCAAGAATCAAAAGTTTTTCTGATCCCTTTGTACAGGGGTTAATTCGCTGCACGAGAGGTGAGTTAGCAAGACCCCTGCAAACCCCTTGCTGTGCGGTCCAGACCATTTTAACATCCAGGTGTAATTTAATAATACAATTGGTTTACGGGGGTAGGGTGGAAGTGAGGGCTTAAGTGGGTCGGTGGAGACTCGATGGGATGAATGGCCTCCTTCTGCACTGTATGTTCTTTGTTATATGTTCTAATGGGTACCAGGTTTCTTGCTTTAACTGAGACAAGGCATTATGAATTTCTCCACGTCTTAACCCCATGATTATACTCTTTCTGTTGGGTTAAAAATAGTTCATTTTGTGCCAAGGCGTGTTCTGAATCAATGTAAGATCTTTCCTCTTCTAACTTGGGTAAATGAAGCAATAATCTTCTGGAATACAATCTATTGCAGTGGAGGCAGGCACTGGACTTAACTGAATGATGGCATCTCAGGTCAAATCATTCAAGTGTGTCTTCTGCCCTCCATGGAACGTACATCTGATGAGGGGCTGGTTTAGCACAAGGCTAAAGAGCTGGCTTTGAAAGCAGACCAAGGCAGGCCAGTAGCGTGGGTTCAATTCCCGTACCAGCCTCCCCGAATAGGATCTGGAATGTGGCGACTAGGGGCTTTTCACAGTAACTTCATTGACGCCTACTTGTGACAATAAGCAAATTTCGTTTTCTGTTGAGAAATTGAATATTTTTCACCAACCAGGGTGCTCCTCCTCGAGTGCAAACACTGGCCAGGTATAAAGTGGGCTGTTCCAGAGTCCATCCTATACAGGGCTAAGGTGCAGGAAGGTGGGATTTGAAAGGGCATCTTGATGTCCTCACGCACATGGACAAGATGGGCCAAATGGCCTCCTTCTGTGCTGTAACTTTTCTCTGAGTCTATGATTCTAAATGTAGCTAAGCTATCCATCATTTGGAAAATCATGGCTGGGCCAACATCAGACTAGCTGCTGCCCTTAATTCAGAACTGTAATTACGTCAGGGACAGCACCTTTTGCCATTCTGCTTCAATCTAAAAGGCAAATCTGCCAGTTGAAATCTCTCTCTCAAATATTTTCAGATGAAAATGGCAATCAATCATAGCCGAAGCGCTAATAATAAATAGAAAAGCACTTCCAACACAAAACCTTTTACATAAATAGCAATAAAGCTATCAAATGTTGGATAACGAGCACTGTAGCTTTAACAAAGCTTCCAACTTTCAAAAGTTCAGGAAGGCGTCCATGATCGTACGTGATGTGAAAATGTGAAGCTTAATTACTCAAACTAATTTTGGTCCAAATAGTGTTTCAGTTTCTGCTTTCTTCAAACTTGGGCCCGAAGCTGTGAAGCGTTTTGTTACAGTTCTGGTAAAGTCATTGTGAAAAACGATATGCAAGTTAGCTGCAGAGATCTTAATTATTGATCAGTAACTTCATTAGAAATTCACTCTGAAAGTACAAGTATTTTATGCATACACTCAGAATTGTTGGCTTAAACAACAACTTGAATTTATGCAGTTTCCTTAACATCCCAAGGTGCCTCAAAGGAGGGTTATTAAACAACACGTGACAGAAGAAAATATTAGGGCAGGTGACGAGCTAGGTTTTAAGAAGCATATTAAAAGAGGAGAGTGAGATAGAGAACTGGAGACTTTTCAGGAGCTTAAAGCTTAGCTTTAAGTGGCGCAATTAAATTCATGGCGTGCAAAAGGCGTGAGTCGAAGGAGCACAGAGATTTGGGAAGCCTGTAAGGCTGGAGATAAGGAAGGGAGAGGTCATGGACAGATTTGCAAACAAGGATGAGAATTTTAAAATCGAGGTATTGCTAGATGTAGGAGCCAAGTTAGGTTAGTGAACACAGGGGTGATTGGGAATAGGACGAGGCACAAACTAGAATAAAGAGACCAGAGTTTTGGATTGATCTTGTGGCGCTGTGGGTAGTGGCCCTGCCTCTGAACTAGCAGCTCCGGGTTTGAGATCACTTCAGGCCTTGATGGTCAAGAAAGGTGCGTTCATAATGTGGTCAAACAGGTTCGGTATGCCAACCTGCGAATCCATCCAACACACCAATGACAGGCGGTAAGAGTGGGAGAGTCTCCTTGTCAACCACGTTTGACAGAAACATAGAAAATAGGAGTAGGGCATTCGGCTCTTTGAACCTGCTCCACCTTTCATTGTGACCATGGCTGACCATCCGACTTTATAACCTTTTCCTGCTTTCGCCCCATATCCGTTGATCCCTTTAGCCCCAAGAGCTATATAAGAACATAAGAACATAAGAACTAGGAGCAGGAGTAGGCCATCTGGCCCCTCGAGCCTGCTCCACCATTTAATGAGATCATGGCTGATCTTTTGTGGACTCAGCTCCACTTTCCGGCCCGAACACCATAACCCTTAATCCCTGTTTTCTTCAAAAAACTATCTATCTTTACCTTAAAAACATTTAATGAAGGAGCCTCAATTGCTTCACTGGGCAAGGAATTCCATAGATTCACAACCCTTTGGGTGAAGAAGTTCCTCCTAAACTCAGTCCTAAATCTACTTCCCCTTATTTTGAGGCTATGCCCCCTAGTTCTGCTTTCACCCGCCAGTGGAAACAACCTGCCCGCATCTATCCTATCTATTCCCTTCATAATTTTAAATGTTTCGATAAGATCCCCCCTCATCCTTCTAAATTCCAACGAATACAGTCCCAGTCTACTCAGCCTCTCCTTGTAATCCAACCCCTTTAGCTCTGGGATTAACATAGTGAATCTCCTCTGCACACCCTCCAGTGCCAGTACGTCCTTTCTCAAGTAAGGAGACCAAAACTGAACACAATACTCCAGGTGTGGCCTCACTAACACCTTATACAATTGCAGCATAACCTCCCTAGTCTTAAACTCCATCCCTCTAGCAATGAAGGACAAAATTCCATTTGCCTTCTTAATCACCTGTTGCACCTGTAAACCAACTTTCTGTGGTTCATGCACTAGCACACCCAGGTCTCTCTGCACAGCAGCATGCTTTAATATTTTATTGTTTAAATAATAATCCCGTTTGCTGTTATTCCTACCAAAATGGATAACCTCACATTTGTCAACATTGTATTCCATTTGCCAGACCCTAGCCCATTCACTTAACCTATCCAAATCCCTCTGCAGACTTCCAGTATCCTCTGCACTTTTTGCTTTACCACTCACCTTAGTGTCATCTGCAAACTTGGACATATTGCCCTTGGTCCCCAACTCCAAATCATCTATGTAGATTGTGAACAATTGTGGGCCCAACACGGATCCCTGAGGGACACCACTATCTACTGATCGCCAACCAGAGAAGCACCCATTAATCCCCACTCTTTGCTTTCTATTAATTAGACAATCCTCTATCCATGCTACTACTTTACCCTTAATGCCATGCATCTTTATCTTATGCAGCAGCCTTTTGTGTGGCACCTTGTCAAAAGCTTTCTGGAAATCCAGATATACCACATCCATTGGCTCCCCGTTATCCACTGTACTGGTAATGTCCTCAAAAAATTCCACTAAATTAGTTAGGCACGACCTGCCCTTTATGAACCCATGCTGCGTCTGCCCAATGGGACAATTTCTATCCAGATGCCTCGACTCGCTATTTCTTCCTTGATGATAGATTCCAGCATCTTCCCTACTACCGACGTTAAGCTCACTGGCCTATAATTTCCTGCTCTCTGCCTACCTTCTTTTTTAAACGGTGGTGTCACGTTTGCTAATTTCCAATCCACCGGGACCACCCCAGAGTCTAGTGAATTTTGGTAAATCATCACTAGTGCATCTGCAATTTCCCTAGCCATCTCTTTTAGCACTCTGGGATGCATTTCATCAGGGCCAGGAGACTTGTCTACCTTTAGCCCCATTAACTTGCCCATCACTACCTCCTTAGTGATAACAATCCTCTCAAGGTCATCACCTGTCATAACCTCATTTCTATCAGTCACTGGCATGTTATTTGTGTCTTCCACTGTGAAGACCGACCCAAAAAACCTATTCAGTTCCTCAGCCATTTCCTCATCTCCCATTATTAAAACTCCCTTCTCATCCTCTAAAGGACCAATATTTACCTTAGCCACTCTGTTTTGCTTTATATATTTGTAAAAACTTTTGCTGTCTGCTTTTATATTCTGAGCAAGTTTACTCTCATACTCTATCTTACTCTTCTTTATAGCTTTTTTAGTAGCTTTCTGTTGCCCCTTAAGTATTTCCCAGTCCTCTAGTCTCCCACCAATCTTTGCCACTTTGTATGCTTTTTCCTTCAATATGATACTCTCCCTTATTTCCTTAGATATCCACGGTCGACTTTCCCTCTTTCTACCGTCCTTCCTTTTTGTTGGTCTAAACCTTTGCTGAGCACTGTGAAAAATCACTTGGAAGGTTCTCCACTGTTCCTCAACTGTTCCACCATAACATATCTAACCTTCTTTGGGAGAATGTTGTATGAATCGCCTCCGATTTGTGCTTGAGCTGGAAGCAAGAATCCAGAGGCGATTTACCACCTTTGGCATGCAAATTTATGCGTAGCAGGTTTTACCAAGGATTCCCTCACGAATCCCTTGTGAATCCAGCTATCGGGCTGCCATTTTGAGTGGGCGGCCCGGTAATAAGCGGCAATGGTTCCCGATGAGACATTTGCATCCACTTAGCGGGCCGGGCACCATATTTTCTGGGTCTGTGTGATTCTCCGGTCCTCTGGGCTGGGAATCACGTGGGTGAGAATTACTACAAGCCTGGCCCTGACATGGTGGGCCTCGTGGTGGGCCAAGGGAGGTTGCCCCCCAAAGTCCATCCGAGGGCTAACCCCCCCCCCCACAATGCAAAACCTGCCCACCCTACCGCCACCAAACGCCACCCCCCCTCCCACCGGCCCCCATAGAACCCCTAAATAAAGGGACCAGTCCCCCCAGAGACCCCCTAAATGAAGCCCCCCCCCACAGACCTCCAAAACAAAGAGACCCCCACAAAACCCCCCAGACAAGAGACCCCCGTCAAGAAGCTCCCCAGAAAAGAGACCCCCATCTGGAAGCTAGAGAGCAGTCCAGATAGAGGCAATGAATAAAATTACTGTTGTAACGCTCACCTGGGCAATACATCTCCTGGTTCAGAAGCTGTCACCACGTTCCTGTATCTGTGACTTGGGAGAGTGAATGGTTTCAGAATGCTCTCCCTATGAGAGTTCTGTTAGAGATGTGATAGCTGTATCAGAGGACGATACTCCTCCAGATGTTTCGCTGGACCGGTTTTCTCTATGGTTGAATCATGAATGAATTATTGTAACTTGTCCTGTGTCTCCTGTGGTTAGTTGGAAGAAGCCCACCACAACAAATTGGCGTAGTTGGCAGGATATTCGTATTGGATCATGGGAAAGAATCTGCAAACAGGATGGGTATATTTTATTTACCACCACGTTAGTGCAGCAAGTCTGCCCGAGGACGAGTAACAAAATAATCTGACAGAATCCGGACAGGGGGCGTAAATTGAGGAGGCAGAGCTCTGTGGGGATGCCAGACCTCACATGAGTTGACGAGGCTACAGTCAGGAAAGACAGTGAGATCAGGCTCCTAAAGGTGCTGCATGTAAACAGGGTGATAAAAGCGGGGATTTCAAAACTGGGCAGAGATGGGCAGTGATAGAAGGCCATCAGGAAAAGAGGAAGAGATTGGGGAGCCAAGGGCTCCATTACAGGTGTTAAAGCAAAACAATACCCCATATTGGCCCTCAGTGTTCAAAGGTTAGGTGGGATTACAGGGATGGGGGTGGGACTCTTTCAGAAGGTTGGTGCAGACTCGATGGGCCAAATGGCATCCTTCTGCACTGTAGGTATTCTATGATATTGTAGAGTAGTAATAGCAAAGATTACAATGGCTTTGGCATTTGCTGGAATGGGACTGATAGACAGTTTGACAATGGAGACAGGAGGGTCAGGGGTGCCCTGGGAGTTGCAGAAGGATGTGAAGGAGATTATGAGCGTATCCTTGATAGGTTTTCTCCAGAGGTCCTGAAAGAAAACAGGGAATTGGGAAAAGTCCAGGATAGGTTCGCCTACAGTGCACACCTGTGAGTCTTACAACTGAGTTATAAGTGCAGAGAGTTAAGGGAACTGGTGGATAAGCTGCAGAATGGAACTGATTGCTGGCAGGAGAGCACGTCTGTCCTGAACAATCGGCTACATTGGGAACACGATTGGATGGGTGGTGCTGAGGGAAATCCACTGCTGTTAGACCAAAGTTTGGAAAAAGATATTGGGCGGAATTCTCCGCTCCCCACGCGGCGTGGGAGAATCGCGGGAGGGCCTCCCAACATTATTTACGCCCCCCTGGCGATCCCAGCGATTCTCCCCCCCAGGCTCGGAAAAATCGCCGCTCGCAGTTTTTCACGGCGCACAGCGATTCTCCGAGCCCGATGGGCCGAGCGGCCGGCCCTTCACGCCCGTTTCACCACGGCAGCAACCACGCCTGGTCGCTGCATTCGTGAAACGGGCGCCAGATGCCCGTTTGGGGCATCTAAGGGCCCGATTGGCACGGGAGCACTACGACTGTGCTCGGGAGGGGACAGGCCCACGATCGGTGCCCACCGATCATCGGGCCAGCGTCCAAAACAGACGCACTGTTTCCCCTCCGCCGCCCAGCAAGATCAAGCCGCCACGTCTTGCCGGGCGGCTGAGGAGAAATCGTCAACCGCGCATGCATGGTTTGCGCCATCTGCGCGATGAAGTCATCCACGCATGCGCGGGTTGGAACCGGCAACCCGCGCATGCGTGAATGACCTCACAAATGCGCCGTTTTGCGCGTCATTTCCAGCGCGATGAGGTCGCGGCCGGGAAAGACGGAGGCCCGCTCCTAGCCCCCCGGGTGGGGGTGAATTAGGTGCGGGGAGCGGGCCCCGAGGCCGTCGTGAACCTCGGCCGATTTCACGACGGCCATCCCGATTTTTATCGGGAGCGGAGAATACCGCCCATTGATTTTCAGTCAGAAAATACCAGAAGGTTCAGTGGGGACTATGGAAAGGGACGCAATTGCGTGCCAAGACTTTTCCCGTCCATTCCCCTTGATCTTTAGGTTCCGCAGAAAGTTTAACCCTTTCAGCAGACAGTTCTTGATGTGACCAATGATTTGACAGATTAATTCATTGGGCTTTTGGCGAGAGCCAAATGGATTGTTTGTGTTTTTTAAAACAAGGAACGATGCTTTCCAGCACCGAGTGAAGCCAGCTGTTTTGAGAATTAAAGCACATAATTAAAGACTTTGGGTGGGATTCTCCGTCGGGCGACGCCAAAATTGGGAAAGGCGATTAGGAGGAGAATTGTTTTTGACGCCGCAATCGTGGCAGGCGCCGGGTTCGTCCCAAATCGCAATTCCCCGGTACCTCGACAGCGGCATCAATTGTTCCACTCCGCGTGCAGAGTAAAGGCCGTTTGTATATCATTAGCAGGCCTGACCCAGTATTCTCCATGGCCTCCAAAATTCTCCGCTTCCACCGGGGGGAATTCCTGACAGCAAGATTCGCTTGTGCTTTCAAAATCGTGAAACAAGCAGCGGAACTGCTGGGGATGTGGGGGGGGGGGGGGGGGGGGGGGGGGGGGGGGGGGTGGTACGGAAAGTATCCATTTTTGCCACAGGGAGGTGCTGACAGTTGTGCCGCTGACCGGGTGGAGGGTTCTGCCAGGGCCGGGGGAGGGGGGTGCAGGGGAGTAGCGGGGGGTGGCCGGGAGATGGGCCGTGGGTACGGGGTGTACGGGCACGGAACACCATTGACGCAGCCTGCAAGGCAGCCATTAAAGTGGCAAAGGAAACCAAAGTTGCAGCTGAAGAGCTACAAAAGCATGTGTTCGTTGGTTGGTAAGAAGGTGTCAGATCTTTTTAAAGATTTTATTTGTGAGGGTAAGGTTTACTCAGTTGTACAAAACGGGCTAGGTAAGCGGGTTACAATCTTAGGGGATACAGAAGCAAGTCAATCTTGCCCTCTGCAAGGCCTGTGGCAAGAAGGGACACTTCGCTACGGCGTGCCAGACCCGCTCAGTCGCCGCTATTGTTCTGGCACCTCCCACATGCGGCCAGTGGGCGCCGCCATCTTCCCCTCCTCGTACCACGTGCGGCCTGTGGGCGCCGCCATCTTCCCCTCCTCGGACAACGTGGCCCGTGGGTGCTGCCATCTTGCTCGACTCGCAATGCGTGCGGGCCGTGGGCGCAGCCATCTTGTTCCCCCAGGACCAACGGGCGCCGCCATCTTGTTTTCCCCACAACACGTGTGGCCAGTGGGTGCCGCCATCTTACCCGACCCAGGACCCATGCCCCCCGGGCACCTCAGCCGGCCGCTCATCGCCTGCAACCGCCAATGACCAGCCGCGTATTCCCTTGGTCACGATTGACCAGTCTCGTCCACACAACCTTGCAACTGCTCCAACCAAAGTGAAGGTCGATGGGCACGAGATCTCCTGCCTGCTGGACTCCAGGAGCACCGAGAGCTTCATTCACCCCGATACGGTAAGGCACTGCTCCCTGTGGTACACCCCGCTAACCATAGAATCTCCCTGGCCTCCGGATCCCACTCCGTGGCGATCCGGGAGTATTGCATCACCACCTCCACTGTCCAGTGCGTGGAGTTCAGCGACTTCCGCCTCTATGTCCTTCCCAACCTCTGCGCTGCCCTACTACTTGGCCTGGACTTCCAGTGCAACCTCCAGAGCCTAACCCTGAAATTCGGCGGGCCCCTACCACCCCTTACTGTGTGCGGCCTCGCGACCCGAAAGGTCGACCCACCTTTCCTATTTGCAAACCTAACCCCGGATTGCAAACCCGTCGCCACCAAGAGCAGACGGTACAGAGCCCAGGACAGGAAGTCAGGTCCGAAGTCCAGCGACTGCTTCGGGAAGGCATCATCGAGGCCAGCAACAGCCCCTGGAGAGCCCAAGTGGTAGTGATGAAAACTGGGGAGAAACACAGAATGGTCGTTGACTACAGTCAGACCATCAATAGGTACAGGCAGCTCGACTCGTACCCCCTCCCACGCATATCTGATATGATCAATCAGATTGCACAGTACCGGGTCTTCTCAACTGTGGACCTGAAATCTGCCTACCACCATCTCCTCATCCGTAAGGCGGACCGTCCATACACTGCCTTCGAGGCAGATGGCCACCTCTACCACTTTCTCAGGGTTCCCTTTGGCGTCACCAACGGGGTCTCGGTCTTCCAACGGGAGATGGACCGAATGGTTGACCGGTACGGACTGCGGGCCACTTTCCCATACCTGGACAATGTCATCATCTGCTGCCATGATCAGCAGGACCATGACGCCAACCTTGCCAAATTTCTCCACACCGCCACTCTCCTCAACCTGACCTACAACAAGGAGAAGTGCCTGTTGTGGTGGTATGATTAACATGGCTGCCTGCCATTGGTGCAGAACACCGGCTTACCATTGGCCCTGGTCGGTCATGTGCCTCTCGATCGATTGGTTGAGACCAGTCATGTGACGGCTCCCTGATTGGTCGAGAGGCTGAGTTAACCCCGCCTCCAGGACGGGGTATAAATACCCAGTACGCCTGGCGGTTGTCAATTTACTGTAGTCGACCGCAGGGCTAACATCTAGCTTATTAAAGCCTTACTTTTGTACAGCAACTCGTCTCGCGTTCAATTGATGGTATATCACCTGTTCAGCACGAACCGCTTAGCCATCCTCGGCTATGTGGTCCAGAACGGAGTTCTGGGGCCCGATCCCGACCGCATGCACCCCCTCATGGAACTCCCCCTTTCCCACTGCTCCAAGATTCTCAAATGATGCCTGGGGTTCTTTCCTTATTACACCCAGTAGGTCCCAAACTACGCAGACAATGTCCGCCCACTCATTCAATCCACGGTTTTTCCCCTGACGGCTGAGGCTCAACAGGCCTTCAACCGTATCAAGGCCGACAAGGCCGTGACGCACGCGGTCGACGAGACGTTACCATTCCAAGTCGAGTGCGATGCATCAGACGTCGCTCTGGCCGCCAGCCTCAACCAGGCAGGCAGGCCCGTGGCATTCTTTTCCCACAACCTACATGCCTCCGAAATTCAGCATTTCTCCGTCGAAAAAGAGGCCCAAGCCATCGTCGAAGCTGTACCGCATTGGAGGCATTACCTGGCCGGCAGGAGATTCACTCTCCTCACTGACCAACGGTCAGTTGCCTTCATGTTCAATAATACACAGCGAGGCAAGATCAAAAACGATAAAATCTTGAGGTAGAGGATCGAGCTTTCCACCTACAACTACGAGATTTTGTATCGCCCCGGTAAGCTCAATGACCCCCTGATGCCCTATCCTGAGGTACATGTGCCAGTGCACAAGTGGATCGACTCTGCACCCTGCACGACAACCTCTGTCACCCAGGAGTCACCCGTTTTTACCATTTCATCAAGGCCCGCAACCTGCCCTACTCCATCGAGGAAGTCAGTGCTATCACCAGAGACTGCCAGGTCTGCGCGGAATGTAAACCGCACTTCTACCGGCCAGACCGTGCGCGCCTGGTGAAGGCCTCCCGCCCATTTGAACGCCTCAGCGTGGACTTCAAAGGGCCCCTCCCCTCCACCGACCGCAGCACGTACTTTCTCAGTGTGGTCGATGAATATTCCCGATTTCCCTTTGCCGTCCCATGCCCCGACATGACGTCTGCCACTATCATCAAAGTCCTCAACACCATCTTCGCTATGTTCGGTTTCCCCGCCTACCTCCACAGCGACCGGGGATCCTCATTCATGAGCGATAAGCTGCACCAGTACCTGCTCAACAGGGGCATTGCCTTGAGCAGGATGAGGCCAGTACTGCGGCGCTCTCAACGACAGATCAAGGCTCCAGACCGCCTGAATTTGTAATGTTATCTGTACTTTTAAAACACATTTTTCTGTATATAGTTCTCCACCACCCCTGCCGGCCTCAATTTTTTAACAGGGGGTGAATGTTGTAGTCACCACTGCTGTATATATTGTATATACAGGATGTCGATGTAGGTGCTTTATGGTAAGGCCCCTGTACTACACGTATGGGGGTAGTACCCTGCCTGCTAGCTGGCCAGTAGGTGGAGTATAAATATGTGTGCTCCCAGTACAGCAGCCATTTCACCAGCTGCTGTAGGAGGCCACACATCTTTGTGTAATAAAACCTCGATTGCATCCAATTCTCGTCTTTGTGTAATTGATCGAGCATCAGAGAGATAAGGAGACATATAGTTCGGAAGGAGTATTGGCAGAAAAGGTGGTAATATGTGGGATTGCTGGTGAAGTGAGTAGTATTTCATTATGTAAGGTACGGTTAGAGAGTCCGGTGAAAAGTGGTGGTCGGAATAATAGAGAAATTACCTTTTTCAGGGTACAATTTTCAAGGGTTCAATCAGGGCAGCATGGTGGCACAATGATTAGCACTGTTGCCTCACAGCACCAGGGACCCATGTTCAATTCCAACCTTGGATGACTGTGTGTGTCAAGTTAGCTCATTTCCTCTGTGTCTGCGTGGGTTTCCTCCGGGTGCTCCGGTTACCTGGTACAGTCCAAAGATGTGCAGGTTAGGTGGTTTGGCCAAGATAAGTTGCCCCCTAGCGTCCAACGGTTGCCTAAATTGCCCAAAGGTTAGGTGGGTTTATGGGGTTACAGGGGCAGGGCAGTGGGCTTAGGTCGGGTGTTATTTCAGAGAGTCAGTGTAGACCCGATAGGCCAAATGGCCTCCTTCTGTAGAGATTCTATGATTTTGTGAATTTATCCTGCGAAATGTTACAGCTGGATCACAGGTTGGAATGATACGCACTGTTACTAAAAAGCCAGTGGAAAGTTAAACAGCAGCTGTGTTGCAGCAAGTAAATCCTGAGGTGTTTCCAGATTGTGTGGTAACAAGTTCACAAATCCAGATTGAAACAGGAGTCGGAGAAATTAAGGAGTAAAGATAAGGGAGACTGAAGTTCAGTTATCAGAAACAATTGTTGACCGATGGTTGATAAAGAACAAGAGCAGACGGATGATGCAGATATCTTTAGTTCACAAAAATTGGTAGGATTATAACAGAAGGATTCAGAGATAAAACAGTTGTATCAGAAAGCATACACAAAAATAGAATCTGAGTGTATAGCGGTGGGTTCGTACATATTAAATAATGTATTAATGAGGAAGTTGAGACCTTTACATATGCATGCAGATGAGAAATGGGTGGAACTTCATCAAGTGGTATTACTGGAGGGTATCAAAAGGAGGTTTTGGGGTGGCACATAAGGGCCGTGATTCTCCCCTACCCGGCAGGGCGGGGGTCCCGGCGTAGCGGAGTGGCGCCAAATACTCCGGCGTCGGTCCTCCGCAAAGGTGCGGAATTCTCCGCACCTTTAGGGGCTAGGCCCGCATCGGAGAGGTTTCCGTTACGCCAATGCGTCAGTGGCTGCTGACGTCACCACTGGAGCATGCGCGGTGGGGGGGGGGTCCTCTTCCGCCATGGTGGAGGCCGTGGTGGCGGAAGAAAAAGAGTGCCCCCACGGCACTGGCCCGCCCGCCGATCGATGGGCCCCGATCGCGGGCCAGGCCACCGTGGGGGCAGACCCCGGGGTCCGATCGCCCCATGCCCTCCCCAGGACCTCGGGGGTCCGCTCACGCCGCCAATCCTGCCGGCACCAGAGGTGGTTTAAACCACGTCGGCGGGAGAGGCCTGTCAGCGGCGGGACTTCGGCCCATCGCGGGCTGGAGAATCGCTGCGGGGGGCCCGCTGATCGGCGCGGGGGGGCCCACCGATCGGCGGGGCGTGATTCCGGCTCCCGCCGATTCCCGGGTGGCAGAGAATTCCAGCCACGGCGGGGGCGGGATTTACGCCGGCCCTGGGCGATTCCCTGACCCTGCGGGGGGTCGGAGAATTCCACCCAAGGTTTCAGTTTGGAGTGATTTAGGAGTAAGGCAAACTCATGGAAAAATACAAATATATTTCTATTGACCTGGACTGCATAAGGATGTATAATAATAATAATCTTTATTGTCACAAGTAGGCTTACGTTAACACTGCAAAGAAGTTACTGTGAAAAGCCCCCAGTCGCCACATTCCGGCGCCTGTTCGGGTACACGGAGGGAGAATTCAGAATGTCCAAATTACCCAACAGAATGTCTTTCGGGACTTGTAGGAGGAAACCCACACAGATAGAGGGAAAACATGCAGACTCTGCACAGTGACCCAAGCCGGGAATCGAACCAGGAACCCTGGCACTGTGAAGCAGCAGTGCTAACCACTGTGCTATTGTGCCGTATATGCCACACATGACAGGTAATAGAGTAATTGAGAAACCTCAAGTGGTAATAAAACCAGTACCTTTGATACCCATTCCGGTGTTGGAGGAACCTTTTACTAGGGTCCTACGTGATTGTATGGGACCTTTTCCGAAGACAAAATATGGGAATTAG